>NC_044555.1:6031500-6340000 GCF_007565055.1 Rhinopithecus roxellana
GTTTCAATTGTTTTTCAAAAGCTAGACATTTTACTCAAATATAAAGTTGAATTAATCTGTAACTTTCTTAAGTAAGTTCATCAAACATTAATCTATAGTAGTACAATGCCACACCTTCCCTTTGGAGGGTGGGGACAAAAGTCTTGAATTGGACTCAAATCCTGGCTTCCTAGATTACCAATCTTTGAGTCTCAGTTTCCTTGTATGTAAAGCTGAGATAATAATAGTGATTACTTCCTAGGATGGCTGTGAAAAATAAATTAGATATTACATATGAGACATTTATGGTAGATATTGTGCGGCACCGTCCAGATACTTCAGGACTGAGGGACTCATTCTTACAGCTGCTGAGAGTTGGCTGGTGGTAGCTCACAACTGAGTCCCTTCATGGGATTGCCCTCAGCTGAAGGGAACTGCTTTGAACAAGGTTATGCCCCGTCTTAAGGACAGTACAAGGCCAAAAATTGTGATTCGGTCTAGTCTTCTTGGCTCAGTTTAGGATAACTCTGAAGGGCCATCCAACTTCCAAGCTCCTCATGGCATTGGATGAAGCCTCTGTTGCAGCTACTGTACCCAACTTCTCTTGCTGTCTAGTCCTGTTTCCCTTCCTCTCTCTCAGGAGTTGGTAACAAGAGAATGACTGATAAGACTACTGCATTCCATGTAACCCAAGAGTATGTTTCCAAGAGTGCATAGCCTAAGAAAATGTTTAGAATACCATCTGGTAAATATTCAGTAAATGCTAACTGTTATTACAAACTACTATTATTATTATCATAGATCTCAGTGCTATTTTTTTCCAGCTAACCTCATAAAGTCAGCCCCATGGTGCAGGGTTGGGGTTCACTTACTTTTTTCCCACTGGAATCACATTTGTTTCGCGCTGGTGCTTATATTCTGACTCTGCGAAGATTGATGGTATAAGAAGCTTTACAGCTCCTAGCATAGGGATTTTTCCACCTAAGAAAAATGGCATCTACTATGCAACATCATTGAATACCACCAAGACACAGTAGAACTGAGTATTTGTGTTTTGTAATCTAAAGCTCAGTATGTTGTAGGCTACTTTGGTACAAGCTGACAGACAAAACGTGTTAAAGCCAAAAGTTAAAGGAAAAAAAGAAAATGAACTTAAAATGTGAGAAAATATTCATTAACATTTTCTATAATTCTGGATTTTTGTCAGGAACCTTCTTAATCCAGCTTGTAGGAACCAACATTGAAATCTGTGTGTGTGTCGGAGGTGTAATGTAGATCTATGTGGGTAAGTGCAGACTACTTGAAATATATAAGCAGATATATTTCATTCAACATATGTACATCAAGGAAGGGAAACAATCAATTATGTGGTTGTTGTGGTTAATTGAAGATGAGTGTTGGCGCCTAAATTTGATATGGGAGGATGGAGTATTTTTATTTGCTTGATATTTTTTCCCTAAGAAAATAGATTAAACATCCATCCCAAACATTCTGAATAGTAATTCACAGAAGTATCAGAAAAACCTGATAGACTAACAAATTGACATCTATGTGATTTTTTATTTTACTATTCTTATTCTATTTAATTTTTGAATTTAATCTCATCAAATTAAGGTATATGATTCACTTATTCTTTGGTCAGTGATCAGTGTATTTTGTCTACAATTATTTGTACTGAAAGAAAATTTACAATACACATGAGAACATTTTATTACATCCTTCTGAAAGATCATTATTAAAGTTTGGATCTCCATTTTTCACACTTGTGCTGGAATTAAATGGGTTAGTCATGTCACCAATCAATTAATTCTTTTAATATTCCTTTCAAGAATCTCTGGAATCCTGGGCAATGCTGAAGGACAAGGGAGACTGACACGGCAACAGGTTATATACTGACCCAAGAAAACACCACATTTTCTTTTCGTATTGAGCATTTCAAGGGGAAAAAATAAAGTCAGTGCTTAATTATATAAACTAAATGTGTATAGACGATGAGCCCAATGGAGAACAAGATCTCTAATCTCTACAAAAAAATTGGATGATATCAGAAATAAAGTGCCAAGTTTAAACATACTGCTGAAATAGTACAAATTTATTATCTTTTTGCAGCCAGTTTCATAAAATTACTCAGATTTTTTAAAAAACACTAAAGGTTCTAGTAATAATGCAGTACAGAAATGTTGTTCTTAGGCTTCACAGGCAATGAAAATTCCAATATAAGACAGATTGATAAGCATCATGTCTGACTTTTGAGGCAAATTTAATTTTCTAAGAGGAAAAAAAGTTTAATAAATTATTCCAAAACATTAGACTTATTTCCAAGGCAGCTGTTTTATTTCATGAATTGTGTAGTTGGGCTCTGAAGACGCAACAGAGCTATCTCCATTGATAGATTGGCTTGAAATTTGATTGGCTACAATTTGAAATTTGATTGGCAACAGTCATGTTCCAATTTGGGCACCTTCAAATAAAGAGAAAGCAGTCCAGAGGAAGGAATTAAAAGAAAGTTGGCAATAAAATACAGTGGTATTAGAGACTACTAGACTGGTAAGTAGGATTAATCTCAAGGCTGGAGAGTTATTTAAAAATATACTATGACATGTGCCAAACTAGAAATTGGAGAATCAACTGTGGTGCCTTCTACGACTCTGATTTTGAAACCAGAACTATAAAACTATTGAACCGCTACATCAAGATACAGCACAATTCACCTTTTTCCCAAGAGCAGTCCAAAATTGGCCTTCAATTTTTTCTCCAGATACATATTTTCCTGCAGGACCATGATCCTTTTCTTTTCTTTCCTTTTCTTTTTTCTTTTCTTTTCTTTTTTCTTTCTTTCTCTTTCTTCTTTCCTTTTATTCTTCTGCTCTTTCTCTCATTCTTTCTTCTTTTTCCTTTAGTTTTACTCAACAGGATTTGAAATGGCCATAAGAATAATTCTGTTCCATGTTGTTTGCTTTTTTTTAAAACTGGATGGACTCTAGTCAGAGTGGTAAACGGCATATTATAATTTGAAGTCAGCAAATATTCAGTAATCACTTGTTATAAATTAGGAGAAAGTGAAAGTCTGATATTCATAAGGTAGCTAGTTCATGTGTAACCTACCCCAGGAAATTCCACATAGACCATATCAATTACTACTCACAACGACTCTAGGAGATCTGTATATGAGTCCTCATTTTGACAGTTAAGAAAAATGAAGTTCAGAGAGTCACAACCTAAGAAGCAGGAACCACTTTTAGTGTGGCATAATATAAGCACCCAACCCCAATCCTACTCAGAAAATTTGTATACTTGTTGGGGAGAAGAGATACATACATAAGAAAATTTTAAAATATGGCAGAGTAGACACTTTATTGACAGAGAGTGTTTAGCATATTTTCTGACATATAGTCATTCTATCACATTTGGAAGAAACAGGATTTGACAAAGAACTGTCCTAGTATTCAGAAAAGATATAATGGACAGATTAGGATTTAAATTCTACAAAGGGTCCTTGAAAACTTAGTGGAACAGAAAGGATGTGAAAGACATCAGCAATGGTAGAACTCCATTTGCAGGTGTGCAAAGACCAATCCATAAGTGGATCATCAAAGGTGGGTTAGGAAGAAAACAGTCTATTAGTATGATTGTAAAAGTTTAGTGGGAGAAAAATTAGCATTAAGATTAAAGTTAGGCTGGATGCCGTGGCTCACGCCTGTAATCCCAACACTTTGGGAGGCCGAGGCGGGTGGATTGCCTGAGGACAGGAGTTCGAGACAAGTCTGGCCAACATGGTGAAATCCCATCTTTACTAAAAATAGAAAAAAAAAATAACAAAAAATTAGCCAGGCATGGTGGCACGCACCTGTAATCCCAGCTACTCGGGAGGCGGAGGCAGGGGAATTGCTTGAACCAGGGAGGTGGAGGTTGCAGTGAGCTGAGATTGCGCCACTGCACTCCAGCCTGGGAGACAGAGTGAGACTCTGCCTCAAAAAAAAAAAAAAAAAAAAAATTAAAGTTCGTCCATATATGCTATATTTCAGCTTATGTTATCAATTTAATTAGCATGTAAAATATTTATTGAAGAATTAACAAAGGTCTTCTATTAATCTGACGTGGTAAAACAGAAGGGAAGGAACAATCATAGACATGAGAAAGGAGACACTGTGGGTGATGTAAATTAAAATTTTATAAACAAGGTATTTTTTCTGTGGATTTAATATTAGGAGATTTTTGAAACTGGTTATTATACATCTATCTTACCTCCTATATTAGTTTCATTTTGTTATTGTTACCAATTTCCATAAACTTGGTATCTTCCAACAACACAAATGTATAATAATACATTTTTGGAGCCCAGAATTTCAAAGTCATTCTCAGGAAACCAAACTCAAGGTATTCACTGGGCTGTGTTTCTTTCTGGGGACTCCAGGGGGATTTCATTTCCTTGAATTTTCTAGCTTCTAGAGGCTACCTGCATTCCTTGGCTTATGACCCCCTTCTGGAATCTCATCATTCTGACCTCTGCTTCCCCTTTTCTGACTCTGATTCTCTTTCCTCCCTCTTTCATTTATAAGGACCCCTGCGATTACATGGAGTCCATCTAGATAGTTTAGTATAAATCTTCTTAGTTCAAGATATTTAATTCAATTACCTCTGCAAAGTCCCTTTTGTCATGTAAAGAAATATATTCATAGGTTTCTGAGATTAGGACATGGACGTCTTTAGGTGGTGGTTATTTTGTCTATAACACCAATACATGACAAAAACACCACTTTAGATCCATCCATCCATCCATTATAAATGGGGAAATACAGCATAAATGTAGATGTATATTGACCATCCATATCTCTTTGTCACTTTGAACATCCATTAAACCCTCTGAGCTTCAACACCATCATTTAGAAAACGGAAATCTTTACACACTTCTAAGTTCTGTTGTGGACATTAATAAGATAGTATAGATGAAAATATCTGGAGCAACACATATTACAAAATATTAACTAAAATAGCAACAACAGCAATGATGGCATTCTGTGGTGAGTGCCAAAAGATTTAATAAGCAGTAGTTATACTGAAGTGTATAATATAGGCCAAGTGGCAAACTGAAACATTTTTATTAATTCAAAGAGAACTACTTTGCAATAGTAAAAGCATTACTAAGAACAATGAGTCTATTTATTCAAGTATCTTATCAGTTCTGACTCCACTTCACTGATGAACATTCTCAACTTCCTTTTCAGTATTTTCAGTACAGAGAGTGAGTTTGGTGTGCCCAAATATTTCCAGAGTTAAATCATCAGAAATTTCAGGCTAATCCTGGAATTTGTATACTCAATGCCAATCTTTGAAGGATGGTTTTGGGTAAGTACAGTTTGCTTTTAGTTCAGGCAGATCCTCTTAAAATTACACCATATCAATGTGGAAGATGTTTGGGAACTTAGATGTATCCTGAGGTTTATATCCAAGACAGGCACAGATCCTTGCAACATAATTCATACTTATAAATCCTTGAATATCTTCAAAAATGCTAACATAATTCCCACAAAATACTTCTAAGATTCTTCAGAATGTGTTATTTATTTGAGCTCAAGACAAATCTGTAATGAGAAATAAATGGAGTCTCCAGATGTTATCTGTTCCATCCACATGCCCAATTTGCATCTGCATATCTGCATACCTGCACTCTGTGAATAAATAAGCACTGCTCTCCATTATTCTTGAGTATTCTTTTAAACTTAAAGCTTCAAGTTTATTATGTCCAGCCATCTTGGCATGTCAGCAAGTAAGTAAAATCTTGTGTCACTGGGAGTTCAATAAATTGGATCTTTCAGAAACTTTGAGTTCCCCAAAGACCTTTTTAAAGAAAGTACCATAGAATTCAGAATGTGACTAGGAGAAAAGATTATTGAGATTTAGGAGAACAGCAAAACCTAACCCAAGAAAAATAAGAATCACAACAAAATGATACAGAAGCTGATAGACAAAATAGTCAGTATATAAAAAAGAACTTAACTGATCTGGTACAGCTGAAAAACACACTATAAGAATTTCACAATACAATCACAAGTATTAACAGCAGAATAGAGCAAGGTAAGGAAAGAATCTTGGAACTTGAAGACTGGCTCTCTGAAATAAGACAGACAAAGATAATGAAAAGGAACAAAAAGGAATGAACAAAACTTCCAAGAAATATGGGATTATGTATAGAGGCCAAATCTATGAATTGGTGGCATCCCTGAAAGAAACAGAGAGAAAGAAAACAACTTAGAAAACACATTTCAGGATATCATCCATGAAAACTTCCTTAACCTCACTAGAGAGGCCAGCAACCAAATTCAGGAAATACAGAGAACCCCCACAAGTTTCAACATAAAAGGATCATCCTCAAGACACGTAATCATCAGATTTTCCGAAGACAAAATGAAAGGATGTTACAGGCAGCTAGAGAGAAAGGGTGGGTCACTTACAAAGGGAACTTCATCAGGCCCAAATTGGAACTCTCAGCAGAAACCCTGTAAGCCAGAAGAGATTGAAAGCCTATATTCATCATTCTCAAAGAAAAAAATATTCAAGCAAGAATTTTGTAACCAGCTAAACTAAGTTTCTTCAGTGAAGAAGAAATAAGATTATTTTCAGAGAAGCAAATGATGAGGGAGTTCAATACCACCAGATCTGCCTTACAAGAGATCTTGAAAGGAGAATTAAATATGTAAAGGAAAGACCATTACCTGGATGTATTAGTCCATTTTTCACACAGTTACAAAGAATTTTAGTTAACTCACAGTTCTGCATGGCTGGGGAGGCTTCAGGAAACATAAAATTGGGGTAGAAGGCAAGGGGAAGCCAGCACCTTCTTGGCAAGGTGGCAGGGGGAGAGAGAAGAGGGTAGGGAAAACTGGCATTTATAAAACCATCAGATCTTGTGAGAACTTACTCACCATCACGAGAACAGCATGGGGGAAACCACCCCCATGATCCAATCACTTCCCTCCCTTGAAATGTGGGGATTACAGGTCCCTCCCTGGACATGTGGGGATTAAAATTTCATATGATATTTGGGTGGGGACACAGAGCCAAACCATATCACAAGCACTACAACGACACATTTAAATACAAAGACCAGTGACACTATAAAGCAACCACACAAACAAGCTGGCATAATAACCAGCTAACAACACAATGTCAGGATCAAATCCACACATGTCAATACTAACGTTGAATGTAAACACTCTAAATGCTGAAATTAAAAGGCACGGAGTGGCAAGCTGAATAATAAAAGCTGGTACGCTGTCTTCAAGCATGCATTCACATGCAATGACGCATAGGCTTAAAATAAAGGGATGGTGAAAAATCTACCAAACAAATGGAAATCAGAAAAAAAGCAGATATTGAAATCCTGATTTCAGAGCAAACAAACTTCAAACAACAACAACAACAAGCCAAAGAAGGGCATGACATAATGGTAAAGGGTTCAATTCAACGGTAAAACCTGACCACCCTAAATATATATGCTGCCAACACAGGGGCACCCAGATTCATAAAACAAGTTCTTAAAGACCTACAAAGAGACTTGGACTCCCACACTATAATAGTGAATGAATTCAACACTCCACTGACACTATTAGACTAATAATCGAGGCAGAAAACAAACAAAGATATTCAGGACCTGAACTCAACATTGACCAAAAGGATATGATAGACCTTTTTAGAACTCTCCACCTCAGAACAATACAATATATACTCTTCTCAACACCACATGACAAATACTCTAAAATCGACCATAGAAATAGGCATAAAACAATCTTCAGCAAATGCAAAAGAACCAAAATCATACCAAACACACTCTTGGACCATAGCACCATAGAACTAGAAAGCAAGACGAAAAAAAAAAAAAAAACACGCAAAACCATTCAGTTACATGGAAATTAAACAACCTGCTCTTGAATAACTTTTGGGTAAATAATGAAATTAAGATAGCAAGATATTATTTGAAACTAATGAGAACGGAGATACAGCATAGCAGAATCTCTGGGTCAAAGCTAAGACAGTGTTCAGAAGGAAATGTATAGCACTAAACACTCACATCAAAAAGATAAAAAATCAAATTAAAAACCCAATATCAGAACTAAAAGAAGTAGAGAAGCAAGAACAAACCAACCCCAAAGCTAGCAGAAGACAAGAAATAATCAAAATCAGAGCTGAACTGAAAGAAATTGAGACACACATACACACACACACACACACACACACACACACACACATTTAAAAGATCAATAAATCCCAGAATTGTTTTATTTGAAAATAATTAATAAGATAGGTCATTAGCTAGACTAATAAAAGAAGATCCAAATAAACACTATCAGAAATGAGAAATGGAATTTTGCCACTGAATCCACAGAAACACAAACAATGATCAGAGATTCCTATGAACATCTTTATGTACACAAACTAGAAAACCTAGAAGAGCTGGATTAATTCCTGGACAGGTACACACTCCCAAGACTGAACCAGGAAGAAATTGAATCCCTGAACAGACCAATAATGATCTCTGAAATTTAATAAATAATAAATAGTCTATGAACTAAAAAAAGCAGAGGAACAGATGAATTCACAGCCGATTCCTGCCAGGTGTACAAAGAGCTGGTACCATTCCTATAGACACTATTCCACAATCTTGAGTATGAGAAAATCCTCCCCAACTCATTCTAAAAGGCCAGCATCATCCTGATACCAAAACCTGGCAGAGACACACACACACAGAAGAAAACTTCAGGCCAATATCCTTGATGAACACTGATGCAAAAATCCTCAACAAAATACTTACAATCCAAATCCAGTAGCACATCAAAAAACCCATTCAGCATGATCAAGCAGGCTTTATTCCTGGGATGCAAGGTTGGTTCAGCATAAGCAAATCAATAAATGTGATTCATCACATAAACAGAACTGAAGACAAAAACCACATGATTATCTCAATAGATGCAGAAATGACTTTCAATGAAATTCAACACCCTTTTATGTTAAAAAAAAAAATCTCAATAAACTAGGTATTGAAGGAACATACTTCAAAATAATAAGAGCCATCTATGACAAACTCGTCGCCAATATCATGCTGATTGGGCAAAAGCTGGAAGCATTCCCCTTGAAAACTGGCACAAGACAAGGATGCCCTCTCTCACCATACCTATTCAACATAACATTGGAAGTCCTGGCTAGAGCAATAACACAAGAGAAAGAAATAAAAGGCATCCAAATAGGAAGAGAGGAAGTCAAACTTTCCCAGCTTAAAGACCACATGATTCTATATCTAGAAAACCCCATAGTCTCATCCCAAAAGTTCCTTCCAGCTGATAAAGAACTTCAGCAAAGTTTCAGGATATAAAATCAATGTACAGAAATCACTAGCATTCTTATACACCTGCAACAGTCAAGCCAAGAGCCAAAGTAGGAAAACAATTCCAATCACAATTGCCACAACAATAGATACCTAGGAATACAGCTAATGAGCTAGAAGAAATACCTCTACAATAAGAAATACAAAACACTGGTCAAAGAAATCAGAGATGACACAAACAAATGGAAAAACATTCTATGCTCATGGATAGGAAGAATCAATATCATTAAAATGGTCATACTGCCTAAAGCAATTTATAGATTCAATGCAATTCCTACCAAACTACCAAGTGACATTCTTCACAGAACTAAACAAACGTATTTTAAAGTTGATCAGGAACCAAAAAGAGCCCAAATAGCCAAGGCAGTCCTAAGCAAAAAGACCAAACTGAAGGCATCACACTATCTGACTTCAAACTATACTACAAGGCTACAGCAACCAAAACAGTGTGGCACTGGTACAAAAGCAGGCACATAGACCAATGGGATAGAATAGAGAGCCCAGAACTAATGTGACACATCTACACCCATCTGATCTTTGACAAAGCTGACAAAAACAAGCAATGTGGAAAGGACACTTTGTTCAATAAATTGTGCTGGGATAACTGGCTAGTTATATGCCCAAGATTAAAACTGGATCCCTTCCTTACACCATGTACAAAAATAAACTCAAGATGAATTAAAGACTTAAATGTAAAAACCTGGAAGACAACATAGGCAATACCATTCTGGACATAGGAACTGGCAAAAATTTCATGATGAAAATGTTAAAAGCAATTACAGTCAAAGCAGAAATTGACAAATGGGATCTAATTAAACTTAAAAGCTTCTGCACACCAAAAGAAACTGTCAACTGAGTGAATAAATAACCTACAGAATGGGAGAAAATATTTGCAAACTGTTTATCCAAGAAAGGTTAATATCCATAATTTATAAGGAACTTTAACACATGTACAAGAAAAAAACCAAACAACTTCATTAAAAAGTGGGCAAAGAACATGAGCAGACCTTTTTTCAAAAGAAGACTTACATGTAGCTAAACACAACGTGAAAAAAAGATCCATATCACTGATCATTAGAGAAATGCAAATCAAAACTACAATGAGATATCTTCTCACATGAGTCTGAAAGGCTACTATTAAAAAATAAAAAATAAATAAAATGACAGATGCTGGTGAGGTTGTGGAGAAAGGGAAACACTTATGCACTGTTGGTAGGAGTGTACATTTGTTCACCCTTATGGAAAGCACTTTGGCAATTTCTCAAAGAACTTGGAAAAGAACTACCATTCAACCCAGTAATCCCATTATTGGGTATATAACCAAAAGAATATACATTTGTTCTACCGTAAAGATGCATGCATGCATATGTTCATTGTAGCACTACTCACAATAGCAAAGACATGGAATCAACCTAAATGCTCATAATTGGTAGACTGAATAAAGAAAATATGGTTCATATAATCCATGGAATACTGCACAGCCATAAAAAAGAATGAATTCATGTCCTTTTCAGCAACATGGATGAAGCTGGATCTCATTAGCCTATGTCAAATAACACGGAAACAGAACACCAAATACCTCAAGTTCTCACTTATGAGAGGGAACCAAACATTGAATATACATGAGCACAAAGAAGGGAACAACAGACACCAGGGCCTACTTGAGGGTAGAGTGTCGGAGGAGGTGGAGAATTGAAAACTACCTATCAGATACAATATGCTTATTGCCTGGGAGATGAAATTATCTGTACACCAAAGCTTGTGACATGCAGTTTACCTATATAACAAACCTGCACTTGTACCTCTGAACCTAAAATAAAAGTTAACAAAATAAAGCACCTCAGGAAAGGTTTTTAACCTTGACTCTTGACCGCATTAAAATAAGTAAAGTATCTATACTCTATCTCAAAATAACCAATAACTGGAAAATAAAGGACACCTCCAACATCACACTTTCAGTATCCCAACCTAAAAATTTTGCCACATAAAGTTCTGTGGCAAATGGCTTTGTGAGAGGGGACAGCTGGGTACACCGACCCTTTCCTCTGACATGAAACTTTAAATGTCTATTTAAAATGGTTACTTTCAATATAGGCACTAAATCTGTAGCCACTTGAATGTGTTTCTTTTACATTTCATCTAAGTATCTACAATTTCTTAATAGCTGTGATTATGTTCTGCTAATTATATGCAATATAGTTAGTAAAGTAATGTTTCCCTAATACCCCAGATGGGTTGTATGTAGACTCAGGGCATATGCTTGAGGGTACAATCCAAAAATACATAGTTTTATCAAGTCAGGTTGTATATAGGGATAGGTGAATGTATCATTTGACTGTATATAAGAACAATTGAGCTGAAGATACAATATGGAAGAAAGTTGCCTATGTAACTTTATGTCTTATATGCCAAATCTTCTTCTAAGAACTTCACATACTCAGTTACATACTTTCTTCTTAACAATAAATGTTTATATATACTAGATGGAGGTAAGTGCCATAGAGTACAATCAGGCAGGGAAGTGGGATAAAGAGTGTGGAAAGAGATGTCATTCAATTTTAAAAAATGTGGTTAAGGAAAAAAAGATCACTGTTGAACAGAGTCCTAAAGTAGGTTATTGAGTAAGCCACAAGGATACATATCTGAGGCAAGAGCATTAAATGTAGAGGAAAGCCTGTGTAAAGGCCGCCAGGAGGGAGTGTGTCTGATGTGTGCTACAAGAACTATAAAGGACTGATTTGGCAGGAGGACTAGTAGGAAAGTAGTGCAAAGATTAAAGGGAGAGTGGAGGGTAAAGTATGTGTGTATAAGGCTTTGTATGTTATATAGGAAGGGCTGTGTCTTTTGCCCTTATGAAGAAAGCATGCCCTGTTTGCCCCTGCAGATGATCTGTTCACCTTTCCCCTTTCTTCTCTCTTTGGACTTTGGGAGGCAGAATCTGTGAACTGTACCACTCTGGATACCTTGCCCTGTGGCTTCCATTCAGGTCTGGCCAATTGGAAGGATGTAACAGCAGGAGAATGGAGAGATAAGAACCTCTATCCTGGTCATGTGTAGCCACAGCTCCCTTCAGGCAACCTTCTCCCATGGCTCTCACTGTGTCTTGGCAAAACTGTTCCTTGCCTTTGTCTATTCAGACCTGGGCGAGGAAAGGCTTCCTGTTATTCCTAGTTTCTGCTTGTTTTATGTTCTTTATTGTTTTCTCTAATCCCATAATCTCCAAATAAAGCCCCTCCATTAGATGCTTTCCAGTTAAATTTTTTGAATGTGCAATCTCTTCTACTCCCATAAAACTCTTAAAGAATCAAACAGGAAGGCATTGCACGGTTTGGAGCAGAGGAGTAACATGATCTGATTTATGTTTTAAAAGAGTCGTGTTGGCTGTTATTTTGAAAATTGACTCTAAGGACACAAGTGCACATGCAGAGAGACTAACAACAATGACAAATGCTAGTTAGGTATAAAATAAACTAAGAGTGATATAAAATATTACCAGAACATTCATATTGTACAGCTGTATTAAAGATCTCATTATTCTGACATTTGTCAACCCTGAGTATTACAACTGATTGTCTTTTGTTTATTCATTGTTATTTTCAACTGCCAGCTTGAGAGATGAAGTTTTAAATAATTCTCCTCAAATATGGATACTTTTCACATTTTTAAGTCTCAGTCTTGGTAATCTAAAATTTGCTCCTGAGCTCTAACTTTTTAAACCTGATTAAATGCAAAACAATGCATAGAATCTTATAAATATTACAGCAACTATGCACGATCAAAGAACAGTGATGCTATTCTTGAGACCATAAAATAAACATATTAAAAATAAATGAGTAAACATGAGAGAGGAATAGAAATGTGGTGACATGTAAAATAAATACTAAAATGGCTCAAACTGTAGTGAAAAGTCAGAATTCTCCGGCCACCATCCAACCATGTCCCCGCAAATCTACACAGTCACCTCAGGTCTTCATAATCTACCACGGTGTTGTATGTGCTGTTAATACGCAGAGGGAATTTCTTACCGTGTAGATAAGGACATGAACATTTCAAAGGAGGAGGCAGTCAGTTCTAACTGTCTTCTCATGGGGCATATGATTTCACTGAGATAATAACTATACCCCAAAGAATGAAAGCCACTTGTTTTCTAATTCTTCTAAAAATGCAGGCCTTAACTAAACTATCAACCCCAAAATTGCTTATTGTACTTATAAAGCAATTTGTATACAAAGTATTTTATGATTCTTAAAATTACTTAAACGACTTTCCATTTGCTATGAGAGGAATGTCAGTTGGTTGAACACATCCTCCTTGTCAGACGTGAAACCTAAACTCAGCTGTGACTCAGGGAAACCCTGGTTGCCCTTATGAACTCTTGTTCTTTTAGCTCAGTTTCACAGGGTGAATTCACAGGTGGGAACGGACTTGGGTGTAGTTGAAAGCCACTTGAACCAGATGGTTACAAATAGGCCAAGCGTCCTGTGCCTGTATAGCTCTTTGTTTGGGTATGGGATAGGAGGCTTTCTGACTCAGCACAAATAAAACTCTTTTTAATGAAAGGGAGGTCAAACACTTAGCCATGCCACCTGGCGTCATTTAAAGAACCAGTTTGAGCCGATCATGTTCGAGTAAAATAGATACTTTTCATGTAAAATCAGCAGAAAGGAAGGAGAGAGAGAAGAAAAAAATACCCATGTCATAAAAGAGACAGTTAAAATGACTTCAGTGGAGGTTACAGCGTTGTCCACCTGTGGTTGTAAACATCAAAAGAGTGACTGCTTCTCTTTACATTTTTTTTTGTAGCGAGCTCAGATAGGACAGAGTCAGACAGATCCTTAGTAAATGCATTAAAACATTTAAGAGTGAGGAGGAAAATGAGTTTTCTGGGGGTGTGCACATTTTTTAAGTCCTGGTGACAGCCGCTGTCCTAGACCCAAATTGGAGTATTAGCTGGTAGGGAAAATGCAACACTAAGTAATTGGGATTTTCTTTTTATAACTTTCACAGTATCAGAAGATAATCATTTGTTTCCAAAAGCTATACATATCCCCAAGTAACTAGTTGAAATAATCTAACTTCTCCATGTGTCTTCTTAAGTAAGCTTCAAATATCAAGTAGATTGCTTTCTTCTAGGGCAGAAGGAAGTATGTGTTGTGACTAATTATGAATAAGTAAAACTAGAATTTATATTAATTTAAACATTTTCTGGGATGAAAGTTTGAGAATATGGAGAAGAATCCAGGAAGCTAGATTCACTAGATGTTTGGGGACAGAATAAATGGGGTCAACTCAGTGAATATAGATGAATACAAAAGGATAACACTCAGTGATAACATGAAAGCTGGATTGAAATCTAAATTCTATTATGTTTGACTAAGGACAGGGCAGTTTCTAGTAAGAGTTGGGGGAAAGCTTTGTCTTTAGTTTGTCAACAGAGACGTCAGCTTCCTTCTTCAACCCTTCAGTGACTCAGTACATAATATTCTCCCCCACAACAATGGGTATCTCAGGTATATCGATTTACTGTGTGAATTTAATTCCATGTGTGAAATTTCTCACAGGTTCTTTCTATTGGGGTTTTGGGCCCATCCTAGAAAATGAAAGGCTTTATCTTTGGTAAAAATAAATAAATAAATAAATAAATAAATAAATAAATAAATAGATAGATAGATAGATAGATAGATTTGGCCGGGCGCGGTGGTTCCTGCCTGTAATCCCTGCACTTTGGGAGGCCGAGGCAGGCAGATCACCTGAGGTCAGGAGTTCGAGACCAGCTGACCAACATGGAGAAATCCCATCTCTACATAAAACATAAAATTAGCCGAGCGTGGTGGCACATGTCTGTAATCCCAGTTATTCGGGAGGCTGAGGCAGGAGAATCACTTGAACCCGGGAGATGGAGGCTGCGGTGAGCTGGAGATCGCGCCATTGCACTCCAGCCTGGGCAACAAGAGTGAATCTCTGTCTCAAAAAAAATAAAATAAAATAAAATAAAAAATAGATTTATAGGATCCATTGAAGAAAGTTTGTTTAAAAGCTCAAAGCAACCTTGCTGAATTGGAAGGGATTAGAAGAAACAGAAAATGGCCTGAGTTTTTTGAGATTGGTGAGGAGGCAGACCCTGCCATGTATCTCAAATTTTACATCCCTATTTCTCTACTATTTATTCTCTCATTCTGTTTTTCTTAGCAGTAGACCATATTTAGTACAGAAAGCAGATCTCACATTCATCTAATATTTTGTTCTGTGGGAAATTGAGGAGGTGAAGGATTATTTTCATGCACAGAGAAAACTAAATTGAAACAGAGAAAATGAAGAAACCAAAGTTTAAAACAGAGAAGAATTAAAGAATGAAGATTTCCAGAACCTTATCAAGTACTTGCAAATTCAGAGACTTAGTTGTTGTGCAATAGTTGCCTTCACCTGTCAGAGTAAGCAATGAAATGTGTAAAATATCATTTGTGTCTTTTATCAAGAAGCAGGACTGCTGTCATCTTCATGTTTCTTATAACTGCTATTTCTGGTAATTCTAAAGCTATTAAATGCTATGAAATGTAAACTAGCTCTAACGTACTCAAGGAGCAGCCAATTTACACAACAGCTGGGGAAAAAAATCAAAGCCATTCCATTGGACCAGCTGAATTGTGAGAGAAGCATTTCATACCCTCCAGCTGACATGGCATGTAGATCAAACTGGCAGCTGTATTTTAGGGAAAATATGTCACAACAGACAGATGTAAGAAAAGGACAAATTCACAAAAAGGATCTTTTGCAAATGAATCACTCCAGTAGGAAGACTGCAGAATGAGTAAGTAAAGAGTTAGGCATCTTCCCCTCAATATTTAGAAAGCCCCTCATACTCACTGCAACCGCTACAAGATGAAGTAAATTTTTAGATTTCTGTCTTACAGAAACAGAAATTATGAGCCAGAATTTCCTAAGTATATTCACCATTGGTCTCTTTGTGCTGTTCTTAGCTATAAAATTGTCAATAATGAAATCCACCTAAAAGCCAAAAAAGATAAAAGACAAGAGAAACAGGAGCCCAGGTATACAGTTTTGGCACATAACCAGTCAGGGCATACTACAACTTCATATTTAGAACTGTGCTAAATATAAATCTGTTATCAAAATGACCTTGGCATATTTACCAAGTGATGTGTTATATTGAGCTTATCACGTGGCAAACATTGTTATATGTGAACCAGGTACCATGATTGGTTCCATTTGGACTGATGAGGAAATGGTGACAGAGTGCTTAAGTAGCTTTCCCAAGGTCAAACAGTAAGCTGCAAAGCTGGGACTTGAACCCAGATCATTGAGATTCTAAAGATGGGATACTTTGCCTCATTTTACTCTTCCTGGTGGTCACCTGGTTTTACCTGAACCATCCTGTGATGAAGAGATTGCTGCAGTTCCCAGTCCCTGAGGCAGAGTGTTCAAGTCTTGAGCAACTCAGAATGCAGAATGTCATCCTGTCTCCTCCACTCATTTCTGATGGCAAAAAGTCTTGGAGTCATACATATATATGGAGTCTCTCTCTCTCTCTCTCTCTCTCTCTATATATATATATAGATAGATAGATATACAGATATCAATATCTATATACCTATATGTGTGTGTGTGTGTGTGTGTATATATATATATATAGAGAGAGAGAGCCATATATATTCAAATAATTCTTTCTTTGGATGACAGTTATTTCCATGTTTGGAGGTGGCTATCAACATGATTTCATTCTTAATTTTCACTTTTCTTTACTGAAACCTCCAATTGTTTCTTATATGGCATGTACTGAGTCCCTTTGGCTTTTTTTTTTTTTTTTTTGAGATGGAGTTTTGCTCTTGTTGCCAAGGCTGGAGTGCAATGGCGTAACCTCGGTTCACTGCAAGTAACCTCCATCCTCCCGAGTTCAGGCTATTCTCCTGCCTCAGCCTCCCAAGTAGCTGGGATTACACGTGCACCAACACGTCTGGCTGATTTTTGTATATTTAGTAGAGATGGGGTTTCGCCATGTTGGCCAGGCTGGTCTTGAACTCCTGACCTCAGGTGATCCACCTGCCTCAGCCTCCCAAAGTGCTAGGATTACAGGCGTGAGCCACCGTGCCCGGCTTGACTTTCTAGTTATCAAGAATGTTACATATTCTCTGCGTGTCAGTCTCTTCAACTCTAAAAGGAGACTATAATATCTCCTATCACTTAGCTTTGTGGAGAAAATGTAATACTGAATTAATACATGTAAAATTTGTACTACCCGACACATAGAGAGTGCTCAATAAATGTTTGTTTTTAATAATATTATTGCTATTATTATTACCTGTAGGGCTATTGTGATTAAAATGTGATCACATTGGTAAAATCTGTATCAGAAAGTGTGGTGCAATTTAATTACTTAGTATATGTAAATTTCCTTACCTTTGGGATCACAAAGCATCTAATGTGTGGGTAGACTTCACAACTCCTTTCAGCCCTGTAGGAGTTTATTTTCTTGGTTTTCACATTTTATAGTTCGCAGCTACAATAGACTAGTTAGCTTTCTTAGCTCTGTATTAGCAATAGATTTTTGTTATGTATATTTCTTTCTTAGACAAATATGACCTCTGACTTTAGAATGAATGACGTCTAATTCTATTGTACATCAACTGCAGAAAAAAATCAACAACCGGCTGCAATGTCTTGATAAATGTGTCTTTCCATGGGGCCAGGCTTCCTGATTCTGGAATGTCTGAAGAATGTTCTTGAACACAGTGGTGGACATTCTCCACACCCACCAGTGGGCCAGCAGCAGGGCCTTAGGAATGAATGAATGTCTGCCACAATACAGATGCTCTGGTTTTTCATTAGGCTCCACAGCTGTAGCATTTCATGGAGTGTTTTCTCAGGAAAATCATAATGGTGTGAACTTCCACACTGAAGAGCAGACACATTTCCTTGAGAATTTTTATGATGTAATTTTCTAGGATACTTTTTCTTTTGCTTTTTCTCTATTAGTTTGGCTAACCGAATGATAACTGAAACAATGTGTGTGTGTGTATATATATATATATATATATATATATATATATATATATATATATACACACACACACACACACACAGACATATATAAATGCATTTTTTAACATATATAGCACTCTGAGAGCACACACACACATATACACACACATGTACAGATACAATTTGTGGGAAAAAGCAACAACAAAAAAGAAAACACAGGGCATCTGCTTTGTCTACTCAATAACTCCCATGACACATTTACATGGTAGGAAGACAAGAAATCCAAGTGTTGAGCCAGTGATGTGTTAGTACCAGGTGTAAGAAGGCCTTACATCATGGGGAACCGCTAAGCATGTAATTGCATTATAAATGGTCTTCATACAAATGGGTCATGGAAAATATTAGCATTTTTGTATGCTCAGAGAGGGGAGAATTATATCATTCTTCACATTCTGAGAATAAAAATAATCTTCTCTCTTTTACTCCTTTCTGTACCAAAATGAAACATTTACTTTAATCACCATTTCATAATCGTAAAGCTACTTATAAAGAATAAGAAAAATGTGTTTTAAAATATCAATTACATTGAGAGCATTTTACCAATGTTAATTAATATTAACTTTAAGTTCCCAAAATATATATGAGTAAAATCCTTCAATATCTTAACATAATCCATTATTTTTCACAATTATGTAAAAATTATTCAATCCTGGAATTCAATCTAATCCTCCAAAGTACAAGTACTTTCAACTATCACCATCAATGTTTTTGGACCACATCTGTTTTTCCCATTCTGTAAAACCTAGTTATATGATTGCAAAAGAACAGATTAAATAAAAATGACAAATAGAATTTGACCCTTGTAGATAGGCTGTCTCATTCCTTGGATTTTTGGGATGTTAGCATTCGGTTTTATAATATAAAGTGCTTTAAATTTACTGTCTTTCATACACTGAACATAACATGGGAACAGTTCTTTGAAATTTATTTCATGGCCTTTTTTTCTCCTTTTCCTATTAAGAATTCATAACTCATTTAGTGGTACATTTTAGATTTCTGCTGCCTTGCTCATCAACGCACCAATTCCCCCTCCAACAATCACAGATGATCTCAGAGACCTTAGCTGAAAACAAAGTGGTTTGATGGTGCTACATTCTTTTTTTTTTTTTTTTTTTTTTTTTTGAGAAGGAGTCTCGCCCTGTCGCCCAGGCTGGAGAGCAATGGCGTGATCTCGACTCACTGCAACCTCCTCCTCCCGGGTTCAAACGACTCTCCTGCCTAGCCTCCCGAGTAGCTGGGATGACAGGCACACACCACCATGTCTGGCTAATTTTTTGTATCTTTAGTAGAGATGGGGTTTCACCATGTTGGTCAGGCTGATGCTGGTCTCGAACTCCTAACCTCGTAATCCTCCTGCCTCGGCCTCCCAAAGTGCTGGGATTATGGGTGTGAGCCACCACGCCCAGCCTGGATGATGCTATATTCTAAGGGTACCCAGGACTGTTTTAAAAAATATGGTAAGATACACAGACATGGAATTGACTGCTTTGAAGATCTCTAGAAACAAGAGGCATAGCATACCATTCAGGGACACATGTGGAAGCACCAGGGTCAGTTAGGAGGCAGAGAGAGAGAGCAAGGGGAAAATGTGAACAAGAGCTTCTATTGGGTTTCTTTAGGAAGGAATGGATGGGACAGCATAAACAGAGTTAGGATTTAATAATTTGAATAATTTCAGCAGACACTGGGGCACAGAGGCCATCCATAGTTGTCTGGCACTTGGCCCTGGGATGTTCACGGCAGGTGGATAGTGGTGTGGCATGTAATAGACTATAAAGGAGGTGGTTGGGACTATGGACTTTGGATTGATTGGTTTGTGTATGAAAGGTATGCTCCTAGCATAGTTGTTTGCTATGTCTAGATATTTTCTCACCCTGGTGTTGTGGGAAGTCAGGGACCCTGAACGGAGGGACCGGCTGAAGCCATGGCAGGAGAACATAATTGTGAAGATTTCATGGACATTTATTAGTTCCCCAAATTAATACTTTTATAATTTCTTACCCCTGTCTTTACTGCAATCTCTGAACATAAATTGTGAAGATTTCATGGACACTTATCCCTTCCCCAATCAATACCCTTGTGATTTCCTATGCCTGTCTTTACTTTAATATCTTAATCCCATCATCTTCATAAGCTGAGGAGGATGTATGTCACCTCAGGACCCTGTGATGATTGCGTCAACTGCACAAATTGTAGAGCATGTGTGTTTGAACAATATGGAATCTGGGCACCTTGAAAAAAGAACAAGATAACAGCAATCTTCAGGGAACAAGGGAGATAACTTTAAATTCTTTCTACCAGTGAGTTGGGTGGAACAGAGCCATATTTCTCTTCTTTCAAAAGCAAATAGGAGAAATATTGCTGAATTCTTTTTCTCAGCAAGGAGTATCCCTGAGAAAGAGGATGCATCCCTGAGGGGAGGCCTCTAAAATGGCCACTTTGGGAACAGCTGTCTTTTACTGTCGAAGACAAAGGGATAAAATAAGCCCTGCTCTCCCGTAGCACTCCCAGGCTTATTAGGATGAGGAAATTCCCACCTAATAAATTTCGGTCAGACCTTTTGTCTGCTCTCAAACCCTGTCTCCTGATAAGATGTTATCAATGACAATGCATGCCCAAAACTTCATTAGCAATTTTAATTTTGCCCCCTCCTGTGGTTGTGTGATCTCGCCCTGCTTCCATTTGCTTTGTGATATTTTATTACCTTGTGAAGTATGTGATCTCTGTGACCCACACCCAATTCATACACTCCCTTCCCTTTTGAAAATCTCTAATAAAAACTTGCTTGTTTTACGGCTCAGGGAGCATCACGGAACCTGCCGACATGTGATGTCTCCCCTGGACACCCAGCTTTAAAATTTCTCTTTTGTACTCTTCCCCTTTATTCCTCAGACCAGCTGACACTTAGGGAAATAGAAGAGAACCCACACTGAATACTGGGTGGGGTTCACCTGATATCCTCGGTGGGGGGAGATCCCTCCGGATCAACAAGGCCTTATGATGTGAAAGCATAAGCATATGGAAAATAAAAGTCATTGCGAATACATCTCATGCCTATGGTGAGAGATATATTGCAACGGTATGACTGGTTTGTGAGTTCCTCAAGGGAGAAATTGCCTTACCTGTCATTACATGTCCAGCCAGAGCACAGAACCTGCCCCATGGGAAGTGATTACAAAGATTTGATGTGTTCTGGGGCCTACAATTTACTGCCGGTAAGTTTGACTTGTCTCTTGAAATGTGTTAAATATACTTAGGAGGAAAACAAAAGACCACATTATAACCCTTCTTTGTTTATCTAATAATAACACTAATCTGTAACAGTTTTTCTTTCTTTTTTTTTTTTTTTTGAGATGCAATTTCGCTCTTGTTGCCCAGGTTGGAGTGCAATGGCACAATCTCGGCTCACCGCAACCTCCACCTCCCAGGTTCAAGCGATTCTCTTGCCTCAGCCTCCCTAGTAGCTGGGATTACAGGCCTGTGCCACCATGCTTGGCTAATTTTTGTATTTTTAGTAGAGATGGTGTTTCTCGATGTTGGTCAGGCTGGTCTAGAACTCCCAACCTCAGGTGATTCACCCGTCTTGGCCTCCCGAAGTGCTGGGATTACAGGTGTGAGCCACTGCGCCCAGCTGACACTTTTTCTTTAGCGTACCTCAGATTCACTAATTCCTTACATATACTTCCAAATAATTGACAGGTGTGAATTTCAAATGGCATGTAGTACTCTGTGTCTGACCTCTTTGATGAGCCCTATCTACCTCCCCTGTCCTGCCTCACCTAATAAATCCATGAGCTTTTCCTTTCTAACATCTGTATGTATCTGTTTGTGCTCACTGCCATGGTGCTTAGAAAATCAAACATATCTGTTAGTACAATGGCAACCAAATACTGAAAAACTGGGGGCTACATAGCCCACAGAGTGTATCAGAGTGAATAACTAAAACCAAGCTAAATTACTACTGCCAAAATGAGTAGAAGCAACAGACTTCTCTTTAAGGATGAGCAAATTCCATTTGTTCTCATTATTTAAACATATTTTGTGAGTAGTAAATTCAAAATATTTTATTAAGCATTTTTCTTAAGTTTATGGAAATTGTATTATCCTTAAAGGAAACTGAATACATGCAATTTGAGTTTATTTCATATTACTTGATCAAGTTATGCATTTATAAATGCTGGCTCACATTTTGTAAAGCCCTTAGCAATTCTTTTTAGTAATATGTTTTATATTTTTAAAAAAGGAAAACTATTTTAGTGGAAGTGAATGCCCATATTAGGACTTAATAATTATTAAATATACCTCCTTTATGTGTTAAGGTTCAAGCAACCCTTGTTTTTTTCAAGA
Source organism: Rhinopithecus roxellana (assembly GCF_007565055.1). Taxonomy (NCBI): domain Eukaryota; kingdom Metazoa; phylum Chordata; class Mammalia; order Primates; family Cercopithecidae; genus Rhinopithecus; species Rhinopithecus roxellana. Next base: position 6,054,263 of record NC_044555.1, read on the forward strand.
AGGAAATTAAAGTTTGAGATTCTCTTTAGTAGGGTTTTTTGGGTTTTGTTTTCTGATTACAGTGTCTTAAGTTCAGCTAGCTGGCATAAAAGTATATATTCTATATCAAATTTATTAACAAAGTAACTATTGAAATGAGTGTTGTCCTCCCCCATTTGTAATCTCCATTAGCTTGAGGAAGATTTGTGAATCTACATTTTAGAATTGGTAAAGTCTAGGTGGCATGGTCAAAAACCTTGAAACAAAATCAGTAGACCAGTCCGTATAGCCCTTCTCTGTCCTAACGTACTGTGTGGTCTGTGACTGATCATTGAATCTCTGAATGGAAGTGGTCTGGACTCAGTTATTTCTCAATCTCCTTCTTTTTTTTTTTTTTTTTTTTTAAAGATTATATGTAGAAACATTAACATAGGTATAAGATGAGATGAGGGCATACATGGACTGAGGATTTAAATTGACATCTGCTGCTGAGGTTAGAATTCCTCGGATGTCAATTTAAATTGACACCTACTGAGGTTAGAATCCATTGATAGAAATTCTCACCCCATGAGTCAACATCACCTTAGGGTTAAATGATCCATCAGATTATTCCCTAACTCAGAGCATTATTATTAATTACTACACAAATACCTGGGAAACATGGTTACTGTATAAACATATACTAAGTGGGGAATGAAGCTAGTGTTTTGAATAATAGATTTAACACATGAACAACTTTAGGCAGTTGCAAAAATGGTTTTGAAAATGAACTCTATATACATGGTAATGCATTGGGAAGAAAATATTCCATCAATTTCAATTTGAAAATGGTGAAGGAAAAGTAGAATGAAAGCAGTTAACATTACTCTTTTGTATTAAACCTTTCAAAGAGTCATCAAAGGCTATGAATGTTGCTTAACCTTTCAATATATGAACCCTGCTACTTACCTAATTTCTTGCCACTCTTTCCCTGTGCTTCCTCTGTCCCCACCAATATGCTAAGCACATCATCATGGGGGTCTTCTCTGAATCTTGGATCAGTTTATGTCTCCCTAGTACACTCTTCTTTCATGGTATTCTGTATTTCATAATAGTTATCATAATTTCAGAGAAATGTTTAATGTCAATCTTCTTTGCTAAAATATAAGCTCAAATACTCATGATTATTGCTTGGCTTTTCGAAGGGATATGGTCCCATGACTTAGCACAGCATCTGCTACATGATTGCTCAAGTTATATGCTGAAATAAATACATTAATGGTTGTTTTTCAATTTTATCTAGGTACACAGAGCATGCAAACAGTACTTGATAATTTGTGACTTAAAGTTTAAGAAGGAAAAAACTTAAATCCTTATCAACTCCTTAGTCCCCTAAAATGGGGGATTGTAAACCTAGAGAAACAGGATTGGGGTGTGTGTGTGTGTGTGTGTATGTGTGTGTGTGTGTGTGTGTGTGTTGCAGGATGGGGAGGGAGGAGAAATACGTAGAGAACACCCAAGATTCCTATGATATTGACAAATAACTGACACAGAGAAAGTATAATCATATGCTATTTTTGAAGGCATGTAAACTAAACTTGGTGAGTTATACAAACAAATACATAAAAGGTCAATTTACTAATAAATGAAGAAAACATAATCTCCTCATTTAATTTATGTTTTATTTGCTATTTACCTTTTATATTCTGTCTCTTGAAATACTGATGTGCTTCAGGTACAAGCACCATTTTTTTGTCTTTTTTTTTTTTATTATACTTTAAGTTCTAGGGTACATGTGCATAACGTGCAGGTTTGTTACATATGTATACTTGTGCCATGTTGGTGTGCTGCACCCATCAACTCGTCAGCACCCATCAACTCGTCGTAAAAAACAAGCACCATTTCTAACGTGATATCAAATAAAGAGTTTTTTTCTTCAACTTTGTGCAAGATGGTTTTATCTCTGGGATATTTCTTCTGCCGGAATCCTGATTGGTCACACTTACTTAATGGCAGCTGCTGTCTGCAAGAAATGTCAAGGAGAATAGGGAGCATGATAGTGTGAGAAGGAGAGAAAGAATTGACTGTTTCCAATTTATTCAAACCCCTAGCAAGAGTTCTCAGTACAGACTGAATTGAAGATATGGTCAAAGCCAGTTGTCTGTGGATGTTCACTGCACATTACCCTCTTCACGCTTAATCATTATGAGTCACCTATTTGTATTGCTCAAGCTTAGTACTCAGACTCAGAGTGTGTCTGCTTGGTGCCAAATCACTCTGCACAAAGAGAAAAATCCATTTCATCATACCGGCTTCTTTTTCTATCTCAGTGATTCCCCAGAGCTTCTCCAGAACCAGGTATATCAGAAACACAGTAGATAATTATTAAAACATAGAATTTGAACTTTGCTGCAAACTTTGTGAATCAGAATAACCATGTATGTGGTCTAGGAAAATGCATTTTATTAACCTCCCTAGGCAATTCTGGTAAGCAATGAGGCAAAGAACTCTTATAAACATAAAACTAAATTAGCAATATGATTTTCTAATAATTTTAGACCCTTTATTGTTTTTAAGTCATGCCTGAAAATTAGAAATCCAATTTTCTAGAAGTTTATAAGCTCAGAGATTGTCATCCTAGACAAGCAATGAAGTTAAATGGAAAGAAAACAGGACCAGGTTTTGGAGAACCCGGGTTTAAGCCAGGTTTTGCTTTGTTACTAACTTTTGGCCAGAATTGACTATGGAAGTATTAACATTTGCATTATCACCCACAAATATGGTGATTTCATACGGTTCAACCTAATGGCTTAACTCTCTGAGCATTGTTTTCTGTACTTTAAATGAGATAAGAATATTATCAGAAGGCTATTTTTAGGATTAAGTGAGCTTTTACAGTTGATTCCACTCTAAAGTTACAATGTGAGCTGATCTATCATCGCCATCCGAGAATACACTACTACTAAAGGTTGATCTTTTTGTTTTGGCATTGTACACCACTGAAATATGGTCGGCAGCAATTTTCATTGTACATACACATAAAATCTACTCCACAATTTGGGAAACTGAATGATGACTGTAAATCCATGCCATCCTATGAGACTTCTCCAAAAGACTCATGAAAAACGATAGGTTCTTGTCTCCTTCTGCTAGAACAGTTTCTTGGATTTGCTCCCTTTCCATGCATCCTCATGCTGTTCCTTCAACCCTGGTTCCCTCCATTTTCTTGATTCATCAGGACATAGAGCAGCTGCTTTATTATGTTGCTCTCCCTCATTGTCTGATGCATCCAGGAAAGAAGTGCTCAATTCCAAAAAACCTTTCCAATATTAGCATGCTGGCCCTACTCCAGGACCTTAGGATGGAGATTCCAACCAGTTACTTAAACTATCAAAATTAATACCCAGAAAACCTTAGTAAATGATTCTGGTGAGATGATTTGTGGGTAGGTATTGTGAATGGGAATTGGTGATCTGGGTGAGCCAAAATTAGTTCACCAAGAACAAACCAAAGTAAGTACTTATCAATTGGATTTTCTTTTCCTGGGTAACTTTGACTTGTAATTGAAGACATTTAATAATGCCTCTCATATGTCCTTTTGAAAAAGTTGGGAAAATATGTGTTTGTGATTGAACAATTAGGTGGAATCATAGCCACCTGAAAACCGTGCTGAGTTTTGTTCAGAGATCCTACGTGGTGTCTTCACAGTGATGTGCTGGAGCTCCACTAGCTCTTGAGAGCTTATTGTGTACACCTCTTCCCAATGCCTCCTTTAGTAGTATCACATTGTTAGCTTGAAATTGATCATCGGCCGGGCGTGGTGGCTCAAGCCTGTAATCCCAGCACTTTGGGAGGCCGAGACGGGCGGATCACGAGGTCAGGAGATCGAGACCATCCTGGCTAACACGGTGAAACCCCGTCTCTACTAAAAAAAAATACAAAAAACTAGCCGGGCGTGGTGGCGGGCGCCTGTAGTCCCAGCTACTGGGGAGGCTGAGGCAGGAGAATGGCTAAACCCGGGAGGCGGAGCTTGCAGTGAGCTGAGATCCGGCCACTGCACTCCAGCCTGGGCGACAGAGCGAGACTCCGTCTCAAAAAAAAAAAAAAAAAAAAAAAAAAAAAAAGGAATTGATCATGGTGAGATTACACACATCAAGACAATTGGCTAACTACAAATCTGGGCTTGTCATCTAGCAAATCAATGGTTAAACATTTTTCTGTACACCATTGGGTCCATGTTTTTTCCGTCAATTTTGAATTCAGTTACTAAAAACATATTGTATTTATTACTCAATATCATAGAGTTGGAGCAGAAAATGATGCCACATGCTCTATGGTGAGGAAATTACTAGTCCAATATGAGAGACAGACATACAACCTGAAAAACCCTAGATATTCTACTTCCTTTATTTCTTCTTTGTTCTCATTTATCACCTGTTTCTCTACTCATATATTATGGTCTTAGCCACATTGGCCTTTTTGCTGTTCCTTAAAAATCACAGGCTCATTCCTGCCTCAAGCTTTTACATTTGCTATTCCTTCTACCAGGAATGCCCTTCTTCCAGGTCTTTGCATCCCTGGCTCTGCCTCAGTTCAAGCACCATGCCTTCAGAAAACCTTTCCCCTACTTACCTCCAGTCTAAAGTAACCAACTCACTCTGATCCTCACTATTATCACAAAGCCCAGTTTTTTTAATTTAAATAAACTTTTAATTTTAGAATTGCTTTAGATTTACAGTAAAGTTGCAAAGACATTTCAAAGAGCTCCTATATATCACATCAAGTTACCTCTATTTTAACATCTTACATTACTATATTTCATATACTAGAAAACATTAGTATATTACTATTAACTAAACTCCACATTGTATTTGGATTTCACTAGTTTATACCTAATTTTAAAAAATGTTCCAAGATCACAATCAGGATACCACATTATGTTTAATCACCATGTTTCTTTAGCCTCCTCTGGACTCTGATAGTTTCTTATATATTTCTTATTTTCAATGGACTTGGCAGTTTTAAGAATGACTGGTGAAGTAATTCATCAAATGTCCCTCAATTTAGGTTTGTCTGAAGTTTTTCTCTTGGTTAAACTGAGGTTATGGAGTTTTGGGAGGAAGACTAGAGATGGGAAGTGCCATACTTATTACATCGTATCAAGGGTACATGCTATCCACATGATGGCATCACTGATGAAGCTAACCTGGGTCACTGGGATGGAGCTAGTGTTTGTTAGGTTTTTCCACTGTAAAGTTACTCCCCTACATCCTGTCATAGTTCCCTCTGGAAGAAAGTCATTAAGTGCAGTCTACACTCAAGGGGTGGAGTGTTAAGCTCCAATTCCACGAGATGTGAATATATAAATTGTTTTTCTGTACCACAGATTTCTCCCCTCTCCCTCATGTATTTACTTATTTGATGATTTATTTATTTTCATATGGACTCATATATATATGTATAATATTTTGTATTATGATCCATTACAATGTTTTTGTTGTTGTTGTTGTTCTTGTTGCTCAATTTGCTCTAGCTTTGCCCACTGGGAACATTTTCAGGTTGGCTCCTGTGTAGCTTTGACATGACTTCATCATTTTTGTTGTAACACTGCATTACTTTCTGGTACTATTAGATGTTCCAGGCTCATCTTGCATAGTCTCTGCCCCAGCCATTTCTCCAAGAAGCCCTGACCCCTTTGATTGGAGGATGGTATTACAAATTAAGACCTGAGTGCTTGATTATTGCTACAGAGGTATACTTGCTTATAAGCCCTCTCAGTGAACAGAGCTAAGAAAGATATGTATGCTTAATAAACCATGCATACACACCTATCTAAAATTACTTCTGTATGTATCCAACTGTGTTAGACTAAGATAAAAATGAGTTTATACTGGTCTCCAATTCTAATTCAGTATCAAAGGGTTTATTTACCCCTCGTTTACCTGTATCAATCTACTTAACAGTTAGAAACCTGATTCACAGCTGCCATCCATTTATTTTTTTGTTCAATCCAAGTATATCTGTGTGCCAACTTCAGAATCGGTACCCTATATTCTAATGGGAAATGACTTTATCAAAACTAGGTTACAGTGTTTATATTCATTTCCTCTTGTCTTTAGTCTTACAGTTTCAAGTCCAAAGATTATTTTCCACAGACACAACCCAATCATAATGCTTATCATCTGAAATATCACACTTATTTGTATATTGTTTCTATTTCCAAACAGAAAAAGTAATCCAGAAGACCAGAAAAACCTGATATGTCTCTCTTGCTAAATATTTTAACCCCAGCATCAAAGACAATGTCAGTACATCAATACAACACCAGTTAAATATTAAATAAAATATTAAACAGTTAATATTTGTTGTATGAAGGGATGAATGGACTCAGACAACATATTTTTAATCACTTGATTCTATTCACTTGGTCAGACGTAAGTAGGTACTAGGTTATGAACACATTCCTTCAAATTACGGATGAAAACGTTGATAAATAAAATGTTGATGAAATAATTTGAACTGAAAAATAAGATTGTCAACAGATACTCATAACAAATGATGTGTTTCTTCTTTTTCGGTAGGAAAGTAATCAAATGAAGGTAATGCTAACATTTAAATGGCTGGAACCAAGGGGCAAAACCCTGGGGCCTTGGTCACTCAATCCTTTATGAGTTGCTTTCTATTCAAATAAGTTACGGAAGGAAACTTTGCTCTCCAAGTAGGTTTGTCCTTATGCCACTCAACTCTCCTCAGAGAAGATGATTATCCCTCTCTTTCAGATGAATTCATATTACAGTTTCACCAAAATATGTTAAACCTATACCCCTAGATTGCTACTCCTAAGACCTACGACTCTGAACTAATATTGAATACTTAATAGCTATATTTTAGACAATTACTAGAAAAACTCATCTCATGCTCTCTATCATTCAGTATTTTTGCCAGTGCAATTGATTTAAAAAGTATTTCAGAAGAGCTGTTTGAATGAGATGTGCTGCATATTCTTTTCCAGACATTAAAAAATGAATTCTTAGATTGTCATAACAGAAGATCTGGTACTTAGATCATATTATATTGCCTCCTTCTCTGATATTCATACATACAGAAATGCTTTTACTGTCAGCCTTATTAAAGAATAGTCTGAGAAACAATCTTGATAAACTGTGTGGTGTCATGGTAAGAATAAACAAATCTAAGAAATTAAATAGAGTCTAAAATGGTTTGTTTGATGAAGGGACATTTCAAATTTGGTGATTAGGGTAGGGGCAAAAATAAAGGGATATTTTCTCATCTTTTAATTTATATGCTTTCCTGTTGTTTTCTTATTTTTCGTAAAATGTATTACTTATTTAATTTAAACTGTGAGAAAGTAAGAGAATGACAGGAAAAATAACTATTCCGGATCTTGCCTACGTAGTAATTTAAAAGATGTTGTTCATTTACAACACATCATAACCTCTTCTTTTGACCCTGCCCAGAATGAAAAGTAATTCTATTTCACTTTTTATTTTAGGAATAAGTATACTCCTAAGCAACTGTTTTGTTGAATTTTATGAACCCTGTGAATTATGTAATTGTCAATATGTCTCATTGTATTTTGGATATTAGAAAAATTAGAGCCAGGCCAGGCACGGTGGCTCACACCTGTAATCCCAGTATTTGGGGAGGCTGAGGCGGGAGGATCATTTGAGGTCAGGAGTTCAAGACCAGCCTGGCCAACATGGTGAAACCCCATGTCTACCTAAAATACAAAAAATTAGCCAGGTGCGTTAGGGTGGGCACCTGTAATCCCACCTACTTGGGAGACTGAGACAGGAGAATCACTGGAACCTGAGAAGCAGAGGCTCTAGTGAACTGGGATCATGCCACTGCACTCCAGGCTTGGCGACAGAGCAAGACTCCATCAAAAAAAAAAAAAAAAAAAAGAAGAAGAAGAAGAAAGAAAAATTGGAATGAGAGCCAAATTTGTCACATTTTAAATTTGTGCTCTCTTTCCAAAAAGATATATATTTTTAAGCTTTCTCAAATCTTTTCTGAAACATGAGGTATAAATATATAATGAAATAAACAGAAATGATTAAGTTATTAGTTCCATTAGACTATTGTACTCAGATATCCCCTACCTCTAGTGCAAGAGTGCCAAAGTATCTGGAATTCTCATGGCAGATGGTCAAGTCACACTTTCCCTTGGACAGGCCTGGACACAAATGGAATAATTATAACTCTTTAGCTCCCCATTTCATAGGTTATATACAAATCATTTCATATTAAGGAGATATCATACAAAGCATGTCACTAGTACTCACCATCTTATATTGCCTTATGTGAATTGCATTTCAGCATCTCTGATGGAGATTTAAGAATTGCTTTAATCCCTGGAGAATAGCATGTTAACCTCAGCAGAAATGTCCACACAAGTGGTCCACACAAGACAAACAAGTGGCCTCAGGACCACTAGTTTTGGAAATGTCCCACTGTTTCAGTTGTTTATGACTGCATAAAATTCTTCCAATACTTAACAAAGTAAAACACCAGTCATTTATTATTATTATTACTATCATCTCTTCATGGTTTTGGGTGCTGACTGTACTCAGTGGGGCAGTTCTTGCTTCAAGTATTTCATGCAGTTTGACAGTGACAGGGACTAAAGTCATCTGTGAGAATTTCTGCTCATACATGGCTGGCAAGTAATTCCAGCTGTAAACTGAGAGCTCAACAAAGGGTGTTGACTGGAACACCTACATGGGGGCCTTCTCATGTGGCCTTGGTTCCAAGGGTGAATATCCTGAGAGAGAGCGAGCCAGGGGGAAACTCTATGCCTCTTCAAACCTACTCTCAGAGGTGATGCAGCATCATTCTAGCCACATTTTATTACTTAGAAGCTAGTAACCAAGGTCAGCCTGTGTTCAAAATGAGGGGAATTTGACTTCAGCTATTAAAGAAGGTTTCAAAGAATTTGTGGGCGTGCTTTCAAAACATTTCATATATCTTGCTCTTTGATGTTGATTATTGTTCGTTTCAGATGGCTACCTTTCCCTCTCTGTGTCCCCACCCTTCAGTGGCACGCACTCCACTAAGCCTGTGACTATCACCACCATTAACATCACCACCAAGCATTCACCACAATGACCTGGAACTCTATATCTTTCTGTCACTGTATTCTGTCCCCAAAGCTATGCAGCATTGCCAAATTCTGTCTATTTCTTTATGCTTAAGGGGACAAGGTGCTGTGCTGAGATTAATTAATGTTAGCTTTCACTCTTTGTTGCTAATAATAATCTAAAATTTTAATGCTCTTCTGAATATAACAGGTGCATTGATTATGGCTTCTGGACAATCGCAGTCGTCCTAATACCCTTAGTTTACTCAACAAAGTAAAATATATTCCTCATGCTTTTTGCCTTTATGTATCAGTCAACAGTAGTACCTCATAAACTATTTTAGATTTAGATTCCATTCAGCTGGTGATCTGTCTGGTTGAGTTGGGTCAAATCAAAAGAGCAATTTATTCATGAAACAGTTGTAAACTTTTTTTTAAGTTGTTTTTACCATAGGCACATGAGATCACTGGAGAGAATCAAAGGATTGGCTTTTATAAGTCTTGCCTCTATAGGACCAGGGTTCTTAGAAATTATCGCCTAAAATAGCATTTCCTGTCCTTTGGAATGTGAAGCCTTGAAAACATTCCATAATAAAATCTTGTCCTCAGTCAAGGCAAAACCCAAAATATTTCTACAGTTAGAGAAGCAATGAGAATTATTAAGATGATAATATTTACAGTGTTTTGTAGTGATATCTATGATAGAATATACTGAAGATTTTGGAGGTTGTTTGTATGCATGTGCATGTAAATTTGTTTAATGGAAATGAAGCACATTTTGCTAAATCAGTACTACCTTGTGGCATGTATGTATAAAATCAGTCATTTCTAAATGAATGTAACTTGATCACTGAAGTGGTATCGAATCATTATCCTGTTTGCTATGCCACGATTTAATATTTTATTTGACATGAGTGACTTTTAACCTTTAAACTACCAATTTTAAAACCCGTTGACATCCTAGGTATGGTATATAATATATTTAGTTAAATTAGTATGTACAATTTGAAAAACAACTCAACTTCTTTTCCTCAGTGTAGCTATGTGAGATTTCCAGCAGAGGAGAAACTTCTCTACTGTGTTTAAACTTTGAATGTATTTACAGAGGGTTAAAAATATCAGCACTTGCCGGGCACGGTGGCTCACGCCTGTAATCCCAGAACTTTGGGAGGCTGAGGTGGGTGGATCACGAGGTCAGGAGATCGAGACCATCCTAGCTAACATGGCGAAATCCTGTCTCTATTAAAAATACAAAAAATGAGCCAGGTGTGGTGGCGGGTGCCTGTAGTCCCAGCTACTCTGGAGGCTGAGGCAGGAGAATGGCATGAACCCGGGAGGAGGAGCTGGCAATGAGCTGAGACCAGGCCACTGCACTACAGCCTGAGTGACAGAGTGAGACTCTGTCTCAAAATAAACAAATAAATAATAAATAAATAAATAAATAAATAAATAAAATTATATATATATATATATATATCAGCACTTTACAGTCACATACTGGTGAAAATTGCCTTTGAAATAATTCATGAAGTAGAAAAAGCAGAATTTAAGTATCATAGAAAGCAATCCAGTTTTGGTTAAGATTTAGTATTTGTACAACACTAGGGGATATTTAGTGTGTAAATATATTTAATAATATATTTTGTGTTATGTTAGCATTTTTATTACAGACCTTAACTCATTTTAAATAGACATTAAAATCTTCACTTCCCTCTTCTGATTAGGGAGATGCTCCCATCCTATGCCTAGCATTACCCTCATAGTTCTAGAATAGTTAGAACAGTTCTAGAGCACATGAATCATATTGTAGATTGAAAAAAATAGGATCATTTACTGAGAGGGCTACAGACTACAAATTTTTAACAAATAAATATTTCACCATTTGTTGTGTGTATTGACCTTGAAAGAGAAAGTAAATTGTGTGAAATGTATAACTTTTATATGGTGCTGTCTCTCTGTGTTAGCAATCAAATGTCCCTCTAGCAAAAGAAAAACTATTAGAGAACCTCTACCGCCACCCCAAACACTCAGATCCAAAACAATATGTCAAGACACACAATGTCATAAACCCTAGTGCTCTTCCTGGTTGCTGCTTTGCTGTCATGAATTGACACCATTAACACAACTTCAATTACACTATCAATCAGTTCTCCCTGAACTAACAGATTAGTTTGTTTCTTTCTAACTTTCTCTTTAAACTACAATTTAGTTAGTTTTTCCTAGGCATCCATCTACCTAAGAAGTAATTATAATTGGTTACAGAAGACCTAGGTATTAGTTAATAATATTTTAAATTAGATTGTGCCACAAGGTGGCAGACTTGCAGGTCCAGAATTGTCTTTAATAAGTATTTTCCACATGAATTCAGTTTATAAATATTCCTTATCCCACCCACATAGGACTTTAGACTCTTAAGCTTACTTCCCAATGGCACAACGCAAATAGCGCATAGGGAGGGTATAGAGAAATACTGCCTGTTTCTGTCTAGAAAATGACTAGAAGAAAGAAGGAAAGGAGGGAGAGAGAGAACGAAAGAAGCAGTCACCAATTTCCCCACTTGTGGCTGCAGAGTATAGGAAGGAGCTACCTCTGATAAATAAGGATAACATTAAAGTCTGAGAAGGAGGCTCTTTGAGAGATCTAGAAAAGGTTTACTTCTTGGGCTGCCCCTATCCTACCAACCCTCCTACCAACCTTGAATGAGATTCTAGGAACTTGGCACTATGATGGGATCTGACAGGTGGAAGCCCTGAAGTTTCCTTTCCTGAAGCAACCCCAATTCATATACGGCACAGATATTCAGTCAGGATCTGGCTGGCCTGTCAAAAGGAACCCTGTAGCTGTCAAGACAATAGATATGATGGGGGATCAATTGCAATCAGCAACCTGGAGCCAGTGGAGACTGAGTTGAGGATCAATCATACAAACCAAGCTAAAAGGGACCAGATCACTAACTGACCCAATAACAGGCTTCAGCCATGACTACCTGCAAGGTTAACTGCATCCATGCTTACAAGGAACATTGTGAGAGACCAGAAAAATAGAGGGCATCACTTTGGAGGACTTTGGTCCCTTTTCATGTCAAGGTGATCTTTAAAATCCGTCTCTCAAAATAACATGAGACCACCTTAAGCTGAGAAGCAGGGGCAAGTGGAGGCTTGCTGAGAGTCCAAATATTTTATCCTGATAATCTGCATCTCTGAAAGATGCTTCTCAATATTATTGGACTAAGTTTAAACAAGATTGAATATTTAGTGATAATTTTTCTCCATTGACCAAGTTGGTGATTGAGGTGGTCTCCGGCTGACAAAATAAATGAATTTTAATTTAATTTGAATTACATTACCTTGCAAGAGAGGAGAGACAGTGTTATTTTAGCTCCCCTCTTAGAGTAGGAAATATTCTCCTTTTTTTCTCTACCATATCATTGGAGAAAAGGAGGGAACACTGCAGCACTCTTGTGTTTTGAAAATATTCTGTGAATCTGAATTGATGTGCAAATGATTATTCACACTGAGAAAAAAAGAACTTTCTTTAAGCTCCATCTTTATAAAAAAATAAGTCTTTAATTAGAGTACTAGAGCTTACTGAAATTAAGAAGCTGTGTTTTGCACAATAAATAGTAGGGGCTCAGTACAAATTGTCATCACCATTTTGAAGTCTGTCTTCTTTTATGCTCCTTGTCTACTGTATCTTACATGCTAAACCTGTTCTCCACCATTGTTGTGAGTGTTATCTCTCTGTTCCTTCTATCTACCAATCTATCAGCTCCTTTTTACTTGTGCCTTCCAAGCTTTGGTCCCATGAGTAGGTGTGTTAACGATGAAAGTGCCAAATTTTGTGCTTTATCTTGATGCCCTTCAATAGGGGACTGACAGAAATACGTATAGTCAACAAAGTTGAGTTTACTGTAGCAACAAGAAAGACTAAACCATGAAGAACAGTGGGACACTTCAAACGAGAGTTGAGGAAGTGAATGTTCCGAAGTGTATGTTGCAAAAAGCAAGAACACTTTTTTTCTGGGCGGCAGAAGAAACTAAGCAGGGCTCGAATCACCATTGGGGAATAAGTAATACAGGAGACAGAAAGAAATTATTTAGGCAGATAGTAGGGCAAGGGTTCTTGGCAGAATTTCTTTTCTAGCAAAAAGCAACCCCCAAAATCATTTCTTTTGTAACAACGAGCAGCCTGAAAAATCAAGCTGCAAATACAGATAAGGAAACTGGAAATTTGCGTCGGGGAGTGCTGGCAGCTGCGCCAATAGAAAAAGGTTACCTGGAGGGCAGGCATGTCCAACATGGAGGCTCCATCTTCCCTTTTTTTGTTACCACGTGTACAGTAATAAAAAAAATGGGCGGCCGGGCGTGGTGGCTCAAGCCTGTAATCCCAGCACTTTGGGAGGCCGAGACGGGCGGATCACGAGGTCAGGAGATCGAGACCATCCTGGCTAACACGGTGAAACCCCGTCTCTACTAAAAAAAAACTACAAAAAACTAGCCGGGCGACGTGGCGGCGCCTGTAGTCCCAGCTACCCGGGAGGCTGAGACAGGAGAATGGCGTGAACCTGGGAGGCGGAGCTTGCAGTGAGCTGAGATCCGGCCACAGCACTCCAGCCTGGGTGACAGAGCGAGACTCCGTCTCAAAAAAAAAAAAAAAAAAAAAAAAAAAAAAAGAAATGGGCAACATGGAGCAGCTCAGGCAGATAACCTGCCTGCATAATAAAAAAATTAGCAGGGGGCAGCCATTTGCACTTCCTATGCAAATGGCACAACTGGTCCAACCAGTTTTTCGTGCCCTATGTAGACCAGACAGCACCTCCCCACCAGCTCATCTATAAAACCCTCTGCATTTCACCGCAGATCTGGCAACCCATTTTTCCAGGACCTCTCTCTGCAGCAGAGAGCTATTCTCTTTCTTTCGCCTATTAAACTTCCATTCTCAACCTCATTCTTTGTGAATCTGCATCCTTGTTCTCCGTGGAAATGAGACAACAAACCTCAGGTGTTACTCTATACAACCAGGTCGTTTCAGAAGCAGAAGTCGATTAAGTTAGCAGAGAGAGAAGAATATTTGGTCCTTTTTGTGGTTGCACAGAGGTTTTGTTTATGTTGTGCGGTTTAAATTTTTGTTGCAGTGGTATCATAGAGTATCATTGTTTTTGTCTTGTTTTATCACAGTCACAGAGAATTCTCAGCCAATGTTGATGGTTTATGAAATTATGTTCAGCATGAATTTACTGTAGCCTATCTTGTAGCAATAAGGCCAACTATCAGCTATCAAGTCTTAGGGCTCTTGGTTTCTTTTCTTTACTTTTCTTTTTTCCTTTCCTTTTCTTTTCTTTTCTTCGCCTTCTTTTTGTTTTGTTTTGTTTTGTTTGTTTTGATTTTTGAGATGGAGACTAGCTCTGTCACCCAGGCTGGAGTGCAGTGGCGTGATCTCGGCCCACTGCAACCTTCACCTCCGGGATTCAAGCGATTCTTCTGTCTCAGCCTCCCGAGTAGCTGGAACTACAGGCACGCACCACCATGGCTGGCTAATCTTTGTATTTTTAGTAGAGACGGAGTTTAACCATGTTGGTCAGGCTGGTCTCGAACTCCTGACCTCAGGTGATCCACCTGCCTCGGCCTCCCAAAGTGCTGGGATTACAGACGTGAGTCACGGTGCTGAGCCAGGGATCTTATTTTCTTTCTCACATAGAAACTTCCACACTCTGAACTACCACATCTGCCATACCAGTTATCAAGCTTTTGCTGTCAAGAGTTGATCTGAAGAAAATTCTAATTATTTGCCTTGAAAATCCATTACAAATTAATGTTTTCTAACCCTACGTGCTCTTTCACTGCTCTTCAACAACAACAACAATAATAATAATAATAATAATAATAATAAAGCCTCTTGTTGAATTTCTACTATGATCACCGAAGCCACTTCAGAATTTTTATATACTCAGTGAATTTTTATACCTCAGTGGTATAATTTAATAAGCATCTTACTCTTGATAGATGACTACATCTACAAACTAGTTGAAAGACTGAGTACATATAATTAGAAAATTCTCTATATGAACACCTTCCTTCTTCATTGTCTCTATACGATTCTATAATTTTAAGGCCAACCCCTCATCCCAGGGCAGGACTTCCAATTTACTTTCGAAGCTTCTAGCTCCCCAGATTCCATGTTATCTAACTGCCTTTGATGATGTCCAATCAATTCTTTCCTCTCTGACTAAAGTCTTCCATCTTTTTTATTTTTATATAATAAATGACAGTTTCCTCTTGTCCACCTACATTCTTTTCCCAAACTAAAAATAAGCTAACCTATTTATCCTGGAGCTCTTATTTATTAACACACTTATTTGCCCTTATTGCCTTTACTTATTTTCTTTTTATCTTAAAAAATGAAAAGTGTCAGAAAATTACAGAGAAAACTATAGCACCAAGAATTAACAAGTTTTTATTTTTTAATGTTTTTATTTTTAAAAATCTTTACTACTGTAAAGATTTGTTGCCTTACAGACTGCAAGAATTACCTTGGCTAAAGGTCAGCATGTCATATAAAAGCAATCAAGTTCTTTTCTGGAATTTCTGTTTCACTCTTAAAATTACTTTGATCTCCGAGTCATCATATCCTGAAACTCTGTTGTTCTGACTTTTCTTTTCTCCACCCCCAAGAGTAGTTCATCAAGTCCTAATGATTTTCCCTTCTCATAATCTTTCACAATGGTTGTTCTATCTGTGGGCAATGCCATCCCCGAGGCCTAAGCCTTATTAATTAATACAGAAGTCATTCAAATATTTTCTTAATGTTATCTAGAGTCTCCTATTTCCAATTATTATTATTATTATTTGAGATGGAGTCTCACTCTGTTGCCCAGGCTGGAGTGCATTGGCAGGAGCTCAGCTCACTGCAGACTCCATCTCCTGGGTTCAAACAATTATCCTGCCTAGGCCTCCTGAATAGCTGGGATTACAAGGGTGCACCACGATGCCCAGCTAATTTTTGTAGTTTTAGTACAGGGTTTCACCACATTGGCCAGGCTGGTCACAAACTCCTGACCTCAAGTGATCTGCCTGCTTTGGCCTCCCAAAGTGCTGGGATTACAGGCATGAGCCACTGCACCTGGCCTCCAATTAATTTTTTATACTTTCAGATTTGTCTTCCTGAAATACCACAGTAATGTTTTCCCTTATTTGTTAAAAAAAGTCAAATACACAAAAAATGTGTGTCCATATTATTTCAGCTGATTGTCAAAATTCTCCAAAAGAAAATTGTTCTTGCTACATTGGTAGAAGAGCCCCGTGATCCTGCCAGACTCAACTATTCACCATTCCCTAATAATGCATTTTTTCTGTTTCTATATTGTTTGCCCTGTATACAATTCAATCTTCTTCATTTCTCTCTTGATATCTACCCATCCTTAAGGTAATTTGGCCTTCTTTACCTTGTTGGCTTTACTGATTTCCCTAGATCTTGTTAATATATGACTTAGTTTGAGTCATTTTTATAAGTCCTGTTATATGACACATAGAGACGATTCCTTTTATTAATATTTATTTCTCATGTAATTATTTTTGAAGAGGTGAATTTTCATGGTAAAATTAGCTTAAAATGTTCATCTCTGGGATGATACATTCAACATGCTGAAAGAAAAAGTAAATTGCCGTCAAGAATAGTATATCCAGAAAAGCTATACTTCAGAAATTATGGAGAAAAAAAGTATTTTCCAAATGTGCAAAAGCTGAGATAATTCATCACTAGTATACTGGCCTTATAAGAAATGCTCAAGGGAGTCCTATTCTGGAAGCAAAATGACAATAATCACTATCATGAAAACAAGTAAAAGTATAAAACTCATGCTAGAGTATATACACAAAGGAGAAAGATACAAGAATCAAACTTTAGCACTACAGAAAACCAACAAACCTCAATTATAAACATTAAGAGAGGAAGAAAGGAACAGAGGATGTACAAAACAACCAGAAATCAATTAACAAAATGACAGGAGTAAGCCCTTACCTATCAATAATAACCTTAAATATAAATGATTTAAATTCCTCACTTAAAAGAGACAGACATGCTGAATAAATTAAAGGAAACATGACCCAACTACATGCTGCCTACAAGGAACTCGCTTAATACATATAAACTGACAATGAAGGGATGGAAAAAGATATTCCACACAAAACGAAACCAAAAATGAGCAGGAGTAGCTGTATTTATATCAGATAAACAGACTTTAAGTCAAAAATTAGAAATATGTAGAAAAGTCTGAAGGGCACTCTGGACATACAGTCAAATACTTCTCAGGCGTGACCAAGAAAACATGTTCGAACAACTTCTTCCATCTACATTAGATAGCCAGGTTGTGTTTTCTTTTACTTTAGATGTAAATTGTTCCATTTCACCTGTGATGTTAATCTAGGTACAATATGAAGTTAGTTGCCAGATTTTTGCATCTATAATACAATCTTTAAACCTTTTCTTGATTTTGTATCTGTTGTATAAGAGGTCTTTGCCTACAGGCTTTAGACATAGCAACCCATTAGACTGAAAATGTATCAAAGAATTTCCTTCCAATTCTGTAGAATTTCTTTTACTGTGGGCATTAAATATATTAGCTCTCAGTGCACATATTTACTCTTTTATTTTTTAGTAATTTGACATTTCTAGAAATAGCCACACTTTAGTCACTTGAATTTATTTAGCTTCTAGTTAAGGAACTGGATTCTGTAAGAGACTGGACTAGTTATAACAGATGAAGTAATACATATTAAATAGTATACTCATTAATGTATGTTAATAGAAGCAATACTATGAATGTATAGTATTGTTTATTCCAACCATATGAATGCAAACTGCTTCTGATCCTTCTTATGGAATGATATAGAAAATAATGCATTATTAGATCAATAGTTGCAAACCATGTATCAAAGATTGCATTATTGTGCTCTAGTAAACAAACCCAATTCAATACAGTAGCTGCAATAAGAGCTGTTACCTAGTTAAGTTTGCAGTAGTCTATGGTTATCTGTGATAACCCATCCACTCTGTGATTGGCAAGATTGATTAATTAAATAGAATGCCCCCCAAAATAATAAAGCTACTGATGAAGACAGAAGCCCGATTAGAAGTTTATGAATTGACAACTCTCTAATTTTTAAATAACCATGCCTTTTGTCTGTTTAGCTTATATACTGCTTGCATTAATTATATGCCACTAATAAAATTATTTGAATTTCCAAAAACATCTCTGTTCTCATCAATTTCCCAATTCACACTCATAATTCCTTGGCTCAAAATTTAATCTTCTGTATTTTCATCTAAATTTGCCATTGATAGTACATTCACACAAGTGATCCAATATTTTGGATATTTTGCTTCCATAAGTAAAAAAATTATGTATGGGGCATTACTTCTTCCTTATAGGATTAAAATAAACCATTATGTGAGCCATTTAGAATTTCATCAAAAACATTTTTTATATTGGGAAGTAATACAACCACAAATCTCAGCTAAGTGGTAATCTTCCTTGATGTTGAAATTCCATTGTTTCAACATACAGTCCCAAGAATATGAATTTCCATACAGCACTGAATCCTTATCACAAGGAATTGTTGCTGATTCTGCTGGCTGTAGCCCAGCTCCTTTAGTAA
This sequence comes from Rhinopithecus roxellana, assembly GCF_007565055.1. Lineage (NCBI taxonomy): Eukaryota > Metazoa > Chordata > Mammalia > Primates > Cercopithecidae > Rhinopithecus > Rhinopithecus roxellana. Next base: position 6,072,974 of record NC_044555.1, read on the forward strand.
TTTTTCTCCACTGAACCAAAATGAATAATAAAGTATGTTCTCTGTGCTCCTTAGCTCCCACATATCTCCACCCACCCATCTTCTGTTCCATATCCAAAAAATAAACCTGCATACACTTTTAAATATATTATGGTGGATCTAATTTAGAATTCTATACCAGGGTGTTAACATATTTATTATTTCTCATAAACATGCTCCAATGCCAAAATTGGCCATTTCTCCTAAAACTGATAAAAAAGGCACTTTCCTTCTGTACATTAATTTAGTATCACTCTTAAATATTGTTTATTACCTGAGATAAAATTATTCAAATGTTGTAGGTTTGTATTACAAGTTGCAAAGTTATTAAAACACTAAGATATTTTTAAAAATGGTGTACTCCCTCCAACAAGTGAGAATAAAAAAATAGAAAGCTATTTACCATGAGTCAGGAAATTTGAGTCACTTATGTGTGCAAAAATAGATAATCTTCAGTAGTTCAAAGATTTGAGCCACCTGTCAAGGACAGCATTGAGTGACAAGTATTAGGAGCACTTGGTCTTCACAGAATAACATGAAGTGTTAGGAAAGAAATTAACACCATTTCTCTACAAAGTGTTTAGGAGTAGCTGAGAATTTACAAGGCTATAAACTATGAAAAATATCCTGGGGTAACCCTAGCAGGGACAGAATGCTTCCAGTTCATGGGATAATAGCATTCAAATCTGAACAAGTTTCAAAAGAATTACAGATTCCTAAGTCAGCATTGCTCATTTTTCATCTAAAGTGTGCTGCCCTTCCCTATTATTTACTTTTTTTATATACTCTTCTTGTCTTAACAAAAAATTTAGCCCTGTTGTATTGAGTCATCAGAGAATAAAACTCATGGCAAAAATCTAAAGTACATTGTCAGTGATAAAGTTAAGCAAATCTCTGACTTCCATGGACAATTTAGTACTAAAATCAACCCAATTAGTCATATTTTCTTTTATACTCCTAGTTGTTTGGTAGAGAACAGATTAAGAACATGTGTGTTTGTGGGAATAAGCTCATCTTCACATTATGAATGATGTAGACCTCATCTCCCTGGAATCCAACACAACTGTGTTTGTTGGCCTAGTAAAGATGCACAGTCAGGGTAAGCATGGTTTCTTGTGGATGTCTTTATTTTCCAATAGCATACCATGCCAATGAAATTCAATTTCTAGTCTTGGAGATGGGCAGGAATTCACTCTCCATTGCACTGCTTCATTTACAGCTTCTCTATAACTGCCTAAGATATTAAAAGGCAGTATGATACTAATATGTTTTTACAACTCAGGGTTATATCTATAATTTTCTAATTTAACATTATAGATTGTTAAATAAAAAATATTCTTGACACTTGTTAAAGATAGCAAGGCGGACTTTATTCAAAGCCCAATAAGGACAATTGGAGGTATATAACCAATGAACAGGGCGGCAGATCAGTGGATGAAAAATTTCTAAGATAAAATATCAAGAATAAGGGGTTTCTGGCTAAACTAACTTGATAAGATCATTGCTGAAGACAGACCAGAGTTATAAGATGTTAAGAAGGGTGGTCAGATACCAAGGGTGGGGGATTTTCTCTAAACATTCTTAGTGGAATTCTTGCTCAAACTGGATTCTGTAAGGACAGGGAGGGAAGCCCAAGGTCCAGGATAATCAAGCAGGAGATTCAGAGGAGCTTGGCTAAAGTTTTGGTTAAAGGAGAGAGTTTTTTGCCAAGATACTCTCAGTCCTTATGTTAGATAGAGAATATTAACACAGTAGAACTAGACTTTGGATTTTGAAGGCAACTTTATTATTTCTGCAACAGAGAATAATCCAAAGAATTAACACCTCCATGGGAGTTAGGGGCCTGATACTCTGTCTTTAAGAATTATAATAGCCCAATGCTCAACAAATACTACTGGGTAAAGAAATATCTGACTGGAACAACATTTATCAGCCACTGTTATTATAACCCAGGATCATCATATTTGCATAGATTGGGAATGTGTTTACTGTCTTGGTTTCAAGGACTTGTGTTATACATGTATCCCAAAAGGGTCTCTTGCAGGGTTGTCTGCAAATCAGCATAGTTTAAATTCTCAAAAATGCCAAAAAGTAGCAATTCTTTTAATCATTTATTAAGATAATCAATAAAAGTGAGCATTTCGTAACAAGAATGGGCCATTAGGAGAAATGCAAACAGGAAAATGGAAAAAATAACCTATAACTAGCAAATGAAAAAAATAGAAGTTCAAAGTTTTAGCTACTTTAATGGAGATGGTCATCATTTATTTTGCCCTCTCAAACATTTTGTATGTCATTATGTAAAAGAAAGTTAAAGCCATCATATAAGAGAATACCAATCCATTCTTCCCACTTACGGTCAGACACTCAGGTTCTGAATTTCTTACACAGAAATGCTCTAAAGGTTTCTTCAGGTTTAAGAGGTTCAGAAACTGGTAGGGAAAGTGAAAATAATTTAGACTAAATGATTTTTTTATTGCCCCTGTGGGAGGGAAACAAAAATGACTCAACTGTTTTAATAAGGCTTAAGGTTCATTTAAAGAATCTTCATGATTCATCTGCTTTATTTTTTCTGTCATGAAACCACTCAACACTGTTCCCAAAAGAAGAGACAGAAATGATAATAAGAAGGATACCAGCATATAAAGATAATGACTGGTAAAATTAGTTTAAAAAGTTAAACAAGGCGTAGCATTCAGACAGTAAATGTTAGTCTTAATGGGTGGTGTGTGTGTGTGCGCGCGTGTGTGTGTGCAGAAATTATTTTCATTTTATGGTTATCATATATCCACATATGATGCTTAGCTGAAGTCAAATAACTTTCAAGATAATAAGTTGCCTCAGAAATAACCTGCAACTTCTTATAAACATAACCATTGTAAAGTATTTTCAAAGTGGAGAAGTGAAAGTATTCTTTTTTCTCTAGTTCAGTGAGTAGGCTAAAAGTATGTATTTTTTTCATTTGTTTTATTTTTCTTTTTTGGTCATGTCGTTAGACTGGAAATGCTGATTCATTAGCCTTTGATGATTGGTGCTTGCAAAGTGCCTTACTTAACAGTTTGTCTCAACACATTTATTTACAAGCAGGTCACATGGCATGTAGGTGAGATGCTCTGACTTTTACTGTTGCTTGAGAAAGGCTTTGATGGAACACAGTCAGTTCCTCCCTTGGCAACAGAGTCTGGCAATGAAAACTCCTGCTCATGGTCCCTTTTTGTTTACCCAGTATTATTCCTGCTCCTTTGAAAAATATTGCTGAAAATGACTGATCCCCATTACCCCTCTGCAATATCTATATTGATTAAACAAACAAAGAAAAAATGGTGAGTAGGCTTTGGCAAAGAAAACACTGGAAATTATTCCACCTCCAGCAAACCTACAAGATAATTATATATATTTTTGTTTAGGCTGGAGTTTTTTATAATATATTTTTCCAACTTCTGCAGTATTTTTTAATCAGTTTGGACACTCGTCAATAAAATTTCCTAATCCTATCAAAATACCAATGACATTCTTCACAGAAATAGAAAAAAAAAATCCTAAAATTCATATGGAACCACAATAGACCCAGAATAGCCAAATAACTATTGAGCAAAAAGAACAAAGCTAGAGGCATCAGTCACATTACCTGACTTCAAATTATACTGTATAGTAACCAAAACAGCATGATACTGGCATAAAAAAAAAACAAAACAAAACAAAAAAAAACACACACACATAGACCAATGGAAGAGAATAGAGAGCCCCAAAATAAATCTACTTATTTATAGTCAATTCTTTTTTGACAAAGTCACCAAGAACATACATTGGGGAAAGGACAGTTTCTTTAATCAACGGTGCTGGAGAAACTAGTTATCCATATGCAGAAGAATAAAAGGAGACCCTTACCTCTCATCATATATATAGATCTAATCAAAGTGTATTAAAATACCTGAAACTATGAAATTACTAGAAGAAAACATTGGAGAAATGTTTCCAGACATTGACCTAGGCAAAGATTTCTTTAGTAAGTACTCAAAAGCACAATAACCAGAGCAAAAACTTAAAGATGGGATTATATCAAGCTAAAAAGCTTCTGTACAGCAAAGGAAGCAATCAACTAAGTGAAAGACAACCTACAGAATGATAGAAAATATTTTTGTACTATGCATCTGACAAAGAGTTTGTATTTAGAATATATGAGGAACTCAAACAATTCAACAGCAAAACTCCCCAAATAATCCAATGAAAATGGGTAAAAGATATGAATAGACATTTCTCAAAAGATGACATACAAATGGCCAACAGGTTTTTAAAAAAATGCTCAATGTTGCTAATCATCCATGAAATGCAAAACAAAACCACCAAGAGATATCATCTCACTTCAGTTAAAATGGCCGTCATTAAAAAGACAGGAAGTAACAAATGCTGGTGATGATGTGGAGAAAGGGGAATGCTCGTACACTATAGGTGAGAATGTAAATTAGTACAACCACTATGGAAAACAGTTTGTAAATGACTCAAAAATTTCAAAATAGAAATACCATATGATCCAGAAATTCCACTGCTGAGAATATATCCAATAAAGAAGGAAATCAGCATATTGAAGATATACCTGCACTCCCATGTTTTATTGCAGCACGATTCACATTAGCCAAGATACAGAATTAACCTATGTGTCCATTAATGAATGAATAATGAAGAAAATGTGGTACATTGAAATATTATTCTACCATAAAAGAGAATGATATCTTATTATTTTCAGCAATGTGGGTGGAACTGAAGGACATTATGTTAAGCGAAATAAGCAAGGCACAGAAAGACAAATATTGAATGTTTTCACTCATGCGTGGGAGCTAAACAAATTGATTTCGTGGTGGTAGTGAATAAAATGGTGGTTACCAGAGGCTGGGAAGGGTAGTAGGGGGAGGGAATAAAGAGGGGTTGTTGATGGGTACAAGTATACAGTTAGAGGGAATATGTAGTGTTTGGCAGCACAAAGGTGTGACTATAGTTAACAATAATTCTATGTATATATCAAAATAACTGGAAGAGTATACTTGAAATAATCCCAACACAAACAAATCATAAGTGTTTGAGGTCTGGTATCCCAATTACCAGATTTGATCATTATACATTGTACCTTTTTATGAAAATATCACATGTATCCCATTGAGATATACAACTGCTATGTATCTATAAAAATTAAAAATAAAAAAAAGAGAAAATTTTCAGAATGTGTCATAGCAGCAGTGGATGTAGAAAAAAGGAAAAAGGAAAAGAATTGCTATGTTGTACCCAGGCTAGGCCTATGTGTTCTCAATTATCAGAATATCTCCTACCTACTGAAATGTTTTTAATATCCATTAAAAATAGTTGAAGGTCTCCTATTGCTCCTGAGCATAGCAGTGCTATCATTTGCCACTGTTTATCCAATGAACATGAGCCAGAAATGCCAGATTATTTTTATTTTGTCTGTATTATTTCTCTCATTATTCTCCCTTGCTTTACTGACTTATTCTTATCCCCTGCTACTGTGTTTCACATCTTCAAGCAGGCTCCCGTTGAAATCCTCCTGTCCCTTCTCCACCATCACGTCCCAATTTTATCATTCCTCATATTCATCCCAGATTCTTGTTCTTTGTCTCCTTTCCTGGACAACACCGGAGTGAGTAATTGAATTCTAATTCTGTTTTAAATTTTCCAGTTCAGATAATTTACAATTTGAATCCAGCTCCTGGGACAGGGAGGGTGGCTGAAGTCTTGTTATGCCAAGTATGGCTTGAGGACCACCAGCATTCGCATCATATGGGAGATTGGTAGAAATATACAAGCTCAAGTTTTACTACAGATGTACTGAATTGGAATCCATTTACCTGCATTTCAAAAAGATTCCCTATGGGCCGGGCGCGGTGGCTCAAGCCTGTAATCCCAGCACTTAGGGAGGCCGAGACGGGTGGATCACAAGGTCAGGAGATCGAGACCATCCTGGCTAACACGGTGAACCCCTGTCTCTACTAAAAAATACAAAAAAAAAAAAACTAGCCGGGCGAGGTGGCGGGCGCCTGTAGTCCCAGCTACTCGGGAGGCTGAGGCAGGAGAATGGCGTGAACCCGGGAAGCGGAGCTTGCAGTGAGCCGAGATCTGGCCACTGAACTCCAGCCTGGGCGACAGAGCGAGACTCCGTCTCAAAAAAAAAAAAAAAAAAAAAAAAAAAAAAAAAAGATTCCCTATGTAATTGTTTCTGCACATTTTAAAGCATGAGAAACACTGGACTAGACTTAAAGAGTGTAATTGGATTGGTCCTCAAATTTATTTTTAACAGCACATCTTTCTCAGGAAAATTAACAGAGTACATTTACCTCAAAATATGAATGTAGCTGGATGTCACATTGGGAGTTTCCACTGAGGAACGAGGATACAGCACACACAACATTCCAAAGTGTATCTGCTGTACTAAATTGAAATTTTCAAAGAAAATAAAAGACTGCTAATTTTCTCAAATCCTGAAATCCTTTAAGGGTATTAAAGAGTAGACTTTGAAAAGCAAATTTGTGAGATTTCTCTGGAGGAAGCTGTTGTCATGCTATGATCTCACCCGGTACCCCCATCAATCCCAAGGCAGAGAGTTGGAGTTGGCATGATCCCACCTCAATCCTGAAGAGAAGGATTTGAAGGAAGCCAAGACACTCATCTGTGCTTCTTGGGATTTCCAGAGTTTAGTGGACTGGACTATCACTACTGAGAAGCAAACCATAAAGTCAGGTCAGATGTGATGGTGAGCTCTTTGGTGAAAAAGCAAAGGATAAGTGACTGCACAGAAATCAGCCTGCCCTCCAAGAGTTTGACAGGAGGAAATAATGAATGTTTCCCTTAGTCCACAAGTAAAATAGAGCTGGAGACAACTTGACTCTGGCCCAAGAAACCCAATAGGGAGGGTAAGGAGACTGCTAAATGTAAATTCCAGAAGTCAGTCAGAAACATCCATTGATTACTTAAAGATGAGTCTATGAAACTCACTGCAGAAAGGGAGAAGACCTATGTATCAAGCACAGCAAAGTTGATTAGACGTACTGTAGTAAGAGAGACCTCATGTAAGGGAGTCTTAGGAAAGGGGAAGTCAGGGGAGAATATTTACAGAATTTTAGAATCTGGGTTTGGTGATTTTAAGGCTGATCTTGTGAAGAAGGGAACTGTTTAACATTGGGCACAGTTGATGACATAAAAGCTTTGGGTTACTTTAGTGGATTCAGTCTTACATTCCCAGAGAAACTATTTCCTGGAGCAAGTAGGTAAATTATGTATTTTTTATTCTCAGTAAGTGGCCTTTTATGATAAAATTTCCTAGGGTTGAGGGGAGATGTGAATGGCAAATTATTGCTAATGGGTATGGACTTATTTTAAGAGTGATGAAGATGTTCTGAAATTAGATTGTGTTGATGGTTGTATAACTATGTAAATATACAACAAACGTTGAATTATACAACATAACAGAATGAATTTTATGGTATGAGATATGCATATCAACAAACCTATTATTAAATACATATATATGTAATAAGTTAGATTATGAGCACGTGTGTGTCTCTAAATGTTTACATGGTAGCAACTACTGACAGTCACTGGTCAACTCTGAGAGGGCCAGGACATTATAGACCTATCTATTTGTTTTTAAAAAAGAGCATAATAGCTCTAATGTCAACTATGATTTATATTGTGCTGTGTCAGCAGATAACCTCTGTGGAGGAAAAAAAGATTTGCATCAAAGACATGAATACTTTGGAAAATCGAAGCCTTGTACTTATTTTTTAATTTTTAATTTTTGTGGGTACATAGTAAGTATATATATTTGTGGGGAACATTAGATATTTTGATATAGGGAATCAATGCATAATAATCACATCATGGGAAATGGAGTATGTATCCCCTCAAGTGTGTAACCTTTGTGTTACAAATAATCCAATTATACTCTTTTACTTACTTTAAAGTGTATAATTAAATTATTTTGACTACAGTCACCTCGTTGTTCTATCAAATACTAGGTACTAATAATAACATCACAGAAAACAGGGTATCTATAACTTCAAGCAGGTATCCTTTCTGTTACAGACAATCAAATTACACTTCTTTAGTTGTTTAAAAATGTACCATTATTATTGATTATTGTCACCTGTTGTGCTATCAAATAGTAGGTCCTATTCATTCCTTCTAACTATTTATTTTGAACACATTAACCATACCCACCTGCCTGGCAACCCCTCACTACTCTTCCCAGCATCTGGTAATCATTCTTCTACTCCCTGTGTCCATGAGTTCAACTGTTTTTATTTTTAGATCCCACAGGTAAGTGAGAACATGTGATGTTTCTCTTTCCATGCTTGATTTATTTCACTTAACATAATGACCTTCAGTTCTAACCATGTTGCTGCAAATTACAGGATCTCATTGTTTTTTTATGGCTGAATAGTAGTTCATTGTGTATATGTACCACATTTTCTTTATCTGTTCATCTGTTGTCAGACACTTAGGTTGCATCCAAATCTTGACTATTGCAGACAGTGCTACAACAAACATGATAGTGCAGATATCTCTTAAGTATACTGATTTCCTTTCTTTTGGGTATATACCCAGCAGTCGGATTGCTTGATCATATGGTAGTTCAATTTTCAGTTTTTTGAGGAACCTCCAATTTGTTTTCCATCCTGGTTGTACTAATTTACATTTCCACCAAGAGTATGAAAAGGATCCCTTTTCCCCATAACCTGACCAGCATTTGTTATTGACTGTCTTTTGAATATAAGCAATTTTAACAGTGGTGAGATAATATCTTATTGTAGTTGTGATTTGCATTTATTTGATGATCAATGATCGTGAGCACCTTTTCATATGCCTTTTTGTCATTTCTATGTCTTTTATTCAGAAATCTCTATTCAAAATTTTGCCCATTTTTTATCAGATTATTGTCTCCTATAATACAATCTATTAAATATTATTCAACTCTTTATTTTAATACTATTAGCTCTATTGTTTCCTTTATAAGAAGGCATTTTTTTCTTTTCTTTTCTTTTTTTTTTTTTTTTTTTTTTGAGACAGAGTCTCGCTCTGTCACCCAGGCTGGAGTGCAGTGACGCCATCTCGGCTCACTGCAAGCTCTGCCTCCCGGGTTCATGCCATTCTCCTGCCTCAGCCTCCCAAGTAGCTGGGACTACAGGCACCTGCCACCATGCCCGGCTAATTTTTTGTATTTTTAGTAGAGACAGGGTTTCACCGTATTAGCCAGGATGGTAAGAAGGCATTTCTTTCAAAAGAACTTAATGACTTGGGGAGTTATACATGATATAAATGATGAATTGATGGGTGCTGACGAGTTGATGGGTGCAGCACACCAACATGGCATAAGTATACATATGTAACAAACCTGCACGTTATGCACATGTACCCTAGAACTTAAAGTATAATATAAAAAAAAAAAAAAAAAGAACTTAATGACTTAATGGTCCTTAAATTACAAACCGCACAGCTAATAAACAATCCAAACCTCAGGAAACCATGGTGTGAAAAAATGAATTTACAGCAAATCATCCAAAGCCTGGAGCACTGAATCAATATACAGGGAGATAATAGCACTAAACCTCTTCCCAGTTTCCTTTCGTCATGTCCAGTGCTTGTTTATTCTGTGCTAAAGTGTGCTGAGCTATGTTGACAAATACTATCATGGGATGTTTCCATTGTTTATCATGTGGCATAAAGTTTCTTTCAAAATAAAAGCAAGACCCTCTCTGTTGCAGTTCTGGAATGTTTCTCATCACTGGAAGTGTGGGGTCTCCCTTACTCTTTATACCTAATCTCTGCTACTTTATGGGTTGGTATAGGGAAAGTCTCCGGATTCGGTTTGTAGAATCTAAAAGTTTTTTAAGACAAAGAGATCATTTGGTTCAATAATTCATATCCAGCTTAAATCTGTTACACAATGGGAGTGGAGGGAAGAAATACGAGGAAGAGTACATTTTATTGTTGCTGCTGCTGCATGAGTCGGGATCTACGAGTATTGTTGTGTTGGGTGCTATGTGCATAAGACAGACACAGTTTCAAATCCCAGCTCTACAATTGACTATTTCTATGATGTCAGTTTCGCAGCTTTCTTAGGCTTCAGTTTACTCACAGACTAAATGTTGTAATTCCTGCCTCTCAGGGTTGTGTAGGGTTAACCAAGATCATGAGTGTACAGCACTTAACATTGTACACGGTACATAGTTACAGGCCATGGTTATTGTTCAGTAAATATTATTTATGATGATGGTCATGATGAAAACTGGTGATAATCGTGTATTGGAGGATCACTGGAAATTTTCTTCATTCCTGATAGACTATGGCATGTTGCTGTTAGCAGGTAAAAAAAAAAAAGGATGCTGTCAAGTAAAAGTGCAAAGATCACTTTATGTGGTCAGACTCCATCCGGTACATATTGTTGGGGTTCAGATTGTTTTTGCTGTGGTTATTAGAGAAGCTTCTGGGGGAAAAGACACTGTATTCCAGTTCAAATTGAGACCCAGTGTGCCTGGGCTTTGAGAAATTTGTTCTGATGACCCATGAGGTATGAGTCACGTTTGTTCTCATGACTAGGCTGGCCAAAAGTCATGTGTTGGAATCACGGCTAGACAAGAGGGTGAAAGCAATGCAAGGTGTTCTCTGCTCTTAGATTTCTGGGGACAGTGAGAATTTTCTGCTCAGCAGTATAATGAAGGAGGTAGCAAACTGGGTAATTCTTCAAAAAGACTGACCTGGAGCTCAAACTTCACAATGAAAACAGCTGTGACGGCTTTATTAGTACTCCTCACATTCCTGAGCCTTACTGTCATCAGTTTCCAGGAGATGTTCCCAACCTGCCTGTCTATTTAAATAAAATAAATATGTGCTTATAATCCACAGAACTCTAAACTAACACAGTGGGTCTAATATTTGTGCTAGTGTTACTGTGTAGTAACAGAGGTAACTCTGCAGGCAATAAAAGAAAAAAGAAGAGGATGATACTATCAGGGGAATAAGAACAAATGGGTGATACAGGAAAAACTATGCCTCAGAGAAGAAACAATAACATTTCATGGGAACTGCATGGCATGTAACATAGTGATTCCCTACTCTGATTCTCTTTAGTGGATGCATTTAACATATAGACCTACAAATTTGAACCATAATTCATGTCCTGAAGACAGACTTATTCTATTCATTTTCATTCTCAGATGCACCAGGAAGTAGCTCAGCAGCCCCACACCAAGTTATATAATCACAACTCTGTTAAATAACTGATGTTCAACATACGTACAAAGCAAAATAAGTGCTATGGCACGTGATCAGTGGAAAAGTAGCCACAAGGTGGAACCAGAGGGAAGGTTAGAAGCAACAAGACTCCCCCTAAAGGCTGCCAATTCAATAGGATCTATAGCTACTTGCCAAGATAGCTGATTCAGGTTAACTCTGATTGGTTAAAAATACTTTTTGGATATGGAGATTCAACCAGCTGTAAATCTACCTAATTATTTTTAGCTCATGTCTACATTTTCTCCAAATGATTCTGTTAGGTACATTTCATGTGTCTTATTGCAATCAAGAAATAATGCCAACAACATTCACTTAGAATACTAATATACTGATACTCCATAAAAAGGACATAAAGTTATTTCAGTCTGACTTGTTTTCAGTGAACCCACAATGTCTCCTTTGTAACCATATTTATTCCATACAACATTTGGGCAATTTCAGAATCTTTTGCTATAAATTGTTTCCTGGGATTCTCCAACTTCTAGAAAATTATTACAATGTTTCTTTTTCATTCGAATTCTAGAGAGTATATTCAAAGTTCCTTTTGAATTTCTTCTGTAATATCAATTAAGTTGGGCAGTAAATATAGAATTAATTATTATAATAAATATTTAAAATAATCTCCTACCTTTTCTACTCTCATATAGTACAATTTATCCAACCTATTATTGTATTTCGTCTTAGTATATGGAAGTGTTTTGCTGGCCCTAGAAATTGTGAATGATCATCGCATTATGGACACTTTCCTAATGAGCTTTGTGAATGAGCATTCCTACTGTGCCTTGTGTAGACTTGCTGAACTACAAGCTCCTTTGGGTCTGTAATATTAGGAAGCTATTCTGAGACTGATGGTTGGAAGGTGAATAAGAGGGAAATGTGTAGTGTGGTTGCTGAAACTAGTATTCAAAGTATCATAAAATTCCCTAGAGTATTCAACCTGTTGTAATTCCTGAATGCAGCAGGAGCATATGGGAAGAGGCCACACTTATGGCCAGATAGGTACAAGCATTGTAGCTCACTGAAAGCTTTTTGCTGAGAACAAAAGATGGAGCTCCACATCTAGGGGTAGAAACAAGACAGGAGTTGAGAAATTTAGCAAGAGTCAAGGCCTCATTCAGAGTTTCTTAGCCTGCAGAAATTGGATTGTTTTCAGTGTATTTGGCAGAAGACCTTTTAGTAGAATGAACATAAACAATAAACGTAAGGGATTAGGTGAAATATCAGTGTATTGGGCATAAAGTGCCAAAAACATACTAAGGTACAGTATTTACACTATCAAGTGACTACTTTCTTTGTTCCATATCCCTATTCTGGGATACCTTCTCTCCAGGTCCCTGAACCCCTCCATTTGGACACAGCAGTATTCAGACATATTGGGCCATGCCAGGTGTATACTCATGTACTCATAGGCCTAGCACACATGCCTGTCCACAAATACACATAACTCTTCCTAGACATTTAAAGATAAGTCAGCCATATATACCCATTAAAGAAATTATATGCACATAAATATGTATACCCATAGTCATGTCACACAGGCATGTTAATATGAACACAGAAATTTACAATCAGTCACCACATACATCTGCAGCATATATTTATCAATTTGGCTTAAGGCAGACTTTTGCTACCTGTGTGGGTAGATTTCTATGTTCTCTGAAGTTTGCTTAACTTTGGCTCAGATCTGAGCAACGTGCCTCCAAAAGAAAAGTTATTTGCTCTATCTACAGTTGGGCAAGCTCTTATGAAGCGTGATGATTTTAGATAAATGCTGCCATTTCCTACGTATAATTGATACACTTGTGAAAGAGTTTTGATTTGTATTCTGTTATCCATTTTGTTTTCTAGAAACACACTGTTTAAATAACTATATAATAAATTCGAGCAACATGAAAAAATATTTTCGCCCCAGAAATAGGTTATTTGTGTGATATTTTAAGAAAATGTATTCATTCTACTTGGAATAGTAATGTCACCAGGGATAATATAGTGATGGGAGAGTTCCATTTTCATTTTTGACAGAGTAACTTATTTCAAAACTCTACCATTGAGCATAGCTATAAAAGCTAAGCAAAATATAAAAGAACAGCTATGTAAAAGCATCAGAAAGCAATAAAAGAAGTGAGAACTTGTGAGGCCAAGGTCCTGTGAGTAATAAAATACATTGAGATTGACCAAATATTTTCTGTTTCTCTCCCTTTAGAGTCAATTTTTTATGAATAAATAAACAAAACTTGCTGGAGTTTCTTTTTTGGGATTGAAGCACAACATTCAAGAAGTTGACCTAGTTGACATATACAACACTGTGTTCCATAATTACAATATGTACTCTTTTCTAGTGTACTTGGAAAGTTATCAATATTAACCACATTATGGACCATGAAACAAGCTTTGACACAATTTAAAGGAGATGATGTTTATTGCAGAGAGTAGAATTAAATTAAAAATCAGTATCAAAAAGATAAACAGAAAAATTCCTTAATATTTGATATTAAACTGTATAGTTATAACTAAATTGTATCAAACAAGTAATTACAATGGATATTTTAAGTTGCTGTGAAATAAGTGGTAACATAGTTGGCATATAAAAATATGTAGCAAGCAACTAAAGACATTAATAAATAAAAATTTATAGACTCAAGTATAAATATTAGAAAATAAGACTGAAAATTAACAATCTACATATTTAGATGAGAAGGACAGGAAATTAAACCCAAAGAATTGGAAGAAAAAATAATGATACATGCAGAAATCCGATAAATAAGAAACAATTATAAAATGAAATAAAACCAAAGTTGGTTCTTTTAAAAACAACATTAGGCCCAGCGCAGTGGCTCATGCCTGGAATCCCAGCACTTTGGGAGGCCGATGTGGGTGGACCACAAGGTCAAGAGATCAAGACCATCCTGGCCAACATGGTGAAATCCTGTCTCTACTAAAAATACAAAAATTAGCTGGGCGTAGTGGTGCACGCCTTCAGTCCCAGCTACTTGGGAGGCTGAAGAGGGAGAATCGCTTGAACCTGGGAGGTGGAGATTGCAGTGAGCTGAAATTACGCCACTACACTCTAGCCTGGCGACAGAGTGAAACTCCATCAAAAAAAAAAAAAAAAAAAAAAAAATCAATCAAAGAGAGGAGGTATAAATAATAAGCATAAAGATTAAAAAAAGACATTACTACAGATTTTATTGATATTAAGTGATTACAGGAAGATATAAGCAATGTTATGACAGTAACTTAACAATTCAAATAAGGAAATTCTTAACATAATTTAACAAAAAAGAGTAAGAATAAAGGGAAAGTCAATTTTTTCTATATCTAATAAATGTGTCTGTAATTCAAAACCTACTCTCAAAGCAAATTCTGAGTTCAATTGGCTTCACCAGTAATTTCTTTCCAAATACATAAGGAACAAATTAAATGCCACCAATATTATATAAACTCCTCCAGAAAGTAAGCAAGATTTCCAAAGTTCTACAAAGCCAACATAACCCAAAGTCAAAATCTGATAGTGGCACTACAAAATGATAATTACCTCCCAAACTCATTCATGAACATAGATGCTGAAAAACTAAACAATATGGATTTGATTTTTTAAATATATTGTTTAGTTTTTCTGCACCTGTGTTTATAAATGTAGATGGTGGAACTCCCTGGTGACTTCACCTTCCAGATCATTACAAATAGCTTGCTGAAGAAGGCTCCAAACTTTTCTATACAAATCCAAAATGTTCTGCAATTTTTTCATGCAACATGCCTCTGTCATTTTTCCATGTCAGTATGTACAGATCCACCTTATGCATATTAATGTCTTTAATTTGCATTTGGATATTATTTATCTCTTCTACTGATGGATATTTTGGCTGCCCTCAATCTTCCACTGTTAAAAACAATGTTATAATAAACATTCTTGTATATGTCATTTTGTAAATAGGAGAAAATAATCTTCAGATTAAATTACTTGAGGTAGAAACATACAGTAAACTAGAATTAATCTTCCTAAAAATTATTTTAGTATCTCCTCTGTAGGTTTTATTACTCCCACCTCCGATCTTTAAGGATTTTTTCTGACCATGGCTTTGTCAAACTGTCTATAAGACATTTTAACATCTTGCTAACCCTTTCCAATTGTACTTTTAATTATAACCTTCACATGAGTCAAGTTCACAAACTTGCCTGATCTCAAGCTGCGTCTTCACAGAGTTACTGATAAAAATATTTTAAGCATCAACCACAGAATTACTATCAAAGTCAATAAAACTGTTTTTCTAACTTGTATGCTAAATACAGACATTAGTCTTGCTGGATATGGCTTAAAATGTGAATTTTTCTGTTCTAGATTGCTTAGGCTATTGAACATTAAATCATTAATTTTATTCATTTATTAAATAATTCTCTTAGTGCACATTTTTTTTTCATGAAGGCACTATTTCCAGCAAAGATCTAACCTACAATTCCAGGAATTTCAATCAGAAGAAGGAGGAAATAAAATCCAAAATACAAAAATTTAAATATTTACTTAATATTGGGAATTCTACGTTCAATGACAATTTAATCACCTTATTAAATAATCATCTTATTTAATATTGCATTTAAATAAAACACTTTGATTATGATATCAAAGTTTTGTGGCCATATTCTTCTCTGTCCTTACCCTTGGTAGGAGAGTCTTCCCATATGCCTGGCAAGGCCTTTCTTGCAGAGTCCATTCCTCTAAATTGTTGCTAAATCCTAATTCAGTGTTTTCTACACACAAACATTAATTTATTTCTTATGGGTGACCTCCTTAAGTAGTTTCTTTGAAAAAAAACTTTAGGGAAAATGCAGGCAGATATGTCTCCCTTATCAAAAACAAGAGGACACTGACTCTTTTTTGCACATTTCATTGTACTTTATTTATTAAAATGTTAGCTGTGAAAACTGTCAGAACTCTAATATGCTGGTTCCAAAATTAGCCGAACAGTACCATGAAGCACTAAGGTTTTCAAAGAGCCAGGGAAATAATAACCCAAATAAAAAAGAACAGACCTTTATTTCGGTAATGTGTAAGTCCCTTGCCTATTACATGTGGGAAATATTTTTCACTTTACTTATCCTTTGTTTTTGTCTTTTTGTTTCGTTTTACTCCTGATAAGTTTTAAGTTCATAAGTAGTAAAATTAACCTCTTTTTATCATGAAATGCATAACATATATACAGAAAAATACAAGATATAGAAATGGACAACTTAACAATTTGTCTCAAACTGATCACCAATGCCTGTTAACAGCACCAGGAAGCTCTCTTGTACCCTATTCCAATCAATATTCCATCTCTCCCTCTCCTGTAATGGCCAACCTCAGCCTGATGTTGGTAATAATAGTTGTTTTTTTCCCCTCATTGTTTTGCTGCTTAAATGTACATTGCCAACATTAATTATACCTTTATACCTGCCTTAAACAATAATTTTTAAATAAATCAGACAGTATTTGTGTCTAATACATTTTGTTCAACATCATGAGACATCCATGTTGATTAATGGAGACCATTCACTTCCTTTTTTCATACTGTTCAATTGTGTTACTATACCATACTTGATTTAGCCATTAGGTCGTTTTCATTGATTTGTTCCTATATTAATAGTGCCATGAATATTCATATATGTTTACTGTTGTACATGTACAATGTCTTGATTTTTTTGGCCTTTTATATTTCTATATAAATTTTAGAAACATATTTTCAGGTTTTATTAGAAAATGTATATACTTTTGGATCACATCATATCAGTAGATCAGTTTGAAGAGAGCTAACATCTTTAGAACGAGTCTTCTAATTCATTAATGGGGCATGTCCCCCTACTTATTTATGTCTTAAATTATCTCTATAACATATTATAGTTTCCTCCACAGGATTCTTGTAAATATTTTGTTATATTTAGTCTTATTTTATATTTTTTGCAAAAATAATTATCGTACTGCAAATTTTAACAATTTTATTTCCTGGTTGTGTGTTACTTGTTCACAGAAATGTAACTACTTCTTTTCGTTGTTTTTGTTCATTATTTTTTGAAACGGAGTCTCGCTCTGTCACCAGGCTACAGTGCAGTGACACTATCTTGGCTCACTGCAACCTCCCCCTCCTGGGTTCAAGCAATTTTCCTGCCTTAGCCTCCTGAGTAACTGGGATTACAGGCTTGCACCACTATGCCCAGCTAATTTTTGTATTTTTAGTAGAGATGGGCTTTCACCATGTTGGTCAGGCTGGTCTCAAACTCCTGACCTCCTGATCCACCTGTCTCGGCATCCTAGTGCATGTGCCACCGTGCCTGGCCAGAAATGTAATTACTTCTTATATGGTGTAAGCTATACTATATAAATATTAATAAGTAGTATATGAATATTAATTAATCTTGAGAAATTCACGTGTTTTTATTATTAAATTTCATAATTTATCTATAGATTGTTCTTTATTTTGATATAAATAGTTATATTATTGAAAAATAGTAATTTTTTTCTATGAAATCCTTACAACATTTTTTTTTTTGGTTTTGTTTTACTGTCAAGGACTTTGGTACAATGTTGAATGGAAGTGGTGACAGTGAATATCCTTGCCTTGCCTTTTCCTCAAAGGAAAGCTTTCAACACTTCACCATTAAGTATGACGTTTATGTAAGTTTTCAGTAGCTACTATTTTTCAGATTAAACAAAGTTTCCTTTGCTTTATTTTTAATTGATAAAACTTTATAAAAATCTTGATCAATTCTTAAATTTATCAAATGTTTTTTCTGCATTTACTGAGATGATACTAAACATTTTTTCTTCTATGATTTCTATTAACATAGAAATTCCATTGATGGGTTTTCAATATTAAACTAATATTAAACCAATATTGCATTTTTAAACGGTGCTCAGAAAGAAATCCCCAACTCCAAGATGACAGTTTTCAGAGGCAGACTATCCATTTTTGCCTGGATAGTCAAAACCTGCATTGTTTCTTCTTCTTCACTTCCTCCTTCTCCTCCTTTTATACCGCTGCTGTTTTTATAATGCTTGATTCCTCTAGATTTGTTTGATGTAAAGAGTGAGGAAGGAAATAAGCTTGTTGTTCCAACCCATTTATTCATTAATGTATCTTTTCCCCATTATTTGACATAAAACTTTTATAATATGGTGGATTCCTATATACACATAGCTCTATTATTGGACTATAGTTTGTATAGTTCTTCATTGTAATATGTGGTTGCATTAATATATCTTCATACCAGTACTCTTATCAAAGAAGTGAGGGAATACCTATTGAGTGGGCAATCATTCCAATGCATCTTTGGTAGGCAGTTTCTTACTATCACCCTTCTTCCTTTGAAACTGAAATAAATTATAGCCTGTAAGTAATAAGGAAACAGAAATTCAGTCTCATCACATAGGTATGTTTTCCTTTGATAGTTTATTAAATTAATTTAGCTTAATTTCTTAAATAACATATAATTTGTCTGTTGTCAATTTTAGTGGATTCAAGAAAGGGAAAAAATCTACAGAATAATGTAGAATGATATAAAATGTAAAATGATGTTAAAAATACTAGGAATGTTTTGTTTATCTTACGGAGATTTGAGATTTCATATAGGAAACTGATTTTTCCTGAGTGATGATATCATAAGGAAATTTTCTTTTTAGGGGATGATTATTTTAATGCAATTCATTGTACTTATTGATTGAACACTGTTATCATTAACATGCCACTTAAGAATCCATTTGAAGTAAATTGATAGCGTTTATCTACCTTTTAACATAGGAAACTCATGTTACCAAAGCTAGTGTTAGCTAGTGTTATTACCTTTATATATCTAAAGCTAATATATATATATATATATACTCTATAAACAGATCTATATATACACACACACACAAGGATATGTATACATACATATATATACACAAGGATATATATATATATATATACCCTTGAATTCTCTATAACACATATCTGCTTATAGAGAGTACAAGGAATAATATAATTGAATTGTTGACAGGTGGTGCCTAGGCTGATAATGGTGGATGAATGATTTCACTCTATTTTACCTGAAAACAGAATTAAGAAAAATAAAAGTCTCTGTGAATTTTTATATAATATTATTTTGAAATTATATTATGTTGTGCAATTTTAATTGACAAAAATCCTAAACTCAGACCATATTAGGTATTTCATTATTATGACTTTCAATTAATGGACAAAGATGAAAGGTTCAAAACTAGCACTAGTACCCCTTCTGGAGGTTTCGTCGTGTTTCTTCATTCTTATTATTAACATTTATTTTAGGTTCAGGGGTACATGTGCAGGTTTGTCATATATGTAAGTTGTGTGACATAGGGGTTTGGTGTACAGATTATTTCATGACTCAGGTAATAAACATAGTACCCAATAGGTCATTTTTCAATCTTTACTCTCCTCCCACCCTCCACCCTCCACCCTCAAGTAGGCCCTAGTGCCTGTTGTTCCCTTCTTTGTGTCCATGTGTCCTCAACCTTTAGCTTATAACTGAGAACATGTGGTATTTGGTTTCCTGTTCATTATATATATATATATATATATATATATATATATATATATATATATGTATATAATATCATATATAATATATAATACATTTATATATAAAATATATATAATACATTTATATATAATACATAATACATGTGTGTGTATATATATAATACAATTATATATATATATATATAAAATACATTTAGGTTGATTTCATGTCTTTGTTATTGCAAATAGTGCTGCAATGAACATACGCATGCATGTGTCTTTACGGTAGAACAGTTTATATTCTTTTGGGTATATACCCAATAAAGGAATTACTAGATCAAATGGTACTTCTGTTTTACGTTCTTTGAAAAATTGCCAACTGTTTCCAAAATGGTTGGGTTGATTTACCTTCCTGCCAGCATTATATTGGTGTTCCTTTTCTCCACAACCTCACCAGCATCTGTTATTTTTTGACTTTTTCATAACAGCCATTCTGACTGATGTGAGATGGTATTGCATGGTGGTCATGATTTGCATCTCTGATGCAAATGATGATTAATGATGTTAAGCATTTTTTTCATATGCTTGTTTGCCAGATATATGTCTTCTTTAGAACAGTGTCTGTTCATGTACTTTGCCTACTTTTTGAAAGTTTTTATTATGTGCTGTGGAAAAAAAAAATTAACGTCTTCTTTTTTTCAAAGAACATAATCTAAGCATATATAGCTAATTCATTCAATATTTTTAACAATATTTAAGAAGTAGTAAATATTGAAAATACCAACAGAAACCAAAACATTCATAATATATTTAGGTTTCTGCTTTGGAGATCACAATTTTATGTAAACTATATTCAATTGTTCATCTTAGGAATAAGTCATTTTCTGTTACCAGCTGAAAGGAATGATTATTCCCCAGGCACTTCCAATCTTTCTAGCTAGTCATAAAAGATCTCCATTACTTTGATGCTTCAAAATCAGCAAAGTCTTCCCACTTAGTGAGTAGTGTTTGCTAAAGTAAAAGAACAGACTCTTGTGCAGTGTTTCTGTCTCTCGTATGCCTTCCTTTAAAAACTTTAAAGTAATTTAAACTTGTAAGTATGTGACAAAAATTCAAAATCTAAACGTTTTTAAAATTAAAAATGAAGTCTTACTTCTTGATCTCAGGCTTTCTTTTAAAAAGTAACATTGTTGATACATTTTTTTACAAATCCTACACTATGTATCTTTTATTAATTTTTGGTAAACTTTTTATTGAAATGTGAAATACATAAAGAAAGGTGCACAGATGTAGAGTGTATATCTCGATGGATTGTCACAATGTGAGTACACTCGTGCTACTTGTGCATAAATATCTCCCACTGCACTTACGTCTTTTAAAGAGCCTAGAGAAAAATATTTTATAGTTCTTTACCAATGCTTCAAAACTTAACCCCCTCTAGCTGGCCACCCCAGAAATCTTGGTCTTTTGAACATAAGAATTAACTCGACCGGGCGCGGTGGCTCAAGCCTGTAATCCCAGCACTTTGGGAGGCCGAGACGGGCGGATCACGAGGTCAGGAGATCGAGATCATCCTGGCTAACATGGTGAAACCCCGTCTCTACTAAAAAATACAAAAAACTAGCCGGGCGAGGTGGCGGGTGCCTGTAGTTCCAGCTACTCGGGAGGCTGAGGCAGGAGAATGGCATAAACCCGGGAGGTGGAGCTTGCAGTGAGCTGAGATCCGGCCACTGCACTCCAGCCTGGGCGACAGAGCGAGACTCCGTCTCAAAAAAAAAAAAAAAAAAAAAAAAAAAAAGAGTTAACTCCCCACATGGCAACCTTCTTCTATTTCTACAATTTTTGCCAGACCATGTACCAACGTATAGAGTTTAGAAGGCCAATAGATGGAAATTTTTTCTTCTCTCCTAACTTCAGAATCAATTGAGAGAGATGCACATACTGACACACAGAGTATAAATTGTATTATTGGGTAAAAGCTCTATTGCAGCATAGCTTAGATTTGTTGCAACAACAGAAGTGGACAACTCCAGGAAAGATGCGTAAGACAACAATGCTTGGATATGTAATCATTGACTTTAATAATACGCCACCCTTAAGTTGGATTAGACTCCATACATCGAAGCTATCTCATTTCAGGGATAGAACTTATCTGATAAACTTACTGCATAATGAGAAGCAGTTCAGAGTAACCTCTATGAGGCCAGGCATAAAAAGAGGCCAAAGAGGTGCCAGGTAATTTGAGCATGCTCAAGTATCTAGTTTGTGTATAAAGTAAGTCACTTCTTCCACATACTCCATACCTTGCCCCAGCCCCAGGACAGACATGGAGAGAGGATGCAGAGGAACCTGAAATGTTCTTCCCATGATTTTATCTTCCTGGAGACTAGAGTAGAAATTCCTTTTTTGCGTGTGGAAATAAGGAGTGGAGAAAAAGTTAAAATGAACTAATATGCTAGCAATTTAATTTCTTCTAATTTATAATTAAAATAGCTATCATGACCCCAAAAAGAAAAGAAAAATCTCATTAAAACATCAAGAAGTAAGACTGGCAGCTGAACTAGTTTCAGAATATGGGAAGAATTTCATTTAGGTAGAATACAAGAAAACTTAAATGAGAACACCAGTTCTTTGTGACTGCAACAAATGTTTGCCATGTAAGCAATGTTAGGGGCACTATAGCATTTTAATACAGGCAAGGTTCATTTTATTCCATTTTTATTTATTATGCTTTCCAGATATTGTGACTTTTACAAATTGAAGGTGTGTGGCAATCCTACCTATATTTAGCAATTACAGCGACATTACTATTTCAACAGTATGAGCTCACTTCGTGTCTCTGTCACATTTTTCTAATTCTCACAATATTTTAAACTTTTAATTATTATTATATCTGATATGGTGATCCGTGATGAGTGATTTTTTATATGCTTATTATAATTGTTTTGAGGTGCCATAAACTGTGCTTATATAAGACAGTAAACTGAATTGGTAAATACTGTCTGTTCGGACTACTTCACTGATTGGCTGTTCCCCCATCTGTCTCCCTCTCCTTGGACATCTCTATTCAATGAGACACAACAGTACTGAAATTAGGACTATTAATAACCTCCATTGGCTTCTAAGTGTTCAAGCAAAAGGAACAATCACCTGTATCTCACTTTAAATCAAAAACTAGAAATGATTAAGCCTAATGAGAAAGGCATGTCAAAAGCGAAAACAGGCTGAAAGCCAGGCCTTGTGTGCCAAACAGTTAGCCAAGCTGTGGATGCAAAGGAAAAGTTGTTCAAGGAAATTAAAAATGCTACTCCAGTAAACACACAAATAATTTTAAAAAGTGAAACAAACTTAATGCTGATGTGGAGAAAGTTTGGGTGGTCAGGATAGAAGATCAAACCAGTCACAATATTCCCTTAATCCAAAGCCTAGTCCAGAGAAAGACCCTTCCTATCATCAATTCTGTGAAGGCTTAGAGAGGTGACATAGCTGTAGAAGAAAAGATTGAAGCCAGCAGAAGTTGGTTCACGAGGTTTACGGAAAGAAATTGCCTCCATAACAAAAAAAGTGCAAGGTGAAGCAGCAAGTGCTGATATAGAAGCTCCAGCAAGTTATACAGAAAACCAAGCTAAGATCTAAGCTAGTGAAAGTGGCTACACTAAACAACAAAATGTTGATGTAGATGAAACAGCCGTCTATTGGAAAAAGATGCCATCTAGGGCTTTCATATTTAGAGAGGAGTCAATGCCTGACTTCGAAGCTTCAAAAGACAGACTGACTCTCTTGTTAGGGACTAATGAAGCTGGTAATTTTAAGTTGAAGCCAGTGCTCATTCACCATTCTGAAAAACCTAGGGTTCCTAAGAATTATGCTGAGGGAGGCAGCAAAATGGTCAACTAGATGCAGCCAGAAAGACCATCTGCTACCAAAGTACCAGGACATCAGGAAGACCAATACACTTCTAGCAGATCTTCAGAAGGAAGGCATTGTGAGTAGATGGAGGGGAGATGTGGATGCTGGACTGAAGGAGAAGGAAGCTGGTAACTCTGAATGGGGCTACCCTACACCAGGACTCACTCCTAGCCCCCAGTGACTCCTGAGGAAGGGGTGTGTTGAACAGGAAAGGTGCAACCTGCTCTCGTCATGTGCCTAAGGAATCCTGGCAGAAGGAGACCTCACGACCACAAAGGACACTTGCGGTGGCAGGGATTGCTGCTTAGAAAAGTGGTAGGGACAGAACTTCAGCCAGTGCAGAGCCCAGAGGGTTTGGTGCAAAGCATCTGTAGTGGAGGACCTCCAAGGATACTCATTTCCTGAACTTGACTTGCTCTTATAGGACACTTTAGTCCTAGGGGAATTGCCAGACCTGAACTCTGTAAGGAGGTCTTGCCCATGAGATGGACCAGTCTGACCTGAGCATCCTTCAGTCAGTTTGCCTCTGCCAAGGCCCCAGCCTGGCTGTACCAGATTGCAGTGCAGCCTTGGGTCCCCCTGGGGACCTGCATCATAGCTCCTGCACTGGCAGATGACACCTGACAGAGAGCTCCAGCTGAGAGGCCCCCGCTGACACACACCAGCCCATCTATGCCTTCCCCAAACTGCAGCCTCCCCTGTGCCACTTTGCTTGCACAAACTCACCCACTGCCACTCCCCACATTGCTTTGCTGTTTCATGTGTGCATGGGTAGACCTTGCCTCCCCTTCCCTGCCAAGACAAGTGTGCACGTGCACCCTGTTATTTCACTGCTGCTGGCATAAGTGCACCACCCCACCCCACCCCCTACAGCACAGCCACTGCTATCAGAGGATTGGCAGGAACAGAGTCCATCAGGCTCACCCCAACCAGCACCCCGCCCCTGTATTGACACTGCCACTGGTGCAAAATTAACTACAGAAAACAGTGAACCTGCCCCCACCCTGACTGGCAGTGGACACCACTGCCCAAATGAAAATGTACAGAGGGCACACATAGTGCCCAGCAGTGCTCCACCCTTGTGCTAACACCACCACAGGTACAAACAAATACACAGTTGCCAGCAGAGCCCACAGCACAACCCAAGCTATGCTGCTGATACAGGAGCTAGAAAGAAATTATTCAGGCAGATAGTGAGGGTAAGAGAGTCCTTGGCAAGGTTTCCTTTTAATAAAAAGAAGCCTCAAAATCATTTCTTTTCTAACAAAAAGCAGCCTGAAGTATCAAGCTTCAAGTATAGATAAGCAAGCCAAAAGCTTGCAGAGGTAAATGCCGGCCGCTGTGCCAATAGAAAATAAAAATACCTGGAAGCCAGGTATATTCAACACGGAGGTTCCCTCTTCCCTTTTCTTTGTCAACCATCTGTGCAGTAAAGAGGCAGGCAGCATGACACCAGCCAGGTAGAGAAACCATTGGCATAATAAAATATTAGGGTGGGGCGGCCAGCTTCTTTGCACACTATGTAAATGGTACACCTGGTCGAACCAATCTTTCAGGTCCTATGTAAATCAGACACCGCCTCTTCAAGCTCATCTATGAAACCCCATGCATTTCACCACAGACCTGGAAGCCCCACTCAGGAGTCCCTCTCTCTCTGCAGGAGAGAGTTCTTCTCTTTTCTCTTTTCTTTCGCCTGTTAAACCTCCGCTCCTAAGCTCACTTGTTGTGTGTCCACGTCCTCAGTGTCCTTGGTGAGAGATGACAAACCTCAGGTATTTACCCCAGACAGCAACGCTGCCTCACTGCCACCACTGCTGCTGTGACCACCAGCATAGAGGCAGGCACTTCAGAACCCAGTAGCACCATGCTGCCTCGCCACACTGCTGCTGCTGCTGGCACATGTGAATGAGCATGAATCTCACTGCCACTGCCCGACAAAGTGCTTTGACTGGCACCACCCAATGAAGCACTCAGTGCCTTCATTGCAGTAGGTCCCTAACATCAAGAAGCCAGAGAACAAAGCTGGGACTCAGTAACATTTCCTCAGAGTTAGAGCACACAATCCAGAAACCTGAGCTGAGTCTTGCCACGTAAAATCTTTTTTTTTTTTTTTTTTTTTTTTGAGACGGAGTCTCGCTCTGCCGCCCAGGCTGGAGTGCTGTGGCCAGATCTCAGCTCACTGCAAGCTCCGCCTCCCGGCTTCACGCCATTCTCCTGCCTCAGCCTCCCGAGTAGCTGGGACTACAGGCGCCCGCCACCTCGCCCGGCTAATTTTTTTGTATTTTTTAGTAGAGACGGGGTTTCACCGTGTTAGCCAGGATGGTCTCGATCTCCTGACCTCGTGATCCGCCCGTCTCGGCCTCCCAAAGTGCTGGGATTACAGGCTTGAGCCACCGTGCCCGGCCGCCACCTAAAATCTTACAGAAACAAAACCAGTCGACTGAACCCACCTATCCCACAATCCAATCCCCAAGGTCATCAAATAGCCTAAAACAAACAAAAAAACACCCAAAGGACAGCAACTTTAAAGACTGAGAGAACATCAGCCCACAAAAATTAGAAGAAACCAGTGCAAGAACTCTGACAACTCAAAAAGCCAGGTGGTCTTATTTCCTCCAATCAACCACACTAGTTGTCCAGCAAGCGTTCTTAAATGAGTTGAAATGGCTGAAATGACAGAAACAGAATTCAGAATATGGATAGAAATGATCAAGATTCAGGAGAATGCTGAAACCCAATCAAAGGAAGCTAGGAATCACGATAGAACAATACAGGAGCATACAGACAAAATAGCTAGTACAGAAAAAATGTAACTGACTGATAGAGCTTAAAAACACACTATAAAAGTTGCATAATGGAAGTGCAAGTATTAACAGCAGAATAGACCAAGCTGAGGAATCTCAGAGCTTGAAAATAGGCTTATTGAAACAAGATAGACAACAATAAAGAAAAAAAAAATGAAAAGGAACAAACAAAACCTAAAAGAAATACAGGATTACGTAAAAAGACCAAATGTATGACACAATTTCCTCTCTGAAAGAGATGGAGAGAATGGAAGCAATTTGGAAAACATATTTCAGGATATCATCCATGAGAACATCCTCAACCTAGCTAAAGTGACCAACATTCAAATATAGGAAACGCGCAGAACCCCCACAAGATACTTCAGAAGAAGACCACACCCAAGACAAATAATAATCAGATTCTCCAAGGTCGAAATGAAAAAAAAAAAAAATGTTGGCTGGAGGCAGTGGCTCACACCTGTAATCCCAGCACTTTGGGAGGCCGAGGCAGGTGGATTGCAAGGTCAGGAGACAGAGACCAGCCTGGCCAACCTAGTGAAACCCTGTCTCTACTAAGACTACAAAAATTACCCAGGAATGGTGGCACATGCCTGTAGTCCCAGCTACTTGGGAGGCTGAGGCAGGAGAATCACTGGAACCCGGGAGATGGAGGTTGTGGTTACCCGAGATCGCACCACTGCACTCCAGCCTGGGCAACAGAGTGAGACTCTGTCTCAAAAAAAAAAAAGAAACAAAAACAAAAAAAAACAAAAAAAAAAAAAAAAGGAAAAAATGTTAAAAGCAGCTAGAGAGAAAGAACAGGTCACCTACAAAGGGAACCTCATCATATCAATGGCAGAACTCTTAGGAGAAACCCTTCATGTTGGGGGCCTATATTAAACATATCAAAAGAAAAAAATTCCAACCAAGAATTTCCTATCTGGCCAAACTAAGCTTCATAAACAAAGCAAAATAAGAGCCTTTTCAGAGAAACAAATGCTGAAGGAACTTGTTTCCGTGAGACTTGCCAAACAAGAGCTCCTGAAATAAGCACTGAATATAAAAAGGAAAGACTGTTACTGCATTAGTCCATTCCCACACTGCTAATAAAGACATACTCAAGACTGGGCAATTTATAAAGGAAAGAAGTTTCATTGACTCACAGTTCAGCACGGCTGGGGAGGCGTCAGGAAACTTACAATCATTGCAGAAGGGGAAGCAAACACATCCTTTTCCACATGATGGCAGGAAGGAGAAGTGCAGAATGAAAGGGGGCAAAGACCCTTATAAAACCATCAGATCTCATGAGAACTCACTCACTATCATGAGAACAGGATGGGAGAATATTCCCATGATCTAATCACCTCCCATCAGGTCCCTACCCCAACACGTGGGGATTACAATTCAGATTACATTTCAAAATGAGATTTGGAGTGGGGAACGCAGAACCAGACCATATCAGTTAGCATCCACTAGAAAAACACACATACACAGACAAATGACACTATAAAGTGACCGCACAAACAAGACTGCATAATAACTGACTAACATCCTGATGACAGAATCAAATCCACACATAACAATACTAACCTTGAATGCAAATGGGTTGAATGCATTCAATTCAATTAAATCCAATTAAAAAGCCCTGAGTGACAAGCTGGATAAAGAAGAAAGATCCCGTGGAACGCGGTCTTCAAGAGACTCATCTCTCACAGGCTCAAAATAAAGGGATGGAAAAAATCTACCAAAGAGATGGAAAACACAACAAAGCAGAGGTTGCAGTCCTAATTTTAGGAAAAAATTTAGATTTAAACTGACAAAGATGATAAAAGAGAAAGAAGGACATGAATTGAAAGGTTTGATTCAACAAGAAGTCCTAGCTACCTTAAATATATATGCAACCAACACAGGAATACCCAGATTCATAAAGCAAGTTCTTAGAGACCTACAAAGAGATTTAGTCTACCACACAATAATAGTTGGAGATTTCAACACTCTACTGATGGCATTAGACAGAACACTAATTAACCAAGGTATTCAGGACCTGAACTCAACCCTGGAACAAGTGAATATGATAGACATCTACAGAACTCTCCATTCCAATCCAATATACTACACATTCTTTTTATCTGCACGTGGCACATGGTCTAAAATCAACCACATGATCTGATATAAAACAATCCTGATCAAATGCAAAAGAACCACAATCATACCAACCACTCTTTCATGCCACAGCACAATTATAATAAAAATCAAGACTGAGAAAGTGCTTAAAACCATACACTTAAATATAAATTAATAAACCTGCTACCAAATGACTTTGGAGTAAATAATGAAAATAAAGCAGACATTAATAAGTTTTTTGAAACTAATGAGAACAAAATACAACATACCAGAATCTCTGGGACACAGTTAAGGCAGTGTTAAGAGGGAAATTCATAGTATTAAGTGCCCACATGAAAAAGTTAGAAAGATATCCTTTCATCAACCTAACATCACACCTAAAAGAAGTAGACAAGAAAGAGCAAGTCAAACTCAAAGCTAGCAATAGACAAGAAATAACCAAAATCAGCTGACCTGAAAGAGATCGAGACATGAAAAGCTATTTATGGCATCAACACATCCAGGGGGCTTTTTTTTTTTTTTTTGGAAAATTAGTAAGATAGACTTCTAGGTAGACAAATATAGAGAAAAAAGAAGATCCAAAAAAACACAATTAAAAATGAGAAAGGGGATGTTACCACTGGTCCCACAGAAATCCAAAAAAAAAAAAAAAAAAAAAAAAAAAAAAGAGACTACTGTGAACACTTCTATGCACTCACGCTCAAAAAACTAGAAGATATCTGGATGAATTCCTGGACACATACACCCTCCCAAGACTGAACCAAAAAGAAGTTGAATTCTTGCATGAACCAATAATGAGTTGTGAAACTGAATCAGTAATAAATAGCCCAATAACCAAAAGAAGCCCAGGACCAGAGTGATTCACAGTTAAAGTCTACTAGATGTACTAAAAAGAGTTGGTACCATTTCCATACAAACTATTCTGAAAAAGTGAAGAGGGACTCCTCCCCAACTCATTCTATGAAGCCAGCATCATCCTAATACCAAAACCTGGACACAACAACAAAAGAAAACTTCAGGCCAATATCCTTGATGAACATTGATGCAAAAATCCTCAACCAAATACTAGCAAACCGAATCCAGCAGCATGTCGAAAAGCTCATTCACCATGATAAAGTTGGATTTATTACTGGGATGCAAGATTGGTTCAAGATACAAAAATCAACAAATGTGATTCATAAGCAGAACTAATGACAAAAACCTCATGATTATCTCAATAGATGCAGAAAAGGCTTTCAATAAAATTCAATACCCCTTTATGTTAAAAACTCTCAATAAACTAGGTATTGAAGCAATATACCTCAAAATAATAAGAGCAATCTATAACAAACCCACAGCCAACATCACGCTGAATAGTCAAAAGCTGGATGCATTTTCCTTGAAAACTGACACAAGGCAAGGATCCCCTCTCTCACCACTCCAATTCAACGTAAGATTGGAAATTCTGGCCAGAGCATTAAGACTCAAGTACTTATTTCGATATCCTAGAGAAATGAGTCATTAATCCAATCAAAATGCGGGAAATCTCCATACTTATTTATTCATACTTCTGAGAAGACAATATCATGCCTTCTGGCTTGGCTCAGAGTTATCTGGTTTCTCAGGTTCTCCACACAGAAGGTAAACTTAGCAAGAGCTAATAAAAGCAAAACAATTACAAAGTTGATTGGATCAAAGTGAACGTGATTCGGTTCCCGTAAAAGGCTGGCAGGTGCTGCGTGTGAATAGGAGAGGCAGCAAAGTTTCAGGTAACGTGAGTCTGCTGGAGCACAAAAATGGTGTCCTGAGTTAAAGTGAAGTAAAGTTTGTAGAGCAGTCAGGCACACAAAAATGTCAAAACCGGGACTACTTAGGCTCTATTAAACCAATGCACTTCATCACATTGATTTTCATTGTTTCTTCTCATTCCTTTGTTTACTTATTCATTACATGCTGCTCCACTCAGAGCATTTTGACTTGCTTGAGCATTTCTTAATTAGCTTGTTGGTGTTGGTTTTGCTTGTCAGCTACACTATTCATTTCTGGAGTAACACTTCATACTAAGGCGGTTGTTGCTTGTTGACTGAACAGGCCAGTTGTAATTTCTCTGCACTCTGTAGTGATGTCAGTTTTCTTCAACCTAAGAAGGACTATTTGCACAAGTAAGTTGTTTTCACTCCTAGTTGTTTTTTTACTGCCAGTCCGGTACTCACCAAACTTTGTATCTTCTTTACTCTTCTATCATGACATCATTATCCTGTAGGCCCACCAGTTATGCACATGTTATCTAGGTGAATTATTTTGTCCACAGGCTCTGCTATCTGAGTTTTACATTCTGATGTAGTACTTGCTGAAATTTAATTTTCTTCAAATTTGGTTACTTTGGATAATACCATTACTACTGTGGTTTTTAAACTCTTTGAAAAAGTCTTTGGGGCCTATAAAAGGCACAGGGCTTTAGAAAAGTATTTCTCACATATTGGTGTGTATAATTTAAAGACCACGTGAAATGTAGATTACTGGCTCCACTTTGAAAAAAATTATGATTTACTATATATGGGGTGAGGGGGGCCACAAGTATGCATTTTAAAGAAGCTACAGCTTTCTCTCTTGTATGATTAATAGTGATTTGTTGATAATTCCTCATGATGCAATACATAGTTTAAAATGGAAGCCTTCTATTTTAGAATAATTTTAGATTTATGCAACAGTTGCAAACATTGTACAGAGCATTTTCATGCACATTTCACTCAGCTTCCCCTAAAATTAATATCTGACATTTTACATGCGTTTAAACTAAAAAATTAACAATGACATATTACTATGAACTAAACTTCAGACTATATTCAGATTTATAGATTTTTACACCCATGTCATTTTTCAGTACCAGGATCCAACCCAGCCTACCACATTGAATTTAGTTGTCATGTCTCTTTAATCTAAAGTCTATGACTGGTTCTCAGCCTTTACTTGTTTCCCATGACCTTTATGGTTTTGAGGAATACTTGAGAATTTTGTAAAATGTCCCTAGACTTGGGTTTGTTAGATGTTTTCTCCTCATTAGACTAGGATTCTGGAATTTAGGGAAGAATATTGCACAGGTGAAGTGTCTTTCTCATCACATCCTATCAGAGGAGTACATGATACCAACGTGACTTCTCACTGCCGATATTAGCATTGATCACTCGGTTAAGGAGAAGACGGCCAGGCTTCTCCACTAAAAGGTCACTATTTTTCCCTTTCCATATTCTGTTTTTTAGAATCCAATCCCTTTCCATATTCTATTTTTCAGAATACACTCTGGGGAGGGCATTTAAATTTCACCTCCTAGAGGGAGGAGTATCTATGTACATTTTTTGAAATTCTTTGTAAGAAAGATTTTTACCTTTCTTCTCATTTATTTATATGTACAACTACATCAGTATGGACTCATGGATATTTTATTTTATACTGTGTTATAATTTTTAAATTTTAATTCATTTTGTTGCTTAAATTGTTTTAACTTTGGCCATTGTGTGCTCTTTCAGTTTGGCTCCTGATCTGCTTTCATTCTTTTGTTTTCTGAGCGCTTCCGTATTTTCTGGCATTACGTAATACTCCAGGCTTATCTCGTGTTTTCACTGCCTCAGGCCTAGAATTACTCATTTCTCCAAGGATATCTCTGTTTTTTGTTTTGTTTTGCTTTGCTTTTGTTATTTTGGAGAATGGTATTTAGAAACCAAGATCTGGGCACTGGAGGTACTTGTTGCTACTTGGGTGTCATTTTTTTCTAGTTTCTCAGCAGACAGAGCTATAAAATATATGCATGTATACTAATCAATATGTACACAAGTCTATAATTATTTCTTTAGCTATTAATCTCTGTACATGTTAAACCACTCTATATTAGAAACTTTTTTGTGTTCTTTGTTTTCTTATTGTTAAGTTTTAAAATTTATTTATGTATCCTGGATATGTGTCTTTTGTATAATATTCTACTTTGAAAAGTGAAAAAAATAAAGTGGTTGTAAGGTACAAAAACTGTTTTAATGAACAGTCACATGAAAATTTTTGAAGATGTCCAGTTGATCTTTAGGAGCTTCAATGTGTGTTTTTCTGTGGGATTATTTAGATAATAGAAGTTTTATTCAAACCTTCACCCATTTTAGATAAGTGAATACTCATATGAGCTTGCTAGTTAGAGTACTGTTACAGAGAATTGAAGCACTGGTTCTTGAATTTAACATACAGTCCATGGAATTTTTCTAAGTAAGAAAGTTAAAAATAAATCCATATCAAATTTGGTCTTACCAGCTTCACATTATGAAATCTACTAAATATCTTGAGACTTTAACATAGATTCTTATAATCAATAGATGAAAATATTTGTGATATATACATGTATGATGTTTGTTTCTCCTTTATTTAGACACTGAATGTAACATATTTTTATTTTCAAATTGTAGCAATACTATATAAAATAACAATATTTTACTGGATGCTTATTCTGTTCCAGACACTATACAAAATCATGTTATATAGATTATCTTGATTTACACATAAGCCATTTATTTGCTTTAATGGGAAACCTAAGAGAAATATCTATTGTGTCTATTTTGCAGAGGAGGAGTCACAGGCAAGAGAGGCATTAATCATGCCTCATTTACAAGGAGGAACTAGGGTATACCTGCTAGTGATGGTAGAAAACATTGTTCAGCTGCACTTGATGAGGGAAGTAAGAAACCTTCTTTTCAAAAATGAGTAAGAATGTACAGAAAAAATTATTATGTGATGAGAAAATGATATGCATAAGGAATAATGCAGGCTGAATTTGTCTGTAATTAAAATTTTTTATAAAAGTGCTTTTTCATAGGTATTGTTTTAAGCACTATAAGAGAGAGAAAAATTTAACTGATATTATTCATAGGAAAATAAAAAATTACGACTGGACTCGAGGGTATAAAGCTACTCAGATTGGAAAGGAAGACGGGAAACTGTCGTGTGTGTATGTGTGTGTTTGTGTGTGTGTGTGTGTTTGATGGAGTCTTGCTCTATCGCCAGGCTGGAGCACGGTGGCGCCATCTCGGCTCACTGCAACCTCCGCTTGCTGGGTTCAAGCGATTCTACTGCCTCAGCCTCCCTAGCAGCTGGGACTACAGGCACGTGCCACCAGGCCCAGTTAATTTTTGTATTTTTAGTAGAAACGGGGTTTCACCATGTTGGTCAGGCTGGTCTGGAGTTCCTCACCTTGAGATCCGCCTGCCTTGGCCTCCCAAAGTGCTGGAATGACAGGTGTGAGCCACCACGCCTGGCCTGAAACTGTCCTTACTCACAGATGACATTATCATATATGTATAGAAAATTCAGTGAAATCTACAAAATGCTACTGAACATAATAAGTGAGTTTACCAAGGTTGTATGATACAAGATGGATATACAAAACTCAATATTTACATATGCTGACAACAAAAAATTGGAAATTGCAATTAAAAAACAATATTACATATATTTGTATGAAAAACAATAGGAAAAATCTGTAGAGAAAAAGATTTGAAAAACACATACACTAAAAAATAAAAAATATTCCCGAGAAAATGAAAAATCACATAAACAAATGGAAAGATGTACCTTCCTCAGTGGTCAGAATATTTCCTATTGGTAATATGCCAATTATCCTCAAATTGATCTATAGATTCAACAGAATCCTAATCAAAATCCAAACAGGAGTTTTTTTTTTGAAGACATAGACAAACTGATTTTAAAATTTCTATAGAAATTCAACGGACCTAGAAGAACCAACTTTGTAAAAGAACAGTGTTAAATAATTAGTACAGCCTAATTTCTAGATTTATTATAAAGCTAAAGTAACCAACAGAGTGTGAAATTTGGGTGAGAGAAAAATCAATGGAAGAGAAAAGAGTGCCCAGATATTGACCTTCAAAAAATATAGACAACTGATATTCTACCCATTTCCAAATGTAATTCAGTGGAGAAAAGATTGTCTTTACAAAAATAGTTCTGAAATTATTAGATATAGGTAAGCAATAGGTACGTTTTTAAAATAAAAACTTTGATCTATATCTTGTGCTGTTTACAAAAATTGTAACACTTAAATGAAAAAAAAATCTTTGTGACCTTTGGATAGACAAAGTTTTGCATAGATACATCAAAAGAAGCACAGTCCCTAAAAGAACAAATTGATACATTGGACTTCATCAAATTAAAAAACTTCTCTTTGACACAGACAATGAAAGGGAAAAGCCAAGGGTGAAGTGCAAAAAATTGCAAATCATATATCTGATAACCTATTTACATCTAGAACACAGCAAGGAAGCAAGGATTCTCAAAACTAAATATGACATCCAGCAACACAATTTAAAAATGGGGGGAAAATCCACAGAAACTTAAACCAAGGAGAGATAAGGATGGCAAATAAGCAAATATAGAGATGTTCAATACCAGTAGTCATTAGGAAACGCAAA
Source organism: Rhinopithecus roxellana (assembly GCF_007565055.1). NCBI lineage: Eukaryota > Metazoa > Chordata > Mammalia > Primates > Cercopithecidae > Rhinopithecus > Rhinopithecus roxellana. The sequence continues at coordinate 6,108,053 of NC_044555.1, forward strand.
TAAAACCCAGAATGAGATTGCACTACACACCTGTTAGAATCCCGGCTGCGCAGGTGGCGTCAGCGCTGCCCCGCCTCCAGGAAGGAACCTGGGCTGCGAGTGGCTCGCGGTCTCCTAGAGACTAGAGCGGCAGGGATCAGGAGCCGCGGAAACTGGAGAGGTGGCACCCCAGCGAGGGCCACCATGGGGGACCAGAGGCGGCTGGACTGGCCGAGGCCCCCGGGCATGGACTCCAAGTCCTCGTGCTGTGACAAACCGCCTTCCAAGTGCTTGGCGAAGCGCAAGCACAGACGCCTGAGGTTCCCGCCCATGGACCCTCGGAACCGGGTATTTGTGACGGAGGGCGTGGACAACTTCCGCTATGGCTGTCCGTCTCCCGAAGGTACGCTTGTTTGTCGCCGTGACGAGTTTTTACTCCCCAAAATATCTCTCAGAGGTTCCCAAGCTGACCCCAAGGGCAAGAAAAAAAAGCTGCTCAAGAAAGCGGCCCTATTTTCCGAGCTCTCACCAGCCCAGCCAACAAGGAAGGCGTTCGTAGAGGAAGTGGAAGCCCAGCTGACGGCCAAGCCTCCCTTGGCCGTGAACTCCAATCTGGGAGAAGATCTCCTACCACAGGTGGTGAAACCGCTGGATCCTGAGAGGAAGCTAGAGGACACATGCGCTTGTAAGGGCCGGGAGAAGACAACCCAGGTACCCACCGAGCCTGGTAAATACCCCTGTGGGGAATTCTGCCCGCGGCCTCCCGAGACTCCGGTGTCCCATCTCCGCCCGGAGCCTCCCAAGACTCCGGTGCCCAGTCTCCGCCCAGAGCCTCCCAAGACTCGGGTGTCCAGTCTCCACCCGGAGCCTCCCGAGACTGGAGTGTCCCATCTCCGCCCAGAGCCTCCCAAGACTCGGGTGTCCAGTCTCCGCCCAGAGCCTCCCAAGAGTGGAGTGTCCCATCTCCGCCCAGAGCCTCCCAAGACTCGGGTGTCCAGTCTCCGCCCAGAGCCTCCCAAGAGTGGAGTGTCCCATCTCCGCCCAGAGCCTCCCAAGACTCGGGTGTCCAGTCTCCGCCCAGAGCCTCCCAAGACTCAGGTGTCCAGTCTCCGCCCAGAGCCTCCCAAGACTGGAGTGTCCCATCTCCGCCCAGAGCCTCCCAAGACTCCGGTGTCCAGTCTCCACCCAGAGCCTCCCGAGACTAGAGTGTCTCATCTCCGCCCAGAGCCTCCCAAGACTCGGGTGTCCAGTCTCCGCCCAGAGCCTCCCAAGACTGGAGTGTCCCATCTCCGCCCAGAGCCTCCCAAGACTCGGGTGTCCAGTGTCCGCCCGGAGCCTCCCGAGACTGGAGTGTCCCATCTCCGCTCAGAGCCTCCCAAGACTCGGGTGTCCAGTCTCCGCCCAGAGCCTCCCAAGACTGGAGTGTCCCATCACCGCCCAGAGCCTCCCAAGACTCGGGTGTCCAGTCTCCACCCGGAGCCTCCTGAGACTGGAGTGTCCCATCTCCGCCCAGAGCCTCCCAAGACTGAAGTGTCTCATCTCCGCCCAGAGCCTCCCGAGACTCCGGTGTCCAGTCCCCGCCCGGAGCCTCCTAAGACTGGAGTGTCCCATCTCTGCCCGGAGCCTCCCGAGACTGCAGTGTCTCATCTCTGCCCGCTGCCTCCCGAGACTCCGGTGTCCAGTCTCCACCCGGAGCCTCCTGAGTCTGGAGGGTCCCATCTCTGCCCAGAGCCTCCCAAGACTCAGGTGTCTAGTCTCTGCCCGGAGCCTCCCAAGACTGGAGTGTCCAATCTCTGCCCGGAACCTCCCAACACTCGCCAGGTGTCCAGTCTCCTACGACAGTTGCTGAAACTGGACTCTGACAGGAAGCTGGAAGACTCACGGGCTCGTTGTGAGGGCCGAGAGACAACAACCGAGGAACTCACCAAGCCTGGTAAATACTTTTTCTGGGAATCCTGCCCGCGGCCTTTCGAGAGTCGGATGCCCCATCTCCGCCTGGTGCTTCCCAAGACTCGTCGAATGTCCAGTCTCTGCCTGGAACCTCCCAAGACTCGTCGAGTGTCCAGTCTCTGCCCGGAGCCTACCAAGACTGGAGTGTCCCATCTAAAAGAACTGTTTCAGGAAGATACACCAGGCACAATGGAGTACATTTGTGACTCTCTTGAACGTAGATTCACATCGAGAAAACTTCGTGACTTCAAGTGGGCTGGACACCTGGGAGTTGATGCAGAATCCATCAGCACTCTGTTTGACTTTACCCCTGAGTGCCGAGTAACCTCGCAAGACCAAAACATTAAGAAGGCAAATGAGTGTTCCTCAGAGCTGAAGTACAGCATGGAGCTAGATGACATGGATGACATCGAATTCTCGCCGATGAAAGAATGGGACAGGAAACTCCAGGCGGCACCAAATTCTTACAGTGCACAAGGTGTGAAGATGAGGTATGGGCCATGGTACTTCAAGCCTAAGTCGGGGAAAAAGCTAAGAAGTGATGAACCTTTGATTGACCCCAAACTCGTACTTAAAAAGCCTGATGAACCCGACATTCTTGACGGTCTTTATGGACCAATTGCCTTTAAGGATTTCATTCTAAGCAAGGGCTACAGAATGCCTGGCATCCTTGAAAGACTGTTTGCCAAGAAGGGACGGACTTATGACTCTGTTAAGACTCCTATGCAACGTGCAATGCAAGTTTACAAGTACAAAGAAGACGTCCCAGATGCATCGAAAGAAGATTAGGTGGTTTTCAATTTACTACTTAATTGGGTATTTCTGGCTCTCATTTTAAACATCAGTCAGAATTTATGATGACTGGCCCCGTGAATGTACAACTTTGGCAACATCTGTAAATTCAATACCCAATGTTTATAAATATTACTTGACCTGCTTTGGCTTCATTATTTCATATATTTTGTCAATTATGTGATTAATATTCACATATACTTTTTTCACATTGTTGAAGCACTGTGAATATTACATCATCATTTCAATTATTTGTAAAAATACATACAACCAGAAACAAAAGCAGAATTAATATTAGAAAGAGAAATGGGGTCGGGTGCGTTGACTCACACCTGTAATCTCTCCCCACTTTGGGAGGCCCAGGTGGGTGGATCGCTTGAGCCCAGGAGTTCAAGAGCAGCCTGGGCAACATGGTGAAATCTGGTCTCTACAAAGTGCAAAAATTAGCCAGGCATGGTGGCGTGCACGTGTAGTCCCAGCTACCTGGGGGGCTGAGGTGGGAGGATTGCTTCATGCCACTGCACTGCAGTCTGGGCGACAGAGCAAGACCCTGTCTCAAAAAAAAAAAAAAAAAAAAAGTGCTGAGTAAAATAATAATTATGTAACTCTTTTTATATGAAAATTCTAATGAAATAATTATGACAATTATTTTATAAAAATTGAAGTCTATAGCCAAAATAACGTTAACACTTTTTAACAGTAAAATTATTATTCTCCCCTTTAGGATTCCATCAAACCCTCAAAACAAGTTTGAAAACTATGTATCAAAATCATAGGTGAAACTTGAGCCATGCCATTTTATCATCTCTCTCAATTGAATGTATGTAACTATTCACCATGTTCATAAACATTCACTACAAAAGACTATTACCAAATGATATAAACAGGTGCAGAATAGGAGGTAGCTTCAACTGAGAAGTATCATGCCTTATGGCTCAGAGTTATCTGGTTTCTGAGGTTGTCCACGAAGCCTTGGGCTTCATGCAACAGCATCCAAAGTTCAGTTCCTTTCAGCAAGAGACAGACCTACTTTTCACATTTGGTTATGTGACCTTGCACTTCATGGAGGATGTATCCTCATCTACACAATGGACACCATATCATCAAACTCAAATTCTGGTGAGACTTAAAGGATTACTTATTGGAGTGCCGAATGCCTCAAGCATCACAGAATTAATACTCAACATATATTTGTGGAAGAGGAGGAGGGAGTAGGAAAGAAAGAAGGGTACTAAAAATATCACAACAGAAAGACACTATTAAAAAAAAACTTTTTGATGATGTTTATCTGGTGCTAGCCTTCACCTATATCACACACAATCTTAGTTGTTCCTTAAGATGAAACTGTGGTCCTTACTTTGGCTGCACATATACTAAATTTGAGATGAAAAAGTGTAATTGCAAAATAAGAGCCACTGGTTAGGGCTTCTGTTGTTTATTGGCAATGACTTCTTCCAGTGAAATAAACTTTCCTCAGAGAAATTACGTGGGTTTCTCCATGCTGTAATTACACACATTGGTATTACTTGTCACACAGATATAAACAGAAACAATATTTGATCTATTTAGATTTTTAACACCAGTTGGTCTTCTCAAAATATCCTGGCTTCAAATCCATAGGTTTTAGAAAAAGGGAGAATTCAAGAGAGCTTGATATATAATTGTGTCTAAAGCTATGAATGGTATATTCCATAAATACTGTAGTAATCAATTATATTACAGCATCGCACAGGTTTCATAAAAGCTTTGGATAATTTGTCTGCAGGAATATGTGATTTAACGAAGATGAAGGGAATTATTTTTCATTTCTGAGAGTCTGTATGAATGAGCAAGGCCTTTGGAGCTAGGCAAAAATGAGCTCACATCCCAGTGCTGCCATGTTCTTATCCTGCAGCTTTAGGCAGAGGCAGAACAGATGGAGGGAAAACAGAGGCTGGGCTGAAGGGGGAGGAAGCTAGGAACACTTCCTGGGGCTACTGTGCACTGGAATGTGTTCCTGGCCCCCAGTGACTCCTACAGAGGGGATGAGTTTAACAGGCAAGGATGAACCCACTCTCACTGCGGGTCTTGGGAACCTCAGCAGGAGAAGACCCTAGACCACCATGGACACTTGAGTTGGCAGGGAAAGCTACTTAGAGAAGTGGTAGGGGTAGAAATCCAGCTGGGGGCAGAGTGCAGAGGGTGTCCTGTGGGAGCAACTGTAGTGGAGCACCGTCAGAGATGTGCATCCCGCTAGGCTAGATTTGTTCTCACAGGAGACTTTAGCCCTAAGGGAACTTTCGAACCTGAACTCTGCACGGCAGTCTTACCCGTGAGACAGGACCGGTCCAACCTGAGCACCTCTGGCATCTTTCAGGGCCCCAGCCTGGCCACAGCTGCTTGCAATACAGCTGCCAGGTGCCCCCTGGGGCCCACATCACAGCTGGTGCATCACGCCTGACTGGCAGAGTGTTCCAGCAGAGTGGCCTTTGCGGACACACAACAGGTCGTTCACAAACATGGCCACCCTCCACATCTCTATGCCAGTGCATGTATGCCCAAGCAGATCTATCCTTCCCTTCTCCACCAGCACACTGGTACTGGTATACCTGCGCCCTGCCTTGCCACTGCTGCTGCCGTGAGTGCACCCCTCACCATCCCCACCCTACCACACCACTTCAGAGCATCGGCAGGCACAGAGCCCCCCAGCCCCACCCCTGCCAGCACCCTGCCCCTGAACCTCGGTCACCAGAGCAAAACTAGACATAGAAAACAGTGCACTAGCCCGCAACCTTGAGCAGACTGCTGCCAGCTTAAACATACACAGAGGGCACATGCAGTCCTGAACCCACAAATGCCCCACCTCCATGCTAAAACCACCACCTCCAGGGATATGCACACAGTCTCAGTGGGGGCTCCTCACCACCACCAAACCATACTGCCACCAATGCTGCTGCAAATACCCACATTGAGGCTAGCACCCCAGCAACACATGATAACCCTGCTGCATCAAATGGATAAGTGTACACCCCGCAATGCTGCTGCAACAGCTACTGCTGGTACATGGGAACGAGGACAGATCCCACTGTCACCGCCCTGTGAAGTGATTTGGCTGGCATCATACACTGGAATGTTGTGACCAGTGGTCTGGTAGCACCTCAGCCCCTCCAGTACAACAGGTTTCTAACCTGGAGGAGCCAGAGATCAAAGCTGGGGCCCGATACCAGTCTACCAGAGTTAGAGCATGCAATCCAGGCAGGAGTTCTGAGCTGAGCCACGACCCCCGAAAATCTTCCAGTCATGTAGCCGGTTGACTGAATCCACTTTATATCACAATTAAAGGTCATCAAATAGTATGAAAGTTAAAAAACAGCCCATTCACAGCACAGAAACTTCAAAGATTTAAGAAACGTTAGCCCACAAAGATGAGAAGGAACCAGCACAATAACTCTGACAATTCAAAAAGCCAGTGTTTTCTTTTCTCCAAATTACTACACTGGTACTCCAGCAAGGGTTTTAAATTGGACTGAGATTTCAGAAGTGACAGAAAAAGAATTCAGAATACGGATAAGAATGATCATTGAGATTCAGGAGAACGTTGAAACCCAATTCAAGGATGAAATAATTAATATAAAATGGCACACGAGCAGAGAGACAAAATAGCCAGTATAGAAAAGAATGAATCACACCTCATGGAGCTGAAAAATATTCTACAAAAATTTCATAATGCAATCACAAGTATTAAAAAGCAGAATAGGCCAAGCTGATAAAAGGATCTCAGAGCTTGAAGACTGGCTTTCCAAAATAACACAATCAGACAAGAATAAAGAAAAAAGAATAAAAAGGAATGGGCAAAACTTCAAAGAAATATGGAATTATGTAAAGAGACCAGATTTATTATTTATTGGTATCACTGAAAGAGATGGGGAGAATGGAAGCAACCAAAAAAGACAAAGACGGGCATTACATAGTGGTAAAGGGTTCAATTTAACAAGAAGACCTTACTATCCTAAATATATATTCATGCAACACAGAAGAACTCAGATATATAAAATGGTATCTTAGAGAGCTTCAAAGAGACTTAGAATCCCACAAAATAATAGTGGGAGACTTTAACACCCCACTGACAGTATTAGACAGATCATCAAGGCAGAAAATTAGCAAACACACGAAGGACCTGAACACAACACTGGACCAAATGCTCATCTGCACATGGCATGTACTCTAAAATCAACCACACAATCAGACATAAAACAATCTCAATAAATGCAAAAGAACTGAACTCATACCAACCACTCTCCCAGACAATGAGGCAATAAAAATAGAATTCAAGATTTTTTTTCAATGTGCAAAACCATGCAATTACATTGAAATTAAGCCTGTTCTGGAATAACTTTAGGTAAATAATGAAGTTAAGGTAGATATCAAGAAGTTATTTGAAATGAATGAGAGCAAAGATACAACATACTAGTATCAGCAGAAACCCCACCCCTGATATTCAATGTGGGTTCTTTTCTACTTCCCTAAGCACTGGCTGGTCTGAGAAATAAAGGGAAAGAGTACAAAAGAGAGACATTTTAAAGCTGGGTGTCAGGAGGAGACACCACATGTCGGCAGGTTCCATGATGCTCCCTGAGCCATAAAACCAGTAAGTTTTTTTTTTTTTAATTAATTAATTTATTTATTTTTTATTATACTTTAAGTTCTAGGGTACATGTGCATAACGTGCAGGTTTGTTACATATGTATACTTATACCATGTTGGTGTGCTGCACACATCAACTCGTCAGCACCCATCAATTCATCATTTATATCATGTATAACTCCCCAGTGCAATCCCTCCCTCCTCCCCCCTCCCCATGATAGGCCCCAGTGTGTGATGTTCCCCTTCCCGAGTCCAAGTGATCTCATTGTTCAGTTCCCACCTATGAGTGAGAACATGCGGTGTTTGGTTTTCTCTTCTTGTGATAGTTTGCTAAGAATGATGGTTTCCAGCTGCATCCATGTCCCTACAAAGGACGCAAACTCATCCTTTTTTATGGCTGCATAGTATTCCATGGTGTATATGTGCCACATTTTCTTAATCCAGTCTGTCACAGATGGACATTTGGGTTGATTCCAAGTCTTTGCTATTGTGAATAGTGCTGCAATAAACATACGTGTGCATGTGTCTTTGTAGTAGAATAATTTATAATCCTTTGGGTATATACCCAGTAGTGGGATGGCTGGGTCATATGGTACATCTAGTTCTAGATCCTTGAGGAATTGCCATACTGTTTTCCATAATGGTTGAACTAGTTTACAATCCCACCAACAGTGTAAAAGTGTTCCTATTTCTCCACATCCTCTCCAACACCTGTTGTTTCCTGACTTGTTAATGATTGCCATTCTAACTGGTGTGAGATGGTATCTCATTGTGGTTTTGATTTGCATTTCTCTGATGGCGAGTGATGATGAGCATTTTTTCATGTGTCTGTTGGCTGTATGAATGTCTTCTTTTGAGAAATGTCTGTTCATATCCTTTGCCCACTTTTTGATGGGGTTGTTTGTTTTTTTCTTGTATATTTGTTTGAGTTCTTTGTAGATTCTGGATATTAGCCCTTTGTCAGATGAGTATGTTGCAAAAATTTTCTCCCATTCCGTAGGTTGCCTGTTCACTCTGATGGTAGTTTCTTTTGCTGTGCAAAAGCTCTTTAGTTTAATTAGATCCCATTTGTCAATTTTGGCTTTTGCTGCCGTTGCTTTTGGTGTTTTAGACATGAAGTCCTTGCCCATGCCTATGTCCTGAATGGTACTACCTAGATTTTCTTCTAGGGTTTTTATGGTATTAGGTCTAACATTTAAGTCTCTAATCCATCTTGAATTAATCTTCGTATAAGGGGTAAGGAAAGGATCCAGTTTCAGCTTTCTACTTATGGCTAGCCAATTTTCCCAGCACCATTTATTAAATAGGGAATCCTTTCCCCATTTCTTGTTTCTCTCAGGTTTGTCAAAGATCAGATGGTTGTAGATGTGTGGTATTATTTCTGAGGACTCTGTTCTGTTCCATTGGTCTATAGCTCTGTTTTGGTACCAGTACCATGCTGTTTTGGTTACTGTAGCCTTGTAGTATAGTTTGAAGTCAGGTAGCGTGACTCCTCCAGCTTTGTCCTTTTGACTTAGGATTGTCTTGGCAATGCGGGCTCTTTCTTGGTTCCATATGAACTTTAAAGCAGTTTTTTCCAATTCTGTGAAGAAACTCATTGGTAGCTTGATGGGGATGGCATTGAATCTATAAATAACCTTGGGCAGTATGGCCATTTTCACGATATTGATTCTTCCTATCCATGAGCATGGTATGTTATTCCATTTGTTTGTGTCCTCTTTGATTTCACTGAGCAGTGGTTTGTAGTTCTCCTTGAAGAGGTCCTTAAAAACCAGTACGTTTTTATTAGCGATTTTCAAAGGGGGAGGGAGTGTGCAAATAGGGTGTGGGTCACAGAGATCACATGCTTCACGAGGTAATAAAGTATCATAAAGCAAATGGAGGCAGCGTGAGATCACAGGACCACAGGATGGGGCGAACTTAAAATTGCTAATGAAGTTTCAGGCATGCATTGTCATTGATAACATCTTATCAGGAGACAGGGTTTGAGAGCAGACAACCGGTCTGACCAAAATTTATTAGGTGGGAATTTCCTCATCCTAATAAGCCTGGGAGTGCTAAGGAAGAGCAGGGCTTATTTCATCCCTTTGCCTTCGACCATAAAAGACAGCCACCCCCAAAGCAGCCATTTTAGAGGCCTACCCTCAGGGGCGCATTCTCTTTCTCAGAGATGTTCCTTGCTGAGAAAAAGAATTCAGCGATATTTTTTCTATTTGCTTTTGAAAGAAGAGAAATATGGCTCTGTTCCACCCAGCTCACTAGCAGTGAGAATTTAAAGTTATCTCCCTTGTTCCCTGAACATTGATGTTCTCCTGTTTTTTTTTAAGGTGCTCAAATTTCATATTGTTCAAATACACATGCTCTACAAACAATTTGTGCAGTTAATGCAATCATCACAGGGTCCTGAGGCGACATACATCCTCCTCAGCTTATGAAGATGATGGGATTAAGAGATTAAAGTAAAGACAGGCATAGGAAATCACAAGGGTATTGATTGGGGAAGGGATAAGTGTCCATGAAATCTTCCTAATTTATGTTCAGAGACTGCAGTAAAGACAGGCATAAGAAATTATGAAAGTGTTAATTTGGGGAACTAATAAATGTCCATGAAATCTTCATAATTTATGTTCTTCCACCATGGCTTCAGCCGGTCCCTCCGTTTGGGGTCCCTGACTTCCCACAACATACTAGAATTTCTGGAATACAGCTAAGGCAGTGTTAAGAGAGAAATTTATAGTACTAAATGCCAACATAAAAAACTAAGAAAGATGTCAGGTTAAAGACCTAACATCACAACTAAAAGAAATAGAGAACCAAGAGCAAATCAATGCAAAGTTATTGGAGACAAGAAATAGCCCAAATCAGAGTTGAACTGAAGGAGACTGAGACATGAAAAATGATTCAAAAGATCCATGAAGCCAGGATCTGGGTATTTGGAAAAAAGTAAATTAATGAGATAGATAGACTGCTAACTAGACTAATAAAGAAGGAAAGAGAGAAGATCCAAATAAACAAAGTCAAAAATGGCAAAGAGGATGCTACCACTTACTCTACAGAAATAGAAATAACCATCAGAGACAATTATGAACAGCTCTATGCACGCAAACTAGAAAATCTAAAATAAATGGATAAATTCCTGGACACATACATCCCCCCAAGACTGAACCAGGAAGAAATAGAATCCCTGAGCAGACCAATAATAACTTCTGTAATTGAGACCTAATAAATAGCCTACCACCACCACCACCAACAACAAAAAAGCCCAGTACAAGATGGATTAACAGCTGAATTCTACCAGATTTACAAAGAAGAGCTGGCACCATTCCTACTGAAACTATTCCAAAAAACTGAAAAGGAGAGACTCCTCCCTAACTCATTGTTTGAGGCTAGCATCATCCTGATACCAAAACCTGGCAAAGTTATAACAACAATAACAACAACAACAATAACAAAAACTTCAGGAAAATATTCTTGATGAACATTAAAGCAAAAATCCTCAATGAAATACTGGCAAACCAAATCCAGCAGCACATCAAAAAGCTGATCCACCACAGTCAAGTAAGCTTCATCCCTGGAATGAAAGGTTGGTTCAACATAGGCAAATCAATAAATGTTGTTCATCACATGAAGAGAACTAAGTACAAAAACCACATGATTATTTCAATGGATGCAGAAAAGGCTTTTGATAAAATTCAATATAACTTCATGTTAAAATCTCTCAATAAACTACGTATTGAGACAATATATTGCAAAATAATATGAGCCATATGTGACAAACTCACTGTCAACATCATACTGAATGTGCAAAAGCTGAGAGCATTCCCCTTAAAAAACAGGCACAAGACAAGGATGCCTTCTCTCACTACCCCTATTCAATATAGTATTGGAAGTTTTGTCCAGGGCAATTAGGCAAGAGAAAGAAATATAGTGTATTCAAATAGCAAGAGAGGAAGTCAAACTATCCCTGTCTGGAGACATGATTCTATATCTAGATAACCCCATAGTCTCAACCCAAAATTTCCTTCAGCTGGTAAACACCTTCAGCAAATTTTCAGGATACAAAATCAATGTACAAAAATCACTAGCAATCCTACACACCCTTAATAGCCAAGCCAAGAGCCAATTGAGTAACACAATCTCATTCACAATTGCCACAAAAGGAAAAAAACACCTAGGAATACAGCTAACCAAGGAGGTGAAAGATCTCCACAATAAGAGTTACAAAACTCCACTCAAAGAAATCAGAGATAACACCAACAAATGGAAAAACAGTCCATGCTCATGGAAAGGAGGAATCAATATTGCTAAAATCGCTATACTGCCAATGTACAGATTTAATGCTATTCCTATCAAATCACCATACAAAGCAATATACAAAATCAATGCTATTCCTATCAAATTACCAATGACATTCTTCTCAGAAACAGATAAAGCTATTTTAAAATTCATATGGAACCAAAAAAAGAGCCTGAATTGCCAAGGCAATCCTAAGCCAAAAGAACAAAGTTGCAGGCATCACGTTACTCATCAAATTATATTACTGGGATACAGTAACCAAAACTGCATAGTAGTGGTACAAATACAGACACATATACCAGTGGAACATAATAAAGAGGCCAGAAATAAGGCCACACACCTACAACCATCTGATCTTCAATAAAGCTGACAAAAACAGGTAATGGGGCAAGGACTTCCTATTCAGTAAATGGTGCTGGGATAACTGACTACCCATATGCAGAAGATCGAAACTGGACCCCTTCCTTACACCATATGCAAAAATACACTCAAAATGGGTGAAAGACCTAGGGAGTACCATGGTTTAAATGGTAAGATTTAAATGTAAAACACAAAACTATAAAATCCCTGTATGACACTCCTAGGGATTTCATGAGGAAGACACCAGAAACAATTGCACCAAAAACAGAAATTGACACATGGGATCTAATTAAACTAAAATGCTTCTGTACAGAAAAAGAAACTATCAACAGAGTAAAAAGACAACATACAGAATGGGAGGAAATATTTGCAAACTATGCATGTGACAAAAATCTAATATCCAGCATCTTTAAGGAACAAACAAATTTACAAGAAGAAAATTAACAATCCCATTAAAAAGTGGGCAAAGGATTCAAATAGATACTTCTCAAAAGAAGCCATCCATGCAGTGAATAAGCATATGGGAAAAAGCTCAATATCACTGATCATTAGAAAAATGCAGATCAAAACCACAAGAAGACACCATTTTACACCAGCCAGAATGACTATTATTAAACAGTCAAAAAAGAATAGATGTTGGCAAGATAGAAGAGAAAACGGAATGTTTACACCCTGTCAGTGGGAGTATAAATTATTTCAACCATTGTGGAAAGCAGTGTGGCAATTCTTCAAAGAGCTAAAAGAAAGAACTACTCTTTGACCCAGCAATCCCATTACTGGATATATAACCAAAGAAATATGAATCATTCTATCATAAAGATGTATGAATGTGGTGTGTTCATTGCAGCGCTATTCGCAATAGCAGACATGGAATCAACGTAATGCCCATCAATGGCAGATTACATAAAGAAAATGTGGCACATATACACCATGGAATGCTACACAGCTATAAAAAAGAATGAGATCATGTCCTTTGCAGGGACATGGATGGTGCTTGAGACCATTGTTCTTAGCAAATAGATGCAGGAACAGAAATCCAAATATTGCATGTTCTCTTTTATTAGTGGGAGCTAAATGTTGAGAAAACATGGGCACAAAGAGGGGAACAATGGACACTGGGGTCTACTTGACAGAGAAGAGTGGAAAGAGGGAGAGGATAAGAAAAAATAACCACTGGGTACTTGGTTTACTACCCGGGTGACAAAATAATCTGTACATAAAACCCCTGTGACACGAGTTTACCTATATAACAAGCTTGCACACATCCTCCTGAACCTAAAATAAAAGTATAAAGAACTACGCTAATTACTCTGACTGTGCTCTGTAAAGAGAAGAACAAAGCCTGGATGACAGAACGTCTGTTTACAGCATGGTTTACTGAATACTTTTTTTCTTTTTTCTTTTTTTTTTTTTTTTGAGACAGGGTCTCCCTCTGTCACCCAGGGTAGAGTACAGTGGAGCAATTACAGCTCACTGCAGCCTCAACCTCCCAGGCTCAAACTATCCTTCCACCTCAGCCTCCTGAGTAGCTGTGACCACAGGCAGGTGCCACCATGATGCCCATCTAATATTTTTGTATTTTTGGTAGAGACATGGTCTCATCTTGTTGCCCAGGCTTGTCTGGAACTCCTGAGCTCAAGCAATCCACCCACCTCAGCCTCCCAAAGGCTGGGATTACTTACATGCCTGAGCCACCATGCCTGGAGGGTTTACTGAACATCTTAAGCCGACTGTTGAGACTTACTTCCAGGAAAAAATGATTCCTTTAAAAATATTACTGTTCACTGACAACACACCTAGTCACCCAAGAAATCTGAGAGAGATTTAAAGAGATGCTTTTTTTTTTTTTTTTTTTTTTTTTTTTGCCTGTTAACACAACATCCATTCTGCAGCCCACGGATCAGGGAGTAATTTCAACTTTTAAGTCTTATTATTTAAGAAATAAATTTCATAAGGCTATGGCTGCCATAGACAGTGATTCCAATGATGTATCTGGGCAAAGCAAACTGAAAATCTTCTGGAAAGGAGTCACCATTCCATATGCCATTAAAAGCATTCATGATTCATGAGAGAAGGTCAAAATATCAACCTTAACAGGAGTTTAGAAGAAGTTGATTTTAACTCTCATGGATGACCTAGAGGGGTTCAAGACTTTAGTGGAGGAAGTCACTACAGATGTGGTGGAAATAGCAAGAGAACTAGAATTAGAATTGGATCCTGAATTGCTGCAATCTCACGATTAAACTTGAGCCAATGATGAGTTGCTTCTTATGAATGTGCAAATAAAGTGGTTTCTTGAGATGGAAACTACTCCTGGTGAAGATACTATTAACATTGTTGAAACGGCAACAAAGGATTTATACTATTACATAACCTTAATTAACAAAATAGTGGCAGGGAGTGAGAGGGTTTACACCAACTTTGAAATACTTTCTACTGCAGGTAAAATGTTATGAAATACTAGCTCACACTACAGTGAAATATTTTGTGAAAGAAGACTCAATCAATGGGGCAGATTCCACTGTTGTCTTATTTTAATAAATTGCCACAGCCACCACAACCTTCAGCAACGGCCATCCTGATCAGTCAGCAGCCATCAGCATTGAGGCAAGTTCCTCCAGCAGTGAAAAGATTGCAACTCACTGAAGGCTCAGATGATCATTAAAAATTTTTTAGCAATAAAGTGTTCTTCACTTACATTAGGTATGTTTTAAGACATGATGCTATTGCACACTTTATTAATAGAATATAGTGTAAATATAATTTTACATTTGTTAACAAATAAGTGTGTGCATTTGTTAACAAATAAATTGTGTGACTTACTTTGTTGTGGTAGTTGGATTCAAATCCACAGCATCTCCCAGGCACATTGCTTTATGATAAGATCTCATTCTATATTTTTTGTCTGTATTTCCCCCAAAACATAGCATTATTAGAAGTGAAAGAGGATAGGCATGCCAATTATTTCTGTTATAAATTGAAGATGATTATCATTTTTCTATTAGAAAATGAAGATGTTTCTCCCAGAAGACCTATGAAGTTGCTAGAAAAGTCTGATTGTGACACCTTTGCTTCTTCAAATGTCACATCCATTCATGCTATTTTGGACACATTTAGTTGTTGACAAATTGTTGCTTATTCAAGGATACAAGGGTTTTTTTTTAAATTAATTGGGCCTTGTAGCTTGGTTACCAAATTTTGGTTCCCACAAAAAAGATAGAAGGAAGCCCTTCTGGTTAATCAGTAGTTCACTATTTACCATGGGATGCTCCCTTCTGCCTTCCTGGTTCAGCCAATGAATCATTTTTTATTTTCGTATCCACACTCCTTAGTTTTTCTTTTATCCTCCATACAGTGATTTTGTCCAGCAATTGCCACCAAGGTTCAAGGAAATGATAAACTCCAAAATCCCAAAGTTGACAGAAAACATATAATAGAGAAACAAATACCTTGATCAAAGTATTCTTTTTTGGCCGAGTGTGGTGGCTCATGCCTGTAATCCCAGCACTTTGGGAGGTCGAGGCAGGTGGATCACCTGAGGTCAGGAGTTTTAGACCAGCCTGTCCAACACATGGTGAAACTCCATCTCTACTAAAAATACAAAAATTAGCCAAGTGTGGTGGTGCACGCCTGTAGTCCCAGCTACTCAGGAGGCTGAGGCAGGAGAATCACTTGCACCCAGGAGGCAGAGACTGCAGTGAGCTGAGATACCACCAGTGCCCTCCAGCCTGGGTGACAGAGCAAAACTCTGTCTCAAAAAAAAAAAAAAAAAAAGAAAGAAAAGAAAAGAAAAGAAAAAAAAAATTCTCATTTCCATTATAAAACAAAGATGGATTTACCACTCTAATTTTTGGCAAAAATTTTTTTAAAAAGTTTTGCTCACAAACTCTGTGCAGCTCATAGAAAAATTACATTTACAATTAAAAAGAGCTCTTGCTAATTAGGCATATGGCAAGATTCTTCAGCATAAAAGAAGATCATACACTTTAGTTTGGGAGAAGAAAATTATTCTGAAGCTGTTAGCAACAAGAAGCAGAGAAATATTAGAGAAAATATCTGTTTGGTGTACTTAATGATATTGACAAAATGTATTTTACACGGGTCATTCTGATCTTATATAGGTCTTACACAGATAAAAACAAAATGCAAATAAAGACTGAGATAAAATGGGAGTTAACTGAGAAGCAGAAAGTAATGTAGCTTGTTTCCTTTAAAAAATGAAATTATTGAAAGTATTAAAATCTGAATTAAAATGTAAGCAGAACTAAACAGTTATATTGGGAATGAATTGGAGAAAAATATTTTAAGAGACGAAGATGTGAAAATGTTGGAGATCATTTCTGTAGAGAACAAAAAGTAGAGATACCAAAATTGTGAATTAAATATTCTTTTAAAAGGAAACAACTAGATGGAACAGAAACGACACTGAGGAATATACTTAAAAAGGTTTCAAAATCTGCAGACCTCAGCCTGTGTAGTAAGAGATTTTAGTAAATGTCAGGAAAGTATAATTAAATAAACAAATAAAACCAAAGAATTACTCTCATGAATTTTTAAATTCAGGAAAATCATCCAATTTAAATAGGAAAAAAGTAGTTCTCCAGAAGAAATAAACAAAAACAGGCTGACCTCAGACTTCCTTAGAACATTAATCACCAGAAAACAATTTTGTGACTCACAAACTTGATATGCCTCTAAGTTATTATTTATCGTGAACAGCAAAAGAAAAGCATTCTCAGAAATTAAAGAGTTCAGAAATAATACCACCCAAATAAATAAAGTATCTGGCAAGATAGCCTATGGACCAAGAGATTTTCAAAATAAACTTAACTAAGGATTAGCAGGGAATAGTAAAATAAGTTGGATATAAATTAAAGTCCAAATAATTATGATAAATATGCAAGGAGTAAAATAAAATTTTAAAACAGAAAGTATATTTCTAAAAGAAAATCTATAGTAAGAGCAAAAGTCTAGTGTGTGTATATATATGTATAATATATATATACATACAGTTGATCCACATTATTTGTGGATTCCATATTTGAAAATGTGCTTACTACTAAAATGTATTTGTAACTCCAAAATCAATACTTTTGCTATTTTTGAGGTAATTCGTGGATATGCACAGAGCAATGGAATATTTGAGTCACCTGATGTACACAATCTCAGCTGAGGTTCAACTTACCTTCCTGTTTCAGCTCTCATACTATAAGCAAAGTCCTTTTGTGGTATATATAGTGGCACATTTTTAATATTTTTTGTGCTTTTTGGTGATTTTACTATTTAAAGTAGCCTCTACACATAGTACTGAAATGATGTCTAGTGTTTCTAAGTGAAAGAAGGCTGTGATGTCATTTACAGAGAAAATATACGTTAGATAAACTTTGTCCAGGCATGAGTTATAGTGCTGTTGGCATGAACTCAATTTTAATGAATCAACAATATATATGTATATTGAATAAGGTGACTTTAAAAAGAAAAACACGCAAAACGAATTTACACATCAATTGATTAACGAAAACATTGTGACCGAGACTCACAGAAACCTTACCTGCAAACCATACCTAGCTAAGAACCTGCATTTCTTAGCTAGGATTAATGGGTCAGTATTTGATAATTTAGTATTTGTGGTGACTTCACATAAATGAACTACTGTGAAGAATGAGAATCAACTGTATGTATTGCCTGTGTGTGTGTGTGTGTGTATAATTCTAGAAAATAATCAGAAAACTTTCCAATTCATTTTATAAGGCTAGCATACATGGCAAGAGAAAGCATGAAAACCAGACAAAGATAAAACCAAAACAAGCATTCCGAAACAATCTTATTTACAACTATTTTGGTAGATTGGATTGGATTATCATTCCCATTTATTTACTTTTCCCTTCCCTGTAAGATAATCACATATCCTTGTCCATTGTCATACAATATGCAGTATCTCCCTGTGGGAGAAGTATAATTCCTCAACTCAGTAATATCAGGCTTTGCCTGGTAATTGGTTTGATCAATGAAATGTGAGTAGTTGTGATTCTGGATAACAGTTCCCAGTGAAAGGGTTAGTGGTATGGGTGGATTTCACCAGGTCTTTTACACTTTTTATTTCTAATAAGATAAAAGATAAGGGTTGATCTCTTACCATCTCAGGATGGTAAAGGCATTGGAATAGAGCTGCTGTGGTCAACATGTAAATTGGGTCTGAGTGAGAAAATTCTTGTAATGTATGCCACTGACACGTTGGGTGGCTCTTTACCTCAACTTCATCTAGCAAAAGCTGCCCAATAAAAAGATGGATGCAAAGATCCTCAACAAAAACACCAGACTTGAGGAAAACCATTGTTTAATTCAATAAGTTAAATTAAATGTAAAATATTTATTAAATATATTCATGATTTTATTAAACTCTAATAAATAATGACTATGTAAGTTTTACTCCAGAATTTATCAAATAGTTTAACAGTATGAAAATTATTAATGTTGTTTATAGCAATAGCAAAAATAAAAAAATCAAACCTATGATCATGTAAATTGATCAAAAAGATATATTTGATAAAAAAGGTGATTTAACAGAAAAATGCTTAAGAAACAGAGTAAAATACAAATAATTAACACAATAAGCATTATTTCAATAGTGAATTCTTAGAGGTTTAATGTTAAGGAACAATTCAACCACATCTCTTCTCACTGCTATTTTCAACAGTGTTCTGACATTCTAGTCAATACTTAAAGGCAAAAGGTGTAATAATAATTTTAACTCTTAAAAAATAAGAGACCAAATTATGTATGTTTAGGGAGCTGCTGGAACATTATTGGAATCAAAAATAATAAAATATAAAAATAATGGCTACAGGCTAGAAAATAAACCTAGAGTAATCAGTTCAATTATTATACAGCAACAATAACATCTTAGTTTATATAATGAAACAAAATATATCATTTACAATATAAACACAAATATACATTGTATAGTTGTAGATATGTATAGATGGATACATTTAAAACAATTATATATGTATGCCTTTTTAGGATTATGACTAGAATATTAACAAATCTAAAGCAGTATTGTTGCGGGAAGTCAGGGACCCCAAATGGAGGGACCGGCTGAAGCTGCAGCAGAAGAACATAAATTATGAAGATTTCATGGACATTTATTTGTTCCCCAAATTAATACTTTTGTAATTTCTTATGCCTGTCTTTACTGCAATCTCTGAACATTAATTGTGAAGATTTCATGGACATTTATCACTTCCCCAGTCAATACTCTTGTGATTTCCCATGCCTGTCTTTACTTTAATCTCTTAATCCCATCATCTTTGTAATCTGAGGATGTATGTCGCCTCAGGACCCTGTGATGATTCTGTTAACTGCACAAATTGTTTGTAGAGCACGTGTATTTGAACCATATGAAATCTGGGCACCTTAAGAACAAGATAACAGCGATTTTCAGGGAACAAGGGAGATAACTTTAAAGTCTGACTGTCTGTGGGCTGGGTGGAACAGAGGCATATTTCTCTTATCACTGAAAACGGGTAAGATAAATATCCCTGAATTCTCTCCCCAGTAAGAAATATTAATAATTAACAGCACTGGGAAAAGAATGCATTTCCAGAGGAGGCCTCTGAATGACCACTCTGGGAGTATCTGCCTTATGCAGATGTAAATAGGGATGAAACAGTCTCCTGCAGTGCCCTCAGGCTTGCTAGGATTAGGAAATTCCAGCTTGGCAAGTTCTAGTCAGACCTATTCTCTGCCCTTAAATCTTGTTTATCAATGACAATGTGTGCACAGCGGGACATGGAAGTTCATTAGTGATTCTAGTTTCGCCCTGACCTTGTGATCTTGCCCTGACCTCCTGCCTTGTGATCTTTTGTCGCCCTTGAAGCATGTGATCTCTGTGACCCACACCCTGTTCGTGCACTCCCTTACCTTTGAAAAATTGCTAATAAAAACTTGCTGGTTTTACGACTCAAGGGCATCACGGAACCTGCCAACATGTGATGTCTCCCCTAGACACCCAGTTTTAAAATTTCTCTCTTTTGTACTCTTTCCCTTTATTTCTCAGACCAGCTGACACTTAGGTAAAGTAGAAAAGGACCCACATGAAACATTGGGGGCTGAATTTCCCCCGATATAGTATTATAAATAATCCATTTTAAAAATTAACTGCTACTAGTATACAGTTGTGGTATTTTCACAAACTAACCACTATTTCTTTCTAAGGACTAATTTATTTTTATATAGAATTATGGTTCTATTTAATTCATCCCTTTTCCACAAATCAATACCTCCTTTTTTAGAACTGTAATTACTGTTACTCTTCCTAATGGTCACTTAATAATTGGGATATTTGTATCCTTAAAAATAAAGGTTTTGCTTTTGTTTTTGTTTTGTTTTGGTTTTTAGCTAGGCTAAGTAAGCAAGCTAAGCTATCTTAAACAACCATTCTGTGCCAAGGGACTTACATAGTCTTATTTCATCCTCACCATATCTCAGTAAACAACAGCTTTCCCATTTAACTCATAATGAAGCACAAAGCTCTATTTTTTCAATCATTTTTATGTTTCTGAAATATATTGTTCCTTCAGCAAAATACAGTAGTATCAGTGTAGTATTTATACACACTGTGAATCTATGGAAGACTAGGAGAAATTTAGCTACATCACTTAATTCCAGCAGGTAATTATTTTATTTAGACATCACTAAATATTTGTTAATTTAGATAACATCACTCACTTTATTTCAAAAGTACTTGTAATGAAAAGCATGTTTAAGCTTATTTCTAAATATTGACATTATATCGTGTAAGATTGTATTAGTATTTCCCACAGAAACAGAACCAATAGGATCTCTCTCTCTCTCTCCTTCTCTCTCTCCCACTCTCCCCTTGCTTTAAAAGCATGACCACCACCACCACCAACATAGTTATGTTATTCATGTTGATTAATTCCTTGTATCAGAAATCAAATATAAACAGTAAAAGTTCTCAATGTCTTGCATAGGCTCAAATTTAGAATTTTAATATATGCAATATTAAAAACCAATGCATGCAAGTCTTGCTTGATATCCCCATTTGTTTCCATATGTAATATTAAAAATATAGAACCTAATAAGGTTCTGTTTCCTCTTGTGTTTTAGCAATTCTGAAAATCGTTCTGCTGCAGTTAATGGATTGGATTTTTTTATTTTTATTTTTTTATTTTCTCTGTTTTGGCTTTTAACTGATCACAAAACATTTCAGGTTGAGACCTACCTCAGAAGGTTTATCTCAACCACCCCTTCAATATTATAATGTTAATTCCTGCATCATGGTGTTATATGTCCCATTAAGGAAGCACTGCTAGGGACTGTGGTCTTTACTTGTGGTGGGTTATCCTCTGATTATGCTTTAATTAAATGTTTACATATCTGTCCATTCCATTTAATCAATAGTTTTTCAAAGGTAAGGGCCATATCCTGTTTATGTCCTCAGGATGTAATATGATAATGCAGAATAGATATCAGGTTTGTTGAGGGAATTAACATAAAGAAAAGGGCCAGTTACTAACAGGAAGGAAGCTGAGTTACCAAGCCCACCACCAAATTCTGTAACTTTGAGCAAGTCAGTTGTAGATTCTAGGCCGCTTCCCTCAACTATAGAAAAAAAAAAAAAATCAAGTTACTAGGTGGTACCAATTTATTTTATTTAAAGCATTTTCTGTAATACTTAGCTCTGAAGGTGTTCAATGAATGCTTCCTTCATGAGTACACCGTTAGTTGAGCCTCCAAATTTCTCCTGGTTAATCTGAACCACTGTCTAGAAATTATCCTCGATGAACCCCATATTGACAATGTCATTTATGGATAGAATGTCATCCATGAGCAGAACTGGATACTATTTTCTGATTTCTTAAAATGACAACCACTGTTTAAATTTTTTAAGTTGTTAGGGACATTAAGAATAAGCAAATCGTGTTTCATAATGTGTATATGTAGCCATGATAGATGCAAAATTGAGTTCAGAAATCCTAAGAGAAAAGAGCTTACACAGAACTGCATATGATGCACTAGTTTTAGGAGGACGCATCACATAAAAGGTCTAGTTAAGAAGAATAATTGCTCCCATTTCTTATTTTGTCCGAGTGATATTCACATAACATTCCTGTAATCAATTGGCAAATTTGCTGGAGGTAACACAAATGTCCAATTAGCCAACACTATTTGAACCAAACAATAGATATTCCAAATAAGCTTACCCTAAGGAGGTCATTTTCCCTGTCTAATTCTTTGAACATTATGCTTGAAATATTGAAATGCAACACATTTGTGTTTCATGACTGTGAGTACTTTAGCAGGAAGGAGCCAACAACTCTTTTCAATTGTACCCATGCCTATTTTGGTAGAATATCATGAAGAAGAACTCTTGCTTGTTGAAGTGCACACTCTGCTCTAGAGACCTTCCCTCATCATTTGTGTTCCTGCAAAGTTGAATTACACTTTCTTTCAAAGCCTTACTATACTAAACTTAGTGTCAGCATTTTTCCATAACTACCTCCATATTTTAGGATTTATAGGTTCAGTTTGAGGAACATCTTATACTTTGGAAATTTCTTTTTTCATTTATGATTAACACATAATAATTGTACATATACTTAATTTATCTCAGCTTGTTTATTTCAACTTAATATGTAGATGTTTTGTTTCATGGGAAAAATAACAACGAATGTCAAAAAACAGTTTCTAATCTTTGTGAGCAAGCAATGAGCAGGATTTGTTTTTGTCAATGTTAGATGAAATAAACTTATTTAACTTTTTTTTTTTTTTTTTTTTTGAGGCGGAGTCTTGTTCTGTCGCCCGGGCTGGAGTGCAGTGGCCAGATCTCAGCTCACTGCAAGCTCCGCCTCCCGGGTTTACGCCATTCTCCTGCCTCAGCCTCCCGAGTAGCTGGGACTACAGGCGCCCGCCACATCGCCCGGCTAGTTTTTTTTTTTTTTTTTTTGTATTTTTTAGTAGAGACGGGGTTTCACAGTGTTAGCCAGGATGGTCTCGATCTCCTGACCTCGTGATCCGCCCGTCTCGGCCTCCCAAAGTGCTGGGATTACAGGCTTGAGCCACGGCGTCCGGCCCTTTAACTATTTTTATATCCACAGTACTTGTTGTCAGAGCATACAATTCTTTAAGTGTTCCTGTTATTTCATCTCATTTCTATACCTTATACTTACTTTTACTGTAGCACATGGCATAGTAAAAAGTTATCAGTCGGCCGGGCGCGGTGGCTCAAGCCTGTAATCCTAGCACTTTGGGAGGCCGAGACGGGCGGATCACGAGGTCAGGAGATCGAGACCATCCTGGCTAACACGGTGAAACCCCGTCTCTACTAAAAAATACAAAAAACTAGCCGGGCGAGGTGGCGGGCGCCTGTAGTCCCAGCTACCTGGGAGGCTGAGGCAGGAGAATGGCGTGAACCCGGGAGGCGGAGCTTGCAGTGAGCTGAGATCCGGCCATAGCACTCTAGCCTGGGTGACAGAGCGAGACTCCGTCTTAAAAAAAAAAAAAAAAAAAAAAAAAAAAAGTTATCAGTCAGCTAATGTTGCAATAATTATGCATAACATATTACCCAAACTTAGTGGCTTAAAGCATTGAGTATATTGGTCTCACTCACTTCACATTGTATCAACTGTGGATTGACTGGTTTCACCTGGGCTCACTGCCTTTCGTTTCAAAGCTGCAAGTTGCCTGAGCTTAACTCCAAATAATATATTAGATTTAACTCTGCTCTACTTGACTTTGAACCTCTATAATTAACTATTAACTATCTCAAATTTTATTCTATTTGTAAGTTAACAAGTTTCCTCTCACATTTTCATAGATGCTGACAGAAAACATGAGACTCTTTGGGCAGTGACCAAGGACGCTATTACTTATATTACTACTACTATTATTTTATTGTATTTTTAAATGTTCATACCAAAGCAGACAGCATGAGATTCATGTTTGCCTTAGTTTCTTTTACCCCTTAAACTTTACAGAGTTTATGTGGAGGCAGGACCAGGTGGATGTTTTACACTTACTGGGTCGGTGTCATACTTGAGGAACCCTCAGCTTAGGAAATCCAAATATTTTAAAAGTGACTTCTAGCAAACCTGCTCAGCCATTACCCCAGATAGAGCCATTATCTTTATTTTTCTGGTTAGAAATCTGCTCTCTGTCTCAGAAGGAAAAGCCATTTCTAACGTCCAAGACTGTTTTCTCTACAGACATTCAGGCAATGATATTCCAGAACAAAGCAGTCAATGCTTTGTGCTCAGAAGAAATACAGAAATATGAGAGATCCATGTAGAATTTTCTCCAAATATACTCTTTGGACCAATGTCTACCCAGGGTATGTTCTTCTCATGGTAAATGGCATGAGTACATCTGTCAACCTTCCACTGGACAAAGTAAGGCATACTACTAATCCAAACTCAGTGTGGCAGGGAAATATACCCCACTCCAAATGAAAAACAGAAGAATGCATATTTGCAGAGCAATAATCCAACCTATAGTCAAAGAATGTTGAAATTACTTAGCTTCTCTTTGATGTTAATACTAATTGTGGTTAAAGACTATGTTTTATGCACCACTGTATTTTCGATGCACTGCCAGATTATGTCAGTGCGTGATAAGCTTTTTTTTGTGCATGAAAAAAAATGTGCGTATCAGTATGTTGAGTATAATTAATACAAATATATAATATTTAATGATTACTACTGCAGTTGCAACATGGTACTTAAAAGACATTACAAGAATGTGGTCCCTGGAGCTATATTGTCAGTGTTCTAATCCTGTTTGGCAGTTTACCTGGCAAATTACTCACCCTTTATGTATTAGGTTGTAGCAAAAACCACAACGACTTTTGAACCAACCTAATTCCTTATCAGTAAGAGGGGGCTAAATATAGTACCCTCCTCATAGAGTTGTTGTGAGCATCAATTTAATTAATAAATAAAAAGCACTTAGAACCGGTCTAACAATATATCAAGTGCCATGAGTATTGGGTATCATTATTACCAGGCATGTTGTTAGGAAATTTACATGTATGAATCCTAATTCTTATAATAACCTATGAGATTGGTATTATGCTTATTTTACATATAAAGTCATTAACTCCTGAATTATTTAGCAATTAACTAAAATTAATATCTCCTTCCACTACCAATAATCCATTATTTCAATTAAGCTAGAACTATTATATCTATACAAGATAGATATTCAAGGGTGAATTTTGAATATTTATAAGGTAGCTAAATAGGCTATCAATATTTACTCTCTATTTCACAATTTTAAAATCTTCTTATAAAATTATGAGATTCTTTGCCATATAAACGGGCAAGATATCAATAATAATAATGATAATCATGATCATAATAACAATACTGAAATTTTTTTAAAATAACAGAAAATAACCTCAATTTTTGAGGAGTTTAATGTGTCTTTTTGGATTAGTGAAATATATACGTATATATTCACTGAAATTTTTCTCTATAATGTTGACAATCTTTTACAGTTTCAAAATGCTTTACCATGGTTTTAATTTTGATAATATAAGGTGATCATCAAGTTAATAGCTTTTAAAAAAAAAAAAATGTAGTACGTAGGACCCATTTTAGCTCCCACTTTCCAAGTGAATGTGTAGGCATATTCCTCATTAATGGATTTGCCTATCAAAATTCCAAAACAAAAAGGTACCTAGTGTGGGCTATTACTGAATGACTCATACTTCTAAAATCTGTCATGCTTTTATCCTACTCACCACCTAAATAGATTATAACTCTTCCTCTAACACGAGTGTGCTCTTTCCGTTGACCTTAATAGATCTTGATTTCCTGCAATGCTTTTTTGTGCATTATTTTTTGTGTGCCAGTGTGCATTTTATTAGGGCTGTTTTTGTAGCTCTCTCTGTTAATTAGTGACTAAGATAGTAAGAGATTTTTTTGGGGAGGATTTTATCTATCAGGCCTCACAGAAACAATATTCGTTTCATTTTATAGCTAAAACTTTTCACAATGGAAGAGTAAAATAAAATCTGTAACAACTAATTATCTCTACCACAAAATTATTTACATTTTTTCACTAAAATAAACACTATAAACACTACCATAAAAACACTTTACCATATTATTTCAAATGTTTCTTTAATTTATAACATACTTTGTTTCATATACAATTATTTTATAAATTTTGACCATCATGTCTTCATGGCGTTGCATGTTTTATCAATAAAAGTAATCTCATCCAATGTTTCTGAACTTAAATTTAACTTTCTTGAATCTGAATTCTTACTATGTCCATTTTGTTTTTATTTTTCTGCTGTTCAGGTTAAAATTTTTTTCAATTATAATAAATATGCTTATATAATTCAAACAGTAAAGGTATATATATTACAAATTATCTCTTTTTTGTTATTCATGTATCATAGTCAATATTATTAATTTATTATGGTTCCTGGTATAATTTTTCTTTTTCCTTTTTTTTTTTGAGATGGAGTCTCGTTCTGTTGCCCAAACTGGAGTGCAGTGGCCCGATCTCAGCTCACTGCAAGCTCCGCCTCCCGGGTTTACGCCATTCTCCTGCCTCAGCCTCCCGAGTAGCTGGGACTACAGGCGCCCGCCACCTCGCCCGGCTAGTTTTTTGTATTTTTTAGTAGAGACGGGATTTCACCGAGTTAGCCAGGATGGTCTCGATATCCTGACCCTGTGATTCGCCCATCTCGGCCTCCCAAAGTGCTGGGATTACAGGCTTGAGCCACTGCGCCCGGCAAATTTTTCCATTATTATATGAAACACACATTTACAAAAGTTTTTGTTTCCTTATTAAAATTCCGATGTTTGAAATACTTGGTAATCTATAGATGCTTTCTTTGCTTAATAAAAAAAAATGACTTCTAGCAAAAATTTATAGTTCCAATTCATTCTTTTATATAATAACCAGAAAGAGTTGTTTATTATTATTATTATTATTATTATTATTATTATTTTGCTTTCTCAAGTAATGGAAAGCATTTTGCAGGAGGCCCCTACTAACTAGTGTAATTACATATCTGTGTGTTGTTGTTCCGTTGCTTATTAGGGAGATTAAGTCACTTTTGGGAGGGGCATGATTTAGTTTCCTTCTCCTATTCAAGTCCTTCCTCCATATTTTTTGTTGCTTATTTATATATATTCTTTATGTATTCTGTATTATAGTTTGTGTTTCATATGTTTTGCACATGTCTCTTCCTGTCATTCATCTTAACTTTTTTTATTATATATACATTATATATTTTGATGCAGTAGATTTTACATAAGTTGCTTTGTAGCTTTTGAGTTTTCATTATTTTGAAAGGTTTTTATATTAATATAGTCACATTCATCAATCTTTCTGTATTATAATTATTTTCTGTTTAATTAGGAAATTCTCAGTCTTTATAAAGCTATCTCACTTTTTGTCTCAGTGTTTTTTAATTTTTAATTTTTGTGGGTATGTATGGGTATACATATTTATGAGGTGCATGAGATGTTTTCATGCAGGCATGCAATGTGAAATAAGCACATCGTGGACAATGGGGTATCCATCCCCTCAGGCATTTATCCTTTGTATTACAAAAAATCTAATTATACCTTTTTTTATTTTAAAATGTACAATTAAGTTATTATTGACTACAGCTACACTGTTGTGCTATCAAATAGCAGTTCTTAGTCATTCTTTCTAAATATTTTTTTGTACTCATTAACAATTCCCACCTCCCATCCCTGGCCTCCACTACCATTCCTGGCCTATGGTAACCATCCTTCTACTCACTATGTCTACGAGTTCAATTGTTTTGATTTTTAGATCCCACAAATAAGTGAGAACATATGTTTGGTTTTCTGTGTCCAGCTTACTTCACTTAACATAATGATCCCCAGTTCCATCGTGTTGTTGCAAATGACTGGATCTCATTATTTTTTATAATAGATTTGATTCTTTTTACATTTAGCTTATTAAGCTACCTGAAATTTATGGAAAGCAAACTGCCTTCGTGTCATTCTTGAATAGTTTATTCTTCCCCATTGATATATCTTCCTATACAACCATCTTCCCAAACATGCTTGGAACTCTTTCCTTTTATTTTTTATTGATTTATTTGCCTATTTTCCAATAACACCTATTTTGGTTATTTTATATTTTATTAAGATCATGTCTGCTCTTCTTTAGAGTTGTCCTATTTCTTTTAGGATCCTATATATTCCACTTTAATAATATAATTAATTTTATTGTACCACAAAAATAAGCTGTTTGGATTTTATTGGAATTAGGTTAAATTTATGGATTATTTGAAAGAAAACTGACACTTGAAAATGTTTCTTTCTTTGTTTTCTAATACTGCCAAATACTTCTTTTTGATGCAGCTTTGTGTTTCCTTTAGAATTTAAGGAAAGAGAGGGTAGAGAGACTGAAATTTTTGTCTTAAAACTAGATTTCTAAAAATATAGAATCCTTTGTTTTTCAATCACATAGCTTTTGTCACAGGATAACATATACAATGAACACTTAACTAAAGTTTGTGAATGTAAGTTTGAATCATGGACAACTATATTTCAACTATGTTCCCTTACAGTCCACTCCAAATATAGTTGGCCTCTATGAGATGTGATGCCCACAGGCAGCTTGAAAGTTCTGCAGATATACGTGTGACTCGCGTCTTTCCAGATGAAATCTAGAATCTCAACATTTAAACAGAGTCTAAACATAGGACTTCAGTCCCTGAGATTTCATAAGTCTTCATTTTAGGACCCAGCACTGTAACTCAGGACCGTCTTCTAACATGACAATTACACCTCTGAGGTGTCTAACCATTGATGCTTTTAAAAAATCATTGCATACAACAACTCTAGGATACCTGGTAAATGAAGAAAAGAGACAAAATAGGAGAAGTCTTATTTGGAGAAAAGGAAGAGATCCACTTAGAAAAGAGTGTTTGGATAGGGTAAATGGGGGAGGAGAGGATGTACAATTTGGAGGAATAGCATGGTGCAGAATTTGCTGTCTTGGTGGTGGGTGGGTACCTGCCTGATGTGCAGAGAGTGACTGAATAGTGGCAAAAGCAAGCTTAGTCCCCTTTCATAGGTTGCATGGATCATAGGTAACCTAGTCTACCACAACAGCTAAATCTTGAGCAGCCAGGTGATGGCTACGCATCTGTGTCTTTGGCAAGCACAGTGAGGTAAGGCATATGAGAGAAGTCCATTGCAAGCTTGGTAGGAAAGAAAGTGGAAGCCATATAACTTCTCAGTACATTATTTTCACTCAGAATTTTAGAAATATACCATTCGCATCTATTTAAAAGCCTACATGCCACACACTTACTATGGAAACTGAGGGAGTATTTAAAATTATGAGTGGGGCATTTAGGTAGGTGGAATGCCAAATTTCCAACATGAATTTGAATGCAACATTGGCCTTAGCACTTCTCTTGAAAACATGTGCTGAGAAATTTAATCTCCAAATGTCATCAGTATTGATTTCTAATGTTGGCACAAAATCCATTTCTGACTTTGGGTAAGTGAAGAAAGTAGAGCAGTTATTTTGTCCTTTCAATAAATGACTGAACTTTATCCCTTCATATTGTGCTCACATCAAAATTTGTTGGAATTGCCTCTTGGCAGATGGGGAGAAGGAGGAACTTAAGGCCTGGGCAGCAGTTTCTCAGTTTGATAATGGCAACATTCCATCAGCAGGCGATGTGGCCTGTCTCCTGAAACTGTGCATCTGTAACATGGCAGCCTGTGACATGCTGCCACTTTAATCCTTTTATTCCTGCTGTCAGTTTATATTTCATAAATATTTAATGCTATTGCAAAAATATATTATAGAAATTGTAACCGTTATTGTAAAATATACATCAATTTGAAAACTCGTTTAATTATTTTTTTTTTTCCAAAAGAGACAAGAGAACATGTTGGAAAGATTTCCCACTAGAAAAAATTAAAATAATGGGCATCAACGAAGAAACTGTGTTTCCTAGTTCACAGGTATGTAATTTCCTTTCAATTTTCTTCCTGTCAGTTTTTGTTGGCAACTTAGGTCTGAGAAGGAGAGAAGTCCCCCAACAATACTGATTGAAAAAAATCACCTGCAGCATTGTCATGAGGTTCTCCCTGCTGGGCTCTGCTCTTTGTTTTCTGTTACCCTCTAGGTAGGTGCTTCATGAACACCTTTCTATGGTTTCTTTTTACTCTCTCACTAAAACTGTTTTCATCCACACTTCTTAGAAAAGGAGAATAACTTGATGCTGTCTGTCTGATTGGAAAATATTTGCTGGGAAAGCAATGCAAAGAAGATAAAGAGGGAGTTTCCTGCTGCAGGGTTACAACCACTGAAAATCAAATTTCCTAAGGTTTCTTTGTTGTTACAGTGAATTGGATTGTAATCTGCTGTTCCTTAAGCACTTTGCTGTGTCCTAGATAACACATTTGAAATGTTCACCTTCCAGGGTAGTTTCACATGGTTTTTGAGGTTAGTTAATTAAGACGAGTTGGATGTTATTTGATGATGACAATAGTATCACAAACAAGGACAGTTGTTTATCATGTCCCATGCATTGTGCTTTGCATTGAACATGCATTAGATAATTTAACCTTCACACAATACTATGAGGATTATATTATGACTGTTTACTCTTTGATGGCAAATGTACAAACTGAAGGTCAAAGATGCTATGAAACTTATCCAGGGCCACACAGCTAGTGCATTTGGGGTATAATTCAAACTCCAGGAATATGACTTCAGTCTGTGCTCTTAACCTCATGGATACAGTCTCCAGTGCACAATGACCAAGTGTGTTCATTTTACAAATTGTCAGAGAATCTGTGACAGGTTTCTAACACCAGGTGAACTGAAGCATTTAATGAGTGAATTAATTATTTCCTTCAACAGACATTTATTAGGTTACTCTGTGCCAAGCACTGCTCTGGGCACAGGAGATACAGCTGCAAACAAGTCAGAGAAAGAACCTGTAGCCATGGAGATTGTATTCTTGCAGATGGATGAGAAAATGATAATTCCTCCAGTTTACCTTGTGCATTTGCTGGGATGTTAGTGACGTTTTCATGAATCAATGAGTGATTTGAATACTGCAAATTCAGGCTGCAAGAATCAGTGCTTTAAGCATTAATTTTACTTGTCATTGTGACAAGAGTCGTGTCTTATTTGTGTGGGCATTTTCTTCCATGAGCACAGCACCTTGATAAGTAGTCACTAGTGGTTCCTCAAAAATTATTTATTGAATGATAGATTGTTATGAACTTTGAAAATTATATGCTACTTTCTGATTTTAAAAAGAGAAGAGGGCAATTTGTTCTTTTAAGTAGCATGTCTAATTCTTAATAATGGGCCATGGGCTTTCTGAGTAATTTGACTTCCAAGCCTTGATCAGGAAAGTGGAATTTCAAAGCAGTGCTATGTATAAAGAAATGCTGGATTAACAAAGGTGTTCAAATACTTTCTATTAAATATATATTCTAGTTTTAGCTTTTTTAAAAGGGCCTTAAAGTGGGTGTGAGAACACAGTCTCAGTTTTCAAGGGTATAGACATTTGGAGAAAAAAAAAAAAATTGGAGATAGGTATTCCTCTAATTCTGCAGAGATCACCAACAGGATCAGCCATTAAAGAAATAGAAAACCTTCTCTTGCCTTCTTATCAATGTGGAAATGGGAGCAAAGACAGGACTAGAATCTAGACACAGTCTGAAGCCAGCTGGTTGTACCCTCAGTGAATTAATTCATTCTTTACTTCATTCAATACACTGACCTGAGTGTATGCTCATAAGCAGTCATAGTCCTTGTCCTAAAGGAGTATATTGTCTGGATAAGATGGCCTGTGTATATTTAGCTGAGGAAGTCTCAGAGCAAATATTTCAGAGTGTAGCAAAGACTGAGAGAGCAGCAACTAACTACATGGGGCAGGGAGGAGGAGGGAAGTCTGGAAAGGAGAGTGCATTGGAGGGCAACAAAATAGAAAGGATCCTAACTAGACCAAGCAGGCTGTTTATATTGTTCTGGTTCCTCCTAAGAAATGCAACTTGTTGTACACAGACATAAATGAATGTTACAATTTTAATCACCAGGAATCAGTGTTACCAGGATTATATGGAGGAAAACAAAACAGAAAACAACTGTGCCTTAATAGAATCACAGCTGCAGGTTTCTCAGATACTTTGGAGCATGATGGCTGGAAAGACCAAAAAAACCTTTTAATAATGAAACTCAGGGAAATTTAGCAAAAAAATTTCCTACTTTTTTTTTTTTTTTTTGATGGAGTTTCACTCTTTTTTGCCCAAGCTGGAGTATAATGTCGTGATCTCAGCTCATTGCAACCTCTGCCTCCTGGGTTCAAGCAATTCTCCTGCCTCAGCCTCCTGAGTAGCTGAGATTACAGGCATGTGCCACCACACCTGGATCATTTTGTATTTTTAGTGGAGATGGGGTTTCACCATGTTGGCCAGGCTGGTCTCAAACTCCCGACCTCAGGTGATCCACCCGCCTTGGCCTCCCAAAGTGCTGGGATTACAGGCGTGAGCCACCACGCCTGGCCAATATTTCCTACGTTCAATAACTCTTGCACTATCAGAGCACTGAACCTAAGATGATAATTGTATGAAACTCAGATACAAGGGTTTAAATCTGTAATAGCACATCAGAAGCCACTCCTGGCTTCTCCTGGGACTTTATGTAACCTCTAACATTGCATCTATATTCAGTTTATTCCTCCAAAATATGATGCGATTCCAGTTAAAGTAACCAGATGGGCTTGGGTAATATTAAACTACAAGAGTTTTCAAAGACGATGTGTTAACTATTGATAATATTTAAACTCAATTATATTACTCCTCCTCCTTTAAACTTACATTAGAAGAGATTTTCAAGTGCCATTATATAAAATATATAAATTGACTATTTAAAACTATATATATTTTTTGCAGACTAGCTCATGTGCTGGAGATCCTTTTTTAAAGTCCTTTCTAAAATTTAACAAAACTCAAAATTTATAAAACTGAGCAAGGATCTCTAAATAAATCCATATTTAAACTACTCGTTATTTTTGGTCTCTTAGCAAACCACTGCAATTATAATTTTAAATGCTCTTTGATTCATATAAATATATTTTTGTTAATAATATAAGCCCTGTAGTAATTTAAACTGGAGACCTTTCTTTCCTTACGCTGAAAGCATTAATAGAAAACGAAAATTTGATAGAAAAATAAACCAGAATGCAATGATGTCAGAAATCACTTCGGCTCTAATCTTCAGATCTTTTAGAATATTCAACATGAGTAACAAAGGAGTGAGATTTGCAGAATAGATGGGAGTGACTCTGGGACAAGTATGAAGACACTGCTCCTTTCTTCCAAGCTTATGCTCAGTGTTCATCCCTATGGGAGTCTCCTTTATGCCAAATTCTTCCTGAGATCCATTGTCTCTTTTTATTTGACACCAGATTAGAGCAACTTGTTATTCTACCAGAACCCACTGTACAAATGATTTATTATTATTTTAAGTCCTTGATATTTGGGGATTGTTACATTCTGGAAAATAAACTTGCTTATCTTGACTCATTCAATCACCTTCCTTATACAAGAGTCATATTAATGTAACTGGAATTCAAGATAAGGAAGTTTGAATTGGAAAACTAATTGAGGCTTTGGATTTCTTGAGTTGATTCCTTTCAATTTTGTTGTTTGTTCCTTTCTCTATCTAAAAGTAATGTAAATTTAATAAACACACACATTAACTCAGCCAATTGATTGCAGGATGTGGAGATATTCTCATCTTCCCTCCCAGCTCACTGCCTTGGATATCGAGCAGACTGTAAGTCTCTGTGGCAACTCCTGTAATGTTAATTCCCTGATAGATTCTCAATAGGCTGTGAGAACATAACCACTGGACTCATTCCAGGCATTCATGTCATAAAATTTCTTGACAAATCTGACACTGATTGGCAGACTTGCTTGCAGCTGGAAATACTGGCCAGAACTAGAAGCACATCAACTCAATGATTTTGCTTGATACTTGACTTTGTGAGCCGAAAGTTATGAAAGATGAACTCAATTTACAAGGGAAAGGACACCTGTTCTACTGCTTTACCCATCTGAAATTATTTCTTCAAACTCAGAATATACTAATCAGGAGCATAAAGGGTTTTTTTTGAAGAAATATCAGAGTCCTTTTTCCAGTTGCTTTCTATAGACAGCACAGCAAGATGCATGGCTTTTGCAGGTTAGACCATCTTAGCCTAAAGTCCTAAAGTAGATTCGCTCTCGGTAGTCTCACAGATATTTGTTTGTCAATGTATGGGCTAAATTGTTTTCTGGTCCTGTGTGATTAGTGTTAGTTTTGTACATTGTCTCTTCAATGGTTATATGATTATCTTTTCTCTAATTAAATTTATACTCCTGGTATCCCAAAATGAATGAGAGGCTGCCTGCCTACCAGTTTAGCTTTAGTGATTTTTTATGCTGCATAATGGAGTACTTGTAGAATTTGTTGGGAGATTTATGAGACATATCTGTTCAATAAACATGTATTGTTATTTCTTCGTGGGATCCCAAAGAAACAATTGTCTCTATATGATTAAAACTTTATATTTTCTCCTAAACCAATTGCTTATTTTGCATTTCCTGTCTTGGTTAGTGAAACTTTATTCCCCTCAGGTAAATGCCAGACTCTAGGCATGGACAGCTTTGAACTGTCCTGCAAGATTGCAAATTCTATTTCTCATGGCCTTTGGTCATATCATTTATTGCCCTATATTACATCAATTAACATGCTTATCTTATCTTCATTATTAGACAAAAAATGAGAATTATGCTTAATTCATATTTCTATATTTACTTATTTTGTAAAGATGGGATCTTTCTGCTGCCCAGGCTAGTTTTGAATTTCTGGCCTCAAGTGATCCTCCTGTCTCTGCCTCCAAAAGTGCTGAGATTACAGGTGTGAGCCACTGTGCCTAGCTATATTACTTTTTATCCTTAACAAATCTTTCAAAAGTTCTTCTATTTATATAGTAGATGATTGATTTATGTTTGTTGAATGAATGCGTAATTTTAGATTGAATTACTCTGAATTTTCATTTCAGGAATGCTGAGGATTTGAACGCTTAATATTACTTTAAATGAGAATTTCCTAATATGCTATATTACTTTTAGGATATCTATGAGAGGAAAGCTGGAAAGTGATTTAAATGTAAGTACAAATCAAGGCGCTGATAATCTTCATGAGATACACTCTGACATTATGATGCAGATTCAATATGTTCTTTGGCGTATGCTCACAAAGCAAGTACAAATTCTGTCTGACAATGTCACTCCTGTTTAGGCCACCTATAATACTTGTGGGCATTGTAGCAAGAGAATAAATAAAGACTCACATACCATAAATGTATGTTTTTAAAAGTTATAGATAATGCTAATTATATGCTAAATAAAATGTGTCTTTGCTCCTACCTTGAAAAAGTAACTTCCTAATCACCTTGAAGGGTAGGTTCAAATTGTGATCTCTTAGACTCTTCGCACTTGTCAATTAGAAGGTAACAGCATAGAAAAAAGAACAGCTTTAGGCTGCTGCTGCTGCTGCTCCTCTCCCCATCTCTTCTTCCCCCTTCGCATCCTCCAGCTCTGGGCAGGGCCTTGCACTTATATGAACAATATGAACACTAATATATATAAATTAAAAATTTATTTACACTTTCCCACTAACATTTGCCACTTGGTTAGCCATTGAGCCTAGTGGTGTATACACCTGAGGTAGGTCTGCACTGAGCATGATGGGCCAACGAGGAAGCCCACACAAGCCTACAAGTGGACTTAGGGCCATTTGAGAAGGGAATCCCTGGGACGTTAATACACAGAGTGTAGGTTACAAGTGGGGTGCTAATCATCCCACTGGTAGACCCTTTGGGAGGCTATGCCAGAGGCTGCTGTTACCTGGGCATATGGGTAGTGTTTCTGGTTCCTAAACATCTCCCCTAAATATACTATTTAAATCTTATGAAGATATAGTCACCATTTATAGCTTCATGTACCTTTAAGAGAAATTAATGTTTCATCCTTGAGAAAGCTACAGTTAATGAAATTCATGAAATGAACACATGCAGACAATTCTGAATTCTTGAAATATGCAGCAGAATATGTTGCAAAAAGCTCGGGGGTGCAAATAATCAAAACAGTGATTATAATCATGTGTGAAAAAGATTTATGATAGTGGATGAACAAGGAAATAAAGAAACAAAGGACTCTGCATAAATTGTTCCAAAACAATGAGAATATCCATGAAAAATTGAGACTGAAAAAAATCTTGCTGCAGAAAGCTTACATCGGGATAGCTAAATAGACCCAGTCTGTCAAAAATATCTAGTTTCCTGATGCATTAGAGAAGAAAGGGGTCTGCATCTGATAAGGTAAAAATCCTTTGCCAGGAAGGCTTGATCAAACTTCTTTTTATTTGGTTCAAAAATATTTTAAAAATTGAATTTGAGAGACTTCCACTAAAATTATCAGGAGAGCTGTAATATTAGAAAAAATTTCTATTAATTTGTGATGGCTCTTTCAATAATAACTATAAAACCATACTATATGTTTCAAAATACAAATTAATTTAGTGAGAGTTAATTTTTAGGAATAACATAGTTTTACAAAAGTTGTGACTTGATGTTTGTGGATGGCAACTGAGAACACTGAAAAAAATCCCTGGATTCAGATCTTGGCTTTAGTTGGAATTGCAGCACTCACTAGATGTATAAGGTACTTAAACGGCATTACTTTGAGAAACAGTTTCTCAACATAAAATTAGAACAATGGTCTCTAACATGGTTGTTGTGAAGACTAAATGTGACTACATGTGACAGTGCTTTGTAAATGGCACTGTGTGGTACCATTGTTACACACTAGTATTAATATTATTTGTCTTAACTCCCTCTTACTATGATTTCTAAAATATATCATATATACAAAGGGTGCATTCCTCATAAGTGATTTACTTCTTTTCAGCTCAGTAGCAGTTAATTCCTTAAATTTGAATCACTGTAGAGCTTCCTTTCAGTCATTAAAATGACTGATCTGAATCAAGGTGTCTTCTTGTTAGTTTTTGCTTTTATCTGAACAAGCAATTAGGATCAATTAAGTAGTCATCTATTTGACTGTTTGACAACTGAGACTTGTTGTAATTAAAATGAATATCTCAGCTGTGTTTCTGGTCAATCCTGCATAATAGCCAACATTATTTTAATGATTTTTTTCTTCTGAAGAGAGTTAAAATGCACATGATGAAAATAACAAAACATAAAGTAAGAGACTTTTGTATCATATCCTACAATATGTATGTCTTGAAGAAATAAAAAAGCATATCAGCAAACACATTCAAAAATATCAAAAAATCGCCAAATGAGGTGGAAATCTTTCAAAGTTAGGGGAAAATATACTGTTGGATAGTCAACTATGAAGATTAAGCAAAGCCACAAACAAATATATGAAAGATTATAGATATGAACTAGAAAAAATTGGAAAGGATTAATGAAGAGTTAGAATTCAAAGTAAGTGTGTGAAACTGACATTAAATACAACTAAATTTTACCTTGTATGACATACATGATGATTACCATATCAGTAAGTGCCTGACCTCAGCAAAACCTGTGGCACAAACAAAAGTCTTCTTTGGTCTCCACTGCTTCTTTTACACAAATTCTTAAGTGTTTGTGCTACTCTTTAAATCCTTTATGGCTTTATATGGACTTGTGGCTTTTCAATGTATTGTAACTCCTTAGGGTATGATCTGCAATGTTGTCTTCTCCTCCCTCTTTTTGGGGAAAATACTTATTTTACTTGTTCATTATGAAAAACTTTTAACATGCACAAATGTGGACAGATGAACATAAAATGAACTCAGGTATCCATTCTCCAGCATTAAAAACTATCACTCTATGGCAAATCCTTCCCTACCTACACACTATCTACTCCCTTTCCCATCTGTAAAGTCTTCAGTCTACATATACTTAGATATATGTTATATAGTTGAGATGTATTTAAAAAACCCAGTCACAATACTATTTTTGCAATTAAAATAAAAAGTAGTTCATTAGTACCACCAAATATCCAGTTAGTATTCAAAATTAGAACTGATTTATACCTTTCTTCACATTTAATTTAATAAATATATAAATAATGCCTATGTATTATAATAATGGACATGTATGTAATGCTCTTTTAATCTATATATTTTGCCTTCATATTTTCCAGCCATTTCTGCCACCATTCAATAATAAAATAGCTAAACACTAAGTGTCAGATCCTATGGAAAGCTAATCCTTCTAGTTTGACTTGTGGCTTCTAATCATTAGAAAAGCACTGCAAACTGGACACTGATACCCTTATTTTCTCTTGCCTAATACTGTATTTCAAATATAGGGTTCTGACTACAAAGTCTGCATTTTTTTAAAATGATACCGTGAACCTTTCCATTTTATCCAAAAGGCACACAAAGGTACCATCATCTATATTTTTACTGCTGATTTTTTTTTACTGCTGATATTTTTACATGCTGATTCCATTGCCATGCAGTTTTCTCCCACAACCATGCTATTCATCAGACAAAGGAGGAATCTAATGCATTTCTTAAGATAAATTAATCCTGTGAAGAGCTTAATGAAAACTTAGATATGGAGTGGTACATAACATGCACGATTATGGATTAATTAATAGCAAGTCAACTCAAACTCACCTCATTTCATAATTTTGACAGCGTCTAATTTTACTTGAGTGATGGATGAGGGGAAGAGCATGGAAAGATAACACATGAACTTTATTAAGAAATTTTATAAAACCTCTCACAGTATTCTTGTGGCAGTGATAAAGAATTGGAGGTTGTATGTTAGTAAACTTATTTAAATTCAAAGAGCCAAGACAAATAAAATTAAAAAATGTTTCAGGAGCTAGGAGGCAAGATGGCTGACTAGACGCAGCTGCAAGCAACATCTGCTACCGAGGGATCACCACAACAGGAAGACTGGAGTACTCCTAGCAGACCTTCAGAGGGGTGGCATGGAGAGTGGACTGAGGGAAGATACCGGTGCTGGGCTGAAGTCAGGGGAAACTAGGAACCCCAAACAAGGCTGCCACTCACTGGGACTCATTTCCACTCCCCAGTGACTCCTGGGAAAGAAGGGAACTGAGAAGACAAGAAGCAACTTGCCATGTGGAGCAACCACTGTCACCAAACTGCCAGTGCCCCTGGGGGTTGTGGAGACTCTTGCTGACAGGATTGCAGAGATCCATGGTCCTGCCAGCAAGAGACTCCACAATCCCCAGGGAAACTGGAGCTGGCAGGGAAAGCTGCTTAAATACTTGGTAGGGGCAGAATTCCAGCAGGTGCAAAGCCCAGAGGTTTTGGTGTGAAAGCATCTGTAGTGAAGCATGGCCAGGGGCACCTACTCTCTAGGCTTGACTCTCTCCCATAGGAGACTTTAGTCCTACGGGACCCGTTGGAGCTGAACTCTCAAGGCGGTTTTGCACAAGACGAGGCTGGTCTGACGCAAGCTACTCTTGGTCTGCTGGCCTCTCTGTGGGCCCCAGCCTGGCCATACCTGCTTGCAGTGCAGCCTTGGATGACCAGGTGGGGTTCCACCTGGGGGCCCACATCATATTGCCTGATGTAGCAGACCATACTGGACCAGTGAAGAGCTCTAGTAGAGTGCACCTGCAGATGCACACCAGCCAACCCAGGCCCTCCCCTCACCACAGCCTTCCCTGAGACACTTTGCATGTATGCACTCTTCCATGGCAACCCCCCAACTGTACTGCCATTGATGTTGGAACATTCACAGGCATGGAGACCATCAGCCACATGCTGGCTAGCACCCAGAACCTGCACTGCTGGTGAGAAACCATAGAGGGACACCAGTGGACCCACCTCAATCCCCAGCAGTAGCTGCCACCCACGTGAATGCACACATGGAGGGCACACTCAGTCATGTGCCTAACAGCATCCTGCCTGATGCTAACACCACTGCCAATGCAAATGTGTGCAGGAATGCTGGTGGAGCCCCTCCCCTCTCCCATGTCATGCTGCTGCCACTGTTGCTGTGAATGCCAGCATGGAAGCTGGCACCCCTGCACCTACCAGTACCCTGTTGCAGCTGAGAAGCATGCAACCCATGGTGCTGCCACTGCTGGTGGTATATGCAAATGAGGATGGATCCCTCTGCCACTTCCCTAAGAAGCACAGTGGCTGGCACCACCCATTGGAGTGTTGTGGCCAGCAGTCAGGAACAACCTGGTCCCTCCAGTGCTTCAGGTTCCTTAACTCCAGGGGGCACAGAACAAAACCAGGGGCCTGACACCAGCCCTTCAGAGTTAGAACACGCAGTCTACGAGTTCTGATATGAGCTTTGCCCCCCTAAAATCCTCCAGAAACAAAGCCAATCAACTGAACCGACATTGTACCACAATCAAACCCTCAAGACCACTGAAATATGTTTTTCAAGTTGCTTGGTTTCTCTGTCCGTCTCTTGAATAAAACATACTGCTGGGTCTTGCCACACTGTGCCATTTAATTGGGGTATTTCTCCAATTTATATTCAAAGTTAGTATTGACATGTGTAAATTTGGTTCTGTCATCATGATAAAGCTACTGACCCAAAGGTCAGTAGCTTTAAAGATTGAAGAATCATTAGCCAAAAAAGATGAGAAAGAGCTAGCATAAGAAATCTGGAAACTCAAAAATCCAGAGTGTTTCTTACCTCAAAAGGACAGCACTAGTTTCCCAGCAATGGTTCCTAACCAGGCTGATAGCTAAAATGACAGAAATAGAATTCAGAATTTGGTTAGGAATGAAGATCATTGAAATACAGGAGAAAATTGAAACCCAATTCAAGAAATCTAAGGATTACAAAGAAAGACACAGGAACTCATGGACAAAATAGCAATTATAAGAAAGAATGAAACTGAGCTTTTAGAGCTGAAAAACACTCTACAGGAATTTCCTAACGCAATTGTAAGTATTAACAGCAGAGTTGACCATGCTGAGAAAAGAATACCAGAGTTTGAAGACTGGCTCTCTGAAATAACTCAGTCAGAAGGAAATAAAGAAAAAACAATAAAGAATGAGCAAAACTTCTGGGAAATATATGATTATGTAAACATAACCAATCTATGATTCCTGGGTTGCTGAGAGACAGAGAGAGAAACCAAGCAACTTGAAAATTGTATTTCAGGATATTGTTCATGAAAATTTTCTCAACTTCACCAGAGAGGCAAACATTCAAATTCAGAAAATGCAGAAAACCTCAGAAAAATACTGCACAAGAAGACCATGCCAAGACACATAGTTATCAGATTCTCCAAAGTTGAATTTTTTTTTAAGTGCAGATCACTTACAAAGGGAACATCATCAAACTAACAACAGACAGATAATCAGGATACCTACAAGCCAGAAGAGCTTGAAGACCTCTACACAGCATTCTTAAAGAAAAGAATTTTTAACCAAGAATTTAACATTTGGACAAACTAAGCTTCATAAACGAAAGAGAAATAAGATCCTTTTCAGACAAGCAAATACTAAGGGAATTTGTTATGATCAGACCTGCATTATAACAGCTCCTGAAGGAAGCACTAAATATGGAAAGAAAAGTCCATTACCAGCCACTCTAGAAACACACTGAAGTACACAGACCAGTGATACTATAAAGCAACCACACAAACAACTTTGCATAATCACTGGCCAATATCATGATGACAGGACCACATTTACACATATCAATACTAACTTTGAATATAAATTGGATAAATACCCCAATTAAATGGCACAGTGTGGCAAGACCCAGCAGGATGTTGTATTCAGAACGCCCAGCAGGATGTTGTATTCAAAACGCCTATCTCACATGCAATGACACTCATAGGCTCAAAATAAAGAGATGGAGAAAAATTTACCAAACAAATGAAAAACAGAAAAAAGCTGGGGTCACAATGCCAATTTCAAACAAAACAGACTTTGAACCAACAAAGATCAAAAAAAGACAAAGAAGGGCATTACATAACAGTAAGGGGCTCAATTCATGAAGAAGACCTAACTACTACATATATATGCACCCAACACGAAAGCACCCAGATTCGTAAAGCAAATTATTAGAAACATTCAAACAGACGTAGACTTTCACACAATAACAGGGGGAGATTTCAACATTCCATTGGCAGTATTAGATCACTGAGGCAGAAAACTGACAAATATATGCAGGACCTAATCTCAACCCTTGAGAAAACGGACCTAACAGACATCTACAGAGTTCTCCACCTAAAAACAACAGAATATACATTCTTCTCACCTGCACAAAGCACATACTATAAAATTGAGCACAAAATTGGGCATAAAACAAACTTCAAGAAAAATTTAAAAAACGAAATTATACTAGCCACATTCTTGGACCAGAGTGCAATAAAAATAGGAATCAATGCTAAGAAAATTACTTGAAACTATACAATTGTGTGGAAATTAAACAACCTCCTCCTGAATGACTTCTGAGAAAATAATGACATTAAGGCAGAAATGACATTAAGGCAGAAACTTCTCAACATTGAACCAGGAAGAAATTGAATCCCTGAACAGAAGAGTAATGAGTTTTGAAGTTGGATCAGTAATAAATAGCCTACTAACCAGAAAAAGCCCAGTGCTAGATGGATTCATAGCCAAATTCTACCAGATGTATAAGGAAAAGCTGGTACAATTCCTACTGAAACTATTTCATAAAATTGAGGAGGAGAGACTCCCTTTTACCTCATTCTATTCAGCCAGCATCATCCTAATATGAAAACCTGAAAGAGACACAACAAAAAAAGAAAATGTAAGGCCAATATCCTTGATGAACATAGATGCAAAGTCCTCAACAAATGATTAGCAAACCAAATAAAACAGCACATCAAAAACCTAATCCACCATGATTCAGTAGGCTTTATTCCTGGATGCAAAGTTCCTTCAACATATATAAATCAATACATATTATTAACTACATAAACAGAACTAAAGACAAAAAAAATTATCATATCAATAGATGCAGAAAACGCTTTCATTAAAATTCAACATCCCTTCATGTTAAAAACCCCTCAACAAACTAGGCATTAAAGGAACATGGTTTAAAATAATGAGAGTCATCTATGACAAACCCACAGCACACGTCATACTCAATGGAGAAAAGCTTGAAGCATTCCCCTTGAAAATCAGCACAAGACAAAGATGCCTTCTCTCACCACTCCTACTCAACATCGTACTGGGGGCCCTAACCAAATAAATCAAGTAAGAGAAAGAAATAAAAGGTATCCAAATAGGGAGAGAAGTCAAACTATTCCTGTTTGCAGATGATATGATTCTATACCTAGAAAACCTCATAATATCTGACCAAAAGCTCCTTGATCTGATACACAACCCCAGCAAAGTCTCTGAATACAAAATTAATGTAAAAAAATCAGTAGCATTTCAAAACAACAACATCCAAGCTGAGTGCCAAATCAAGAGTGCTACTTCATTCACAATAGCCACAAAAAGAATAAAATACCAAGAATACAGCTAACCATGAAAGTAAAAGACCTCTTCAATGAGAATTACAAGACACTGCCCAAAGACATCAGAGATGACACAAA
Organism: Rhinopithecus roxellana; assembly: GCF_007565055.1. NCBI lineage: Eukaryota > Metazoa > Chordata > Mammalia > Primates > Cercopithecidae > Rhinopithecus > Rhinopithecus roxellana. The sequence continues at coordinate 6,151,705 of NC_044555.1, forward strand.
GAAATGGAAAAACATATCATGCTTGTGGATAGGAGTCGTCAATATCATTAAAATGGCCATAGTACCCAAAGCAATTTGAGATTTAATGATATTCCTATTAAAATACCAATAACATTCTTCACAGAATGCAACACAATCCTTAACAAAAACAACAAAGGTGGAGGAATCACATTACCCAACTTCAAACTATTCTATAAGGCTACAGTAATAAAAACAGCATGGTACTGGAACAAAAGCAGGCATTTAGACCAATGGAACATAACAGAGAGTCCGTAAATAAGGCCACATAAATACAACCATCTGATCTTTGACAAAGCTGACAAAAACGAGCAACAGGTAAAGGACTCCCTATTCAATAAATGGTGCTGGGATAATTGGTTGGCCATATGCAGAACATTGAAACTGTATTCCTGTCTTACACCACATATGAAAATTAACTCAAGATGGATTTTAATACAACCCTTAAAAGTAAACCCAAAAACTATAAAAACCTTGAAAGATAACCTAGGAAATACCATTCTGGATATAGGACCTGGCAAAGACTTCAGGACAAAGATGTCAAATGCAGTTGCAACAAAAACAAAAATTGACAAATGAAACCTAATTAAACTGAAAAGCTTTTGCACAGCAAAAGAAACTAACAACAGAGTAAACAGACAACCTACGGAATGGGAGAAAATATTTGCAAACTGTGTATCTGACAAGGTCTAATATCAAGAATCTATAAACAAGCAAGTTTACAAGCACAAAACAAGTATCCCCATTAAAAAGTGGGGAAAGGACATGAATAGACATTTTTCAAAAGAAGATATACATATGACCAACAAGCGTATGAAAATACTCAACATCATTAATCATCAGAGAAGTGCAAATCAAAACCACAATGAGATACCATTTCACACCAATCAGAAATTAGGTTTCGCACCAACATAAGTTTTAAAATTCAAAAAATAACAGATGCTGATGAGATTGTGGAGAAAAGGGAATGCTTGCACACTGCTAGTGGAACTGTAAACTGGTTTAGCCATTGTGGAAAACAGTTTGACAATTTCTCAAAGAACCTAAAACAGAATGGCCATTTTTACCCAGCAATCCCATTACTGGGTATATACCCAAAGGACTATAAATCATTCTACCATAAAGATACATACTTAAATATATTCGTCATAGCATAGAGGCGCTTTGCTGGATACCTGTATTTGAACAACTGTCAGCTCTCCAAGCCCATTGTGTACAGTATAACATAAAGTTGGGGTGGAGCTTAGCTGTTTCCTAATTAGACATAAAAGGTGCCTTTTGTCTTGCTGAAGGAGAGGAAGGGGCTAAAGCCTATGTGGCTATGGTACATGGGAAAAGAGGGACTATTTTATAATGTTCAGCTTCTCAATCATAATAAAGTCTTTATAAGCTTAGGTTGGCCAGTTAAATATGCTAGGACAACCTGGAAGTGGAGGATAGTGACAATTCTCCACATATCCAACAGTTTGTCTGATTATGTAGAGAGGCAAAAGTCTTTGCCCACTCACCAAATCACACAGCATCTGTGTGATTCCAACTCATATCCAAAAGTAGAATGCCAATCCGTATCTTTATGTTACCCATCCCTTTTGTTTCTTCTGAACAGGAGCCAGAGGTCACTTGTTGGCTCACAGGAATAAGTGGGATCAGTCTCTTGCGTTCTGTCAGCCTGTGCAGCTGCATAACAGACAGGTTTAATTAGAGATAATTAGACTCAGCTGTTTATTACTAGACGTTTAACTGCATTTGGGGTACCAGGAGAATTTGATAGGGTCCCTTCCATTTTGGGGAAAGTTGATCTGTTGGGGATTCTTCCTGACAAATATTCAGTAGGAACAAATCTCTTGGCTGGTTTATAAAAAGATTGTCTTCCTTAGTAGGGGAGGGGAGTCTTTGGTTTCCATACTCAAGGAGTGCCTTTTACACTTGTCCTAAGTTGATTACATAATTTGGTAGCTTGAAAGTATCTATGTCTATAAGGATATCTGTAGTTGAGAAAGGCCATAGGTACATTATGTCCAAAGGGCTGAACTGCAGATTTTTGGGGGAGGGATCCCACACTCACAGCAAGGCTACAGGCAATAGAGACAGCCAGATTTCTGATGTTTCCTGGCATAGGTTAGCAAGAGTCCTTTTTAGAGTTTGATTGGTTCTTTCTACTTTACCTGAAGGCTGTAGCCTCCACGATGAATGAAGGCAATACTGAATTCCTAGGGCTGAAGATACATTTTGGGTAACTGTCACTGTGAAAGATGGGCCGTTATTGCTCTGCAAGCTCTTAGGCAGCCCAAATTTAGGACATATTTCCTTTAATAGGAGTTAGAAACTTCAATTGCCTTTTCACACCCGGTAGGAAAAGACTTGATCCAACTGGTAAAGGTGCCGATGAATACTAATAAATATTTAAACCCTTTACATGGGGCATCTGAGTATAGTTTACTTACCAGTTTTCACCAGGGTACGTTCCCCTATGCTTAACAGGTCTTATTAGAGGAGGAGGTAAAGATTGGTTATTCAGGTTATCCTGGGCAGAGTTCACAGGTCTGAGTTATTTGCTTTACTGTTTTAAGAAAATATTTTGCTATAAAAAGATGAGAGATTAATTGAAACAAGGAATCTTCCCAAATGAGTAGAGTCATGCAAATACTTAACTCTTTTTCCTCTATTAGCACCCAGAATCAACAGTTTGTTGCCACTGATAAGCCAGTCAGAAGGATCTTGAATTAAACCCTGATCTTTAGCCCACTCTTGTTCCTCTTTAGTATATCTCCGTTCTATCATTACTGGGGTGGTGAGTACTAATAGGCCTACAAGTCTAACTGGCTCCTTTAATGCAGCTGCTTTAGCTGCAGCATCTGCAAAGGAGTTTCTCTTTGCCACACTAGAGTCTCCTTTATGATGCCCTCTGCAATGGATTACAGCTACTTCCTTGGGCAGCAAAACAGCATCTAACAGATTTAAAATTTCCCAGTCACATTTTACAAGAGAACCCTTAGTGGTTAGGGGTCGCCGTTCTGTCAAGCTAGAAGCTTGAGCATGAAGGACCAGAAAGGTGTACTTAGAATCAGTGTAAATGTTAATTCTTAAGTCCCTTCCCAATTGCAGTACTCTAATAAGAGCTATTAATTCTGCCTTTGAGCCAAGGTAGAAGCTAGTTGACTGACAACTACATGCCGACTTTTTCTGTTTCCCTGGTGCACAAAGCTACTTCCACCTATAAATAATTCTACCTCAGAATTATCTAGAGGCTGTTCCTTTAAATCTGGCCAGGCAGAATAAACTTGCTCCATAACTTGTGTACAAAGTGATCTAGAGTGGCTGTGGGCTCAGGCAGAAAAGTAGCTGAATTTAAAGTCTGGTATACTTTTGAGTTACATCAGGAGTGTCTAGCAACAAAGCCTGATATTTCAATAAGTGTTCCACAATTTATTGACTTCATCTACCAAAAGAGGAGTTGAAGCAACTGCCCTGAGACATCTGGGCCATTCTGAAGCTACGTGGTCTAATTGTTTAGAAAAATGGCTGGGTGTGGTGGCTCATGCCTGTAATCTCAGCACTTTTGGAAGCCGAGGCGGGCAGATCACCTGAGGTCAGGAGTTCGAGGCCAGTCTGACCATCATGGTGAAGTCCCATCTCTAATAAAAAAACAAAAAGTAGCCAGGCGTGGTGGTGCACACCTGTAATCACAGCTACTCGGGAGGTTGAGGCATGAGAATTGCTTGAACCCAGGAGGTGAAGGTGGCAGTGAGCTGAGATGGCACCACTGCACTCCAGCCTGGGCGACAGAACAAGACTTCATAAAAAAAGAAAGAAAGAAAGAAAGAAAGAAAGAAAGAAAGAAAGAAAGAAAGAAAGAAAGAAAGAAAGAAAGAAAGAAAGAAGGAAAGAAAGAAAAAGAAACGAAGGAAGGAAGGAAGGAAAAAGCAAAGCAAAGCAAAGCTACTGGTCAGGGGACATTTTTCAGTTTCTTGACAAGAACACCCAGGAGAGTTCCTTGTTTTTTAGCTACATAAAAGGAAAAAGACTTATCAAGATTAGGAATCCCTAGGGTTGGAGCTGAAGCTGATCCTGATTTCCCATTGAGAGCATTAAAAACATGTTTACAATTGTTATCTCATTCAAAATTATCTAGATCTGATGCTTTCAGGGCCTCAGATAAAGGCTTGGCCATATGCCCAAATCCAGGCACTCATAAACAGCAGAATTCTACTATCCCTAGGAAAGCCCACAGCCACTTTCTAGTTTGGGGTTTTTGAATGCCCAGGATAGCTTCCTTTCATTCTGAGGCTATTGCTCAGGTGCCAGAGATTAGGACATATCCTAAGTATTTAACCTCTTGAGTTGAAATCTAGGACTTATATAATGATACCTTATACACACTAGTTCCCAGAAAAGTTAGCAACTTAATGGTGCTTTCATCTGAGTCTCTTTTAGTTGGACTAGCAACCAACATGTCATCCACATATTGGATAATAGTGTTCTTATTCATTTGTAACATCCTTAATTCTCTAGCCAATGCATTAGGCTATTCCTAACCCCTGAGTAAAAACTGTCCAAGTTAATTGAGAAACCAAATGACTATCAGGATCAGTCCATTAAAATGCAAAGATGAATTGCAAATCAGGGTATACTGGAATGCAAAAAAAAAAAAAAAAAAAAAAAAAGACATCTTTAAGATCTAAGACCATAAACCATTTGGCATCCCCAGAGACCTGGGCTAACAGCATGTAGGGATTGGACAGAATACGATGCATGGGAATGATAGTCTCATTGATAGCTTGAAGATCTTGAACAAATCTGTAGTCTACATTTGGCTTTTTTAACTGGCAAGATTGGCATATTTACAAGGAGACTCACAGGGCCTTAACAACCTTAATTTCAAAAACTTAGCTATTAATGGTTGGATCCCTTTTTGTGCCTCTGGCTTTGAGGGGTATTGTCTCTTCCAGGGGTATGGGACATCAGGCTTAAGTTGAATGCAAACTGGGGGAATCTTTAAAGTTTTGTTTGGAACCTCAGTGTTTCATACAATAGGATTTACTTGGGAGGTTATTTCAATAGGTAAGGTAAATAAGTCACCTACTGACCTTTCTCCCTTTTCACAGGAGAGGAGAAAGAGCAATCTCTCATCTGCCTTGTGATTTCCAAAAGGTACCACTGTTTGCAGCTGAGTCAACAAATATCTTCCCCAAAAGGAGGTGGGGCTTTCAGGCCTGATAAGAAAGGCATGTGAGAAAGCCAAAGTCCCTGAAGAGCAGCTTAAAGGAGAGGTAAAATAATGTCTATGAGCTTGTTCATCTATACCTGTGACCATACAGTTTTTGGGTGACAGGCCTGTTATTGTAGGTCAAAACACAGTAAACAGCTCCTGTATCCAGTAGTAAGTTAATATTCTTACCTACCACTTCACGGGTAACCAGAGATTCCTCCAGAGATATGACTAGTTGCCGAACATGAGCTGGTGTCCAATTGGAAGCTCTTGGGCCCCGTCACTCTTCAGCTTGCTTAACTATTTCTGCCATCATTGGTTCAGGTGCCAATAGCTCCCTTCAGAGTGCTGAGCATTCACTCTTCCGATGGCCAGTTTTCTTACATTATGCACACTGATCTATGCCCAAGGCACAGTGACTTGGATGCCAAGCTCTAGTTTTTCCACCTTTTTGCTTCTGTCTGTCCTTCCCTTGAGCCAAAATCAGTGTCAGTATATTTTCTAATTGCCTCAACTAAATGCTCTTGGGACAAAGTGGGATTCTCATCTTTACCTTGAGAAACTTCCTTAACCTTTTCACAGTTAACATGCTTTTTCATACACTTCTTCATCCCTTACAACAAACAAGTAACCATATAATCTCTCCTCCCCAGGTCCTCACTGCCACTTTGATAGTTCCATTCTGAATCTTGCTCTGGAACTGCTGCATCCCTTGCCGGATATGTATTTTGATTAGGGTTATGAGCCAATACCTCATCTGCATGGGTCCTAGCTGGTCCCAAACACACTGTTTCTCTTCCACTGTACAACACAGAGATGACAAAATATGCAGATCCTGGCAAGTTAAGCTATAGGTAAGAGTTAATTTTTCAAACTCATTTATGAATTTTCCTGGATCTTCAGAGAAATGACCAAACTTCTGTTTACATAAAGCCAGATCAGACACAGAAAAGGGGGCATATATTCTTACAGTGCCTTCTTCCCTGTTTGCCACCACTCTATGTGGATGAAGATTTCCTTTTGGAGGTTGATAAGAGGCTCCACTATGAGTAGTACTTGCAGGGCTATGTTCCTCAGGGTGTGGTGAGTATAGAGTGGGACTAAGTGGGTAAGGAGGAGACAAAGGGGTCACAATAGAACTTCCAGATGGAATAGAGGGAGAAAGGGCTGATGCACCTGAACTTTCACAGCTGACAGAAGGAGGCTCTGCTCCACCAAAACATGCCTGCTGAACTCTGGGGGGCTTACATCAAGGGATCATCTAGTATGTCTATTTTTTGTTCCCTTTGCTCTAGTCAAACAAGCACACACCTGTTGCAGGCTTTTATCCTGTCTGAGCAGCAAAAATGCTTGAATATACGGTATTTCATCCCATTTTCCCTCCTGCTTACAAAACAAATCAAATTGAAGTATAGTATTAAAAACCATAGTTCCAGTAGGTGGCCATTTTTCTTCTTTTCTAAATAGTATCAAGGCCAGACCGTATTACATAGAAACACCAATTTCCTCTTTTTAAGCCCATTTAGTTTAAACTGGTCCCAACATTCAAGAAAACATTTTAGCAGTGAGTCCTTTGGGAATGATGCTGTGGTTCCCATGAAGGAGGGAGGTGATGCTGAAAGAAAAGTTCCAAATCTTGTATTGCCACTGGCCAAGTTCCACTAAAAAGGATAAGGGAAGTTTTAAGGCCAGCTGCATTAATGAGGGGATCCCTGCTGAAAATTGAATGATCTTATTCACACTGCCAAATAATATAAATGAACTGAGTCATGAATCTTTATTTATTTATTTATTTATTTATTTATTTATTTATTTATTTATTTATTTGAGACAGAGTCTCACCCTGTCACCCAGGCTGGAGTGCATTGGCATGATCTCAGCTCACTGCAACCTCAGCCTTCTGGATTCAAGTGATTCTCCTGCCTCAGCCTCCCAAGTAGCTGGGATTGCGGTTGCCAGCCACCACACCTGACTAATTTTTTTTTTTTTTTTTTTTTCTGTATCTTTAGTAGAGACAGGGTTTCACCATGTTGGCCAGGCTGGTCTCGAACTCCTGACATCATGATCCGCCCACCTCAGCCTCCCAAAGTGCTGGGATTACAGGCGTGAGCCACTGCACCCAGCTGAGTCATGAATCTAAGATAAACAACATGGAATCCGACACGAGAAATGTCAAATTTCTCAATAATAATGCAAAGGAAATGAAGAGCATTTAGATGAGGATGACCAGAGCAAGCTGGTTCTGGTCAATAGTGGCAGTGTGGATTGGACAAGCAAAGCCGATTTGCCTGAATCCAAGAAAGGAAATCAGTTTTTTTAGTGTGCAAATGAAATAAAACAGCAAGGAGAACAGTCCCCTGATTTCCATCTTAGTGCTTCTCGATTATGCCTAATAGGCACAGCTGCAGCAAGACATAACTGCATCTATCTAATCTTATTGCTCATAGCTGTTAAATACCAAGTTTCAATCAGCAATTTTAGAGATGAGGCCTTAGCAGCTAGAGTCTTAAAATAAGCCAAATATAAGTAAACCAAATCCTGCAATGCCTTTTGTTTCCAATGTTTCGCAAGCAAATGGATGGAAATTGGAGGTCCACAGGGGAAGAAAAAGTTAAAATATCTAACACCTGTTAAATGAAGTCTCCTGAAAAGGACAGTGAAACAGAGACAGGAACCAAGAAATTGATCCATGCAGTAAAAAAGGACAAGGCAAATTAATACAAAGGCAAAATTAACAAAGAAATTAACAAAGACAAAGAAAAAATTAACTATCAGTTAATTTTCTGTGGTGCCAAACCCATTCTTAGCTGAGAGGGACTTTACTGAATGGAACCTCTAACTCCCTAAATCTTAGGAGGGATTCTAACCCTCCTAAGCTGGGCTTCGAACCCAAGTTTGGTCAAGCGTCCTTGTCTTTTATTAAGAGGAGCCTTTAACTTTCTCTGGAGAGTCACTAACTTCCCTAAGTTGGGCCTCTAACCTAATCTCATCCAAAACTCAGGTAAATGCATCCCACTTACCCAAAGTAAGCCAATTGGTGTTGCAAGCAGATGATTTTCCTTTGGGCTGGGGGTCCCTTCAGTATATTTCCTTCATGGTTCACTAGAAAGATGTTATCAGAAAGGGGTCCTAAATCAGATCCCGAGAGAGGGTTCTTGGATCTCACACAGAAAAGAATTCTGCGTGAGTCCACAGTGTAAAATGAAAGCAAGTTTATTAAGAAAGTGAAGGGGTGAAAGAACAGCTATCCCATAGACAGAGTTGGGCATTCCTGAAAGTAAGAGGTGGAACATTCCCACCCAAGGTGAAAAGGTTGTTTATATATAGGATAACAAAAACAAAATCATGGGGAGATGTGCTCTACTGCAAGGGTTTGTGATAAAAGATTAATTTTTTTAATTACTACATTTTGCAAGAATCATTATTATCTTTAAAGCAAAATTAGGAATGTTTTCGTTCTCAAGATATCAGGATATCAGGACATTCCTGAGCTTGGGTCTGTTTAGTAAACATTATTAATCTGTTCCCTTAACCATAAACATCTAGAGGCTTCCTGGGAGTACAACCCAGAGAGTCCCAGCCTCAGTTTTCCTCGCCTCATTCAAGATACAGTTGCTCTGCTTCAAATGCCTCTGACAATATAATTAGGTGGGTTAATACGAAATCCAGGGTTCAAGCCTAAAGACAACAATTAAAAAAAAATAAGCTTTGTATTTCTATAACATTTGTTAAGATGTACTTAATCCTTCTATTATTATTGAACAATTTTACAATAAAATCACAGATATTATAAGCCAGGCACAGTTAATACAAAATAAAAATAAGTAATATAAAATATAAATAAAGGTGATAAGAAAAAATTCTGAGGAAAACGATTAAGAAAACATAAACTTTTTTCCATTATAGTATGATAAAAATGGAAGGATTAATTTTATGCTTTGTCTTTCTCTTGTTGATGGAAAAGTCAAACTGTAAAACATTTGAAGGCATTCATTTTGAGCCAGTGAGGACCATGACCCCATGACTCAGCCTCCAGAGATTCTAAGGACATGTGCCCAAGGCCCTTGGGTTACAGCTTGATTTCATGCATTTCAGGGAAACAAAAGGGGTAGTGGAAGCCAAGGTTCTTTTTATGTAGATGTAGTCTCCAGGTAGCAGGCTTTGGAAACGATAGATGGTAGTTGTCTCCTATCAGACTTTAAAAGGTGTCATACTCTTAGTTAAATGTCTCCTGTATCAAGAAAATACATGGAAAGGAAAGGAGATTTTCTACAGAATATAAATTCTCCTGGCAAAAGAAGGCTTTGCAGGGCCTTTACAAAATGTGCCAAATAAATATGTTTGGGATAAAATACTTTTATTTCCTTTAGGGCCTGTTATCTGCCATGTGATGTTATACTAGAATTAGGTTGGAGCTGGTGTCTTATTGCTACAAAGGGTCTGTTCTGTCAGTCTTAGAATCTCTATTTTAATGTTAATGCTAGTCAGTTGTGTCTAAACTCCAAAAGGGAGAGAGCATAATAAAGCATTTTGACACTCCATTCCCATCATGGCCTGAGCTAGTTTTTCAGGTTTCTTTGGAATTCCCTTGGGTAAGACGGGAATCCAGTGTCAGTTGGGGTTCTTGTATTTTATATTTTGTTTACACTACTAAACTGTATTCTACCACTTATCTTTGACTTTGGCCTTTGTCTTAGAAGGCAAAAAAGCTGAATGCCTGATTCAACATAATTTTTTGCATCCTTGAATTTCTGGCTGATTAAAATTCTCATGATTAATTCAGGCATAGTGGCATGTGCCTATAGTTCCAGATGCTCAGGAAGCTGAGGTGAGAGGATCACTTGGGCCCAGGAGTTTGAGTCCAACCTGGGCAACTTATTGAGATGCTATTTTTGTTTTAAAAAAGTCTCACGTTTGCAAAGAATCACAATTATATCTAATAAGCTGAGCCCTGTCAGTAATAATTGTCAGGCATATCAATTAAATTTTGTGTTAATATCTGAATATTCACTTTCACAATAGGTTAATAAGTACAAAAATTAGAAAGAATAAGAACTACTATTTGATAGCACAACAGGGTGACTATTGTCAATAATAATTGTACATTTAAAAATAACTAAAAGAGTGTAATTGGATTTTTTGTAGCAGAAAAGTTAAATAATTGTTGGACGGATACCCCATTCTTCACGATGTAATTATTTGATGCTGCATGCCTGTATAAAAACATCTCATATATCCCATATAGATGTCTTTTTTAGGATAGGGCTGCTGGTGACAAATTCTCTTAGTCATCATTTATGTGAGAAGTTTTGATTTCCCCCTTCATTCCTGAATGATACTTTTGTTCCATATAGAATTCTGGGTTGATTCTTCTTTTCTTTCAGCACTTGAAGCATGTTTTGCCCCTGCTCTCCATAACTACCAATGAGAAATATGCTACCATCCTAATTGCTGTTTCCATAATAACGTATTATTTCTTTCTGGCAATTTTGTCTGCAGTTATAAGAATTTTACTTATGATATTTCTTGGTGTGGATTTTTGGTGTTTATCCTATTTGAACTTTGTTTAACTTTCTGAGCCTGTAGATTATGTCTTTTGCTAAATTTGGGAAGTGTTCAGCTGTTAAATCTTTTCATACTCTTTCAGCACTACCTTCTTTCTCCTCTCTTTTTGTGATGTTGTTGTCACAAATGTTAGGTGTTTTGTTATAGCCCCACGTTTTTGAGGCTTTTCATTTTTTTTCCAGTCATTTTCTTTGTTTTTCAGATTGGGTAATTTGTATTTTTCTGTCTTCAACTTAACTGATTCCCCTATTCTCTCCATTCTGCTGTTGTGTCTATCCATTGAGTTTTTTTTTTCCCCAAAAAAGTTAATAGCATATATTTTTATAATAGACAATATTCTTATAGAAATTTTAGGTGTGCAGAAAAATTCAGTGAAAAGTATAGAGATTTCCCACATACTCTGTACCTCCATGCATGCCAAGCCTCCTCCAGTATCAACAGCTTGCACCAGAGTGGTACATTTTTTACAACTGTTGAAACTACACTGACATATCTTTTTTACCCGAAGTCAATAGGTTCCATACAGGTGTTACAATAGGTTACATTCTTAGTGTTATACATTTTGTGTATTTTGACAAATGCATAATGACATAAGCCTATTCTTTCATATAAGAAATAATTTCACCATCCTAGAATCTTCTGTAGTTCACTACTTCATCCCTTCTTTCTCCAACCCTCTTCAACCACTGATCTTTTTACTGCCTCCACAGTTTTGCCTTTTCTGAAATGTCATATAGTTGGAGTCATACAGTGTGTAAGCTGACATGGTTTGGCTGTGTCCTCACCCAAATTTAATCTGGAATTGTAACCCCTACATGTTCAGGGAGAGACCTGCAATCCCCACATGTCCAGGGAGAAAGGTTATTGGATCACGGGGTTGGTTTCTGCCATGCTGTTCTCATGATAGTGAGTTTTCGGGAGATCTGATGGTTTTATAAGCATGTGGCATTTCCTCTGCTTGCATGCACTCTCTCTTTTGCCACCGTATAATACGCGCCTGCTTCCCCTTCCGCCAAGTTTGTAAGTTTCCTGAGGCCTCTTCAACCATGAGGGACTATGAGTCAATTAAACCTCTTTCCTTTATGAATTACCCAATCTTGTGTATTTCTTTATAGCAGTATGAGAATGGACTAATATAGTAGCTTTTTCAGATTGACTTCTCATAGTAATATGCACTTAAGATTTCTCTACTTCTTTTTATGGTTTGATAGCTCTTTTATTTTTAGTGCTGAATAATATTATATTGCATAAACGTACCAGAGTTCATTTATCCATTCACCTACTGAAGAACATTTTGGTTACTTTCAAGTTTTCACAATTATTAATAAAACTGCATCAAACATCCATGTGAAAGTTATTGTAAGGACATAACCTTTTAACTGATTTGGGTAAATATCCAAGGAGTATGATTGATGGATTATGTGCTAAGATTATATTTAGTTTTGTGAGAAACTACCAACTGTCTTACAAAGTGGAGGCACCATTTTGAACTCTACCACATAATAAATGAGAGTCATTTTGCTCCACATTTTCGCCAGCATTTGGCATTGTCTGTATTTTGGGTTTTTGAAATCGTACTTCAATTTGCATTTCTCTGCTGATATATTATGTTGAGCATCTTATCATATGCTTATTTGCCATAAACATGTCTTCTCTGATGATGTGTCTGTTGAGGTCTTTAGTGCATTTTAAATAAGGTTGTGATTTTCTTATTATTGAGTTCCATGAGTGTTTTGTATATTTAGATAACAAGCCTTTATCAGATATGTCTTTTGCAAATATTTTCTCCCAGTCTGGGGCTTGTCTTTTCATTCTCTTAATAGTGATTTTCACAGAGAAGAAGTTTTTTCAAATTTTAGTTACATCTAACTTATTACATTTCCTTTATAAATCATGACCTTCGTGTTGTATCTAAATAGCATCAACCCAAGTCATTTAGATTTCATCCTATGTTATCTTCTAGGTGGTTTACGTTTTTTGTATTTTACATATAGGTCTACGATATACTTTGACCTTTGTGAAGGGGTAAGGTCTGTATCTAGATTCATTTATTTTGCATGTGGATATTCTATTTTTCCAACACTGTTTGTTTAAAAAGCTGGTTGTTGTATTTTTAGTTCTAAAATTTCCAGTCAGTTCTTCTATAAAGAAAAAAACGTCTGTTTCTTTGCTGAGACTTTGTAGTTTTTGTTTGTTTCAAATGTGTTTATGATGGCCACTTTATAATTTCATGATGGCTGCTTTAATACACTTGTCAGATCATTCTAATATCTGTGTTATCTTAGTGTTGGCACCTGTTGATCTTTTTTTCTCAATCACTTTGAGATCTTCCTGACTCATGGTGTGACGATTAATTTTTAACTGACAACCTGATTTTTTAATATTATGTTGGATTACTTTGGATATTATTTAATCTTGTATTTTAGCATGTATCTTCCAACATCATTCCAGCAAAAATAGGAGGCCAGTGTCATGTTACTGTCATGTTAGTCTGGAAGTCCAGGATCTCTACTTCTCCACATGAGGAGTAACAATGTTGTCTTCTCAGTCTGAAAAGCTGGGACATTCAGAGAAAAGAAAGCAGGTGTATTAAACTCAGTGATTTGAGTATCAGAAGTACAGGAAGCATAATGAGTTCCCTGATAAACTCCAATGACACTCAAGGGGTAAGGGGTATCTTGTTACTATTGGATGGGGTTAGGAATTTAGGATTCCAGCTAGATCACTGCTAATACAGTCTTGTTTGGGAGAGTCTAAGGCTGCCTCTTCATTGCTCCCTGATGGTCTCCACTAACACTAATTGACGGATGGCCTTGTTACCGCTAAACAGTGGTGAACGACCTAACTCTCCATTATATCACCTCTGGCATGAACCTATAAGGAGGGAGAGGGGTATCTTGTAACCACTAGGTCAGAGTGGAAATCCAAACTCCACCTGTGTTCTCCACTGACACTGCTGGTTTACCTCTTCTTTTCACCTTTCAGAGTCTTCTTATGTTCATGCTATTTAATATACACAATGTCCAGGGGATTTTTTTGTGCTTGGTGGGAGGAACAGGGAAAGGTAAATCTATCCCATCTCTTCAGAAACTGAAATTTCCCTTACTGGGTATTGTTTACCCAATTTTATCTCACTGTGAAGATGCTACCCTTGATCTGTTTACAATTGATAGTATGTTATTCAACTGGGTTTTAAAGTTTGTTCAGTGTCAAGAATATGGACACTTTACAAATGATAAGAAACCCTGGCCAAATTCTGCTGTATGAAAACATAACAAGAAATATAAAGGTTGATGAGGGGAAAGAAGAACCAGTTCAAATTAACCAAAATAGATGCACAAGTAAAACCCTTTCACTGGGAAAGGACATTATGCAGATCTAGTGAATATTACCTAATTGCTTGTCTGTGCATGGCCATGAGACGTAACAATTTTATCTCTTCAGTCTGAAAAGCTAGGACGTTTAGAGAAAAGAAAGCAGGGTGTGTTAAACTCAGTGCTTTGAGTATCAGAAATACATGAAACATAATGAGTTTTTTTTTATAAATTTCAAAATGACGGTCAAATATTTTTGATGTCAAGTCTCAGGGAGAAAAAAGCCTACTTAAAAAAATGACAACTTTTTTATTTACACCAGAAGAGATAAAAAAAAATTATGGATATATATAGGATTAGAAAACAAAAAAAGACTAAGAAGTGACTAATTACAGCTGAAATACAGTTAGGAGTTACTTAATTTGTATCAGTTTTTTTAGAAAAACATTTTCTTATACATACTCATACTTTCCAATGACCTTTTTTTTGGTACCAACACTAAGATGTTAAACTCTGCTAATGAAATGGTAAACACAAATAAACTTTGTCTTTACTCTCATGGAGTTTGCCGTCTAATGGAAGAGAAGCATACTTATCAAACAATCATACCTAGATATGCAAATTATATTCATCTAGTTTTGGAGCAGTTGTTAGGTAAGTCTTCTTTGAAGCAGTTCCAGTTGAAATGCATTCCAAAGGACTAAATGGTGCTAAATGTGCCATTAGTAGGAATAAACTATTCCAGGTAAAAGAAAACATATAAATTGCCCTTCAGCCTGAGGGGGTGTGTTGCATTAGGAAGAACTGAAAGAAGGACAGAAGAGCCAGAGGAAAAACAGTGAAGAAAAACATGGTGCAAGATGAGGTTGAAGAGGTGAGGAGGGTCAAACTATTCCATCAATTTGTACTTATATAATATTTGAGCCTTTATCAAATATAAGTCAGAAACTACTGAATGAATTTAAGCAGTGGTGTATTATTTCTCCATATGAACATCAACATTTTCACCTGGAAATTACTGGAATAATGGAAGAACTGATAAAATGTACCATTTTATCAATAGCTTAATTCATTAGTTTAATTTTAGGGACAAAACAGTTCATTGAGTTTTGCTCCTATGGAAGCTTTTTGCCATATACATCAAAGGAAATCTTAGCTTATTGATCCATTCATCTATAACCTGTGGCATAATTTCCACTCAGCTCTTTGAGGTAGAGCCACAGTGTCAAAAAGCAAATAAACCATTTCTGAAGTGCTATCCTCACAAACTCAGAACTTCCTAATGATGACAAATGTCATGAGTTTTAATAAAGGTATGAAAGATTCAAATCAAATATCACTGAGAGATGATTAAGAGACACATGCTGTATTCTATTATGTTTGCATAGAACATAGGGAAAGAACTTCTTTTAAATTTTTCCTTTAGTTTATTTTCCAGAGGATCTTAGATTTAAGGTAGCAAACATGACAATGAGAAAATTACGGCCTTAGAAACTGTCAGACTAAATAGCTGATTCTGAAAAGAATGGTGGTTTCTTTTAGATACAGTTAAATGCCAAAGCTATAATTTTCCATTTACATTCTTTTGTCCTTGTATATATAGGGTATTTATCCAATTTTATACCATTTGCTCCTTTTTAGAAAAAGTCTTCCTGCAGATTCGTTTTAGCAACAACTTTTTTTCCTAAAACACGTTGTAAAAAGTGTTCCTGTCACTCTTCTTTTGATATCAGCCATTTCCTCACACAGAAGTCAGTCATCAAATGACTGAAGGAAGGCCTGTGTAATTCAGCTCTAATGGATTGTATTTTAAACTGCTCTAGTTTAAAATGCCACAGCCCACGTATCCTAACATGTACACATTTCAACTAGAAAAGATCAAATTCTACTGTTATTGTTACTGGAATAGCTATTGACAGCTTTGTATTTATATTTTTAGGGGAAGATGGATGTTTAATTTGAGGAAAGAAAGATAAATCACAGGTGAGCTGGAGGCTATGGATGAATGCTACTGGATGTTGGACAGCTGGGACAGAAGTTGAGGCTGTATATATATATATATATATATATATATATATATATATAGTACCAGCAAAGTTTTGATCTAATCTACTTCAATTTCATTTAATACATTTTAAAAATAAACTAATTATTTAAAGATTGTTATATGACCATAACTTGACTATAATACTATGTTGAAAGCAGACTTAGTTTAATATGTAGTTTATTTTGATTTTCTCTCAAAGGGCTTAATCTTCTTACTGAAATAACACATACCTCTTGAATAAACAAGCAAAACACTCTACTGCCATTTTATTTCTTTTCCAAAATGTTGAATAATAAGAAGCCTAGTACATTCCTCAGTACCTTTGCATTGTCATATGACGCTGAGGCTGACAGTCTTTGCTTGTTAGAAGCATGAAGTACCAGTGCAGTGGGGCCACTGGAGCACTTCCTAAGACTGTTAACAAGGGGCCCAACCCCACACATTAATCACACCGCTGGGCTGTGTAACTCTTTTAACTGTCATAAATGCTTAGTTCCCTCTCCACTATTTACTGCTTAGAACCCACCAAACTGCAAATAGCAGGAAATGTCTGGGAAGAGAGAATACATGAATTTTGCATCCTGAATGGGAAGGGGCAAACATACTCAGAATGTTTTAAAGACTTGACTTTATGTTCTGAGCTATTCAGCACATGGCTGAGCTCGTTTCTTGCTCCCCAGATATCACAGTTCCAAGGAAAACTTGATAAAATTTCAGTCTAATTTGTATTTGCTATTTCCTTAGACGAGTTAGAATTGCCTCTTTATATTCAAGAAATAAAATTTCTGGGATTATGAATGCATATAAAGGGACTATGGGTTGCACGAACTTAGAAAAAAATTAGGATGCGTTCTGTGATCAAAATAGTTTTTGATATATTCTTTATGAAAATATTTCCTAAGTGCTTGCAGCCAAGATGAAATAACTCAGAACAGGGTACCTTGCCTTAAAAATCAATTGTCACTTTACTCTAAACCCCATAGTGGCAAGTATAGGGTAGGATTTATGTTGGTTCTGAGCAAAATAAATAAATAAATAAATAAATAAATAAACTACTCAATAAATATTTATGGATAAATGCAATAATATTAAAAGTACCTGACTAGCAGTGTTAACAAAAGGCACAGACATATGTTCTAAGCAGAGGAAACATACTTAGCTTTTCAATGGAAGTGCAGAGACCACACGGACAGACAGTGGCAAAATGTCAAGGTATAGTCATCACACAGGGAGTGGTGGAGATGGTGGATGTTGTTTTTTGATAAAATCAGACATGACTTACTGACAAGAGCAATTACACTCATATATATATATATTCCTTAGTTTCTCTTGGGGAGTGAGTTAAGATTGTATATGCCCTGGGTCCTAGTGTGTGTTGGGAGGGGCATAATCTGCATCCTTAACTAGCACCCTAAATCTTCCTGATGCAGGAGGGCCACAGAAGACCTCCTGAGGAATATCGTCCTAGATTGTGGGAAGCAAAATTTCCAGAATTCTGAGAAAACAGACTATACATGGAGTGGAAAGGAAATGGGCATATAAGGTCTTAAAAAATGAGACCTTTAGAAGAAGTTTGCTGGTGAATCTGAGAGAGAAGAAAAGGGGGTATCTTCATAAAATATTTATCAGCAGCAATTCTTTAAAAAGGTGTGTATCAGAAGGCATCACCCTCTCTTTCAAATAATACACACAAACAAATGATTCCAACCAGCCTCACAGCTTCAACCTTGCCCCAAACTCCCATCTTCTCTCCTAGGTAACAGCAACTCCTTCTAACTGGTCTCCCATATTAGTCAATTCTCACATTGGTATAAAGATGTACCAGAGACCGGGTAATTTATTTTTTTTAAAACGGTTTAATTGGCTCAATTCCACAGGCTGTACAGGAAGCATGATGCGGCATCTGCTTGTCTTCTGAGGAGACCTCAGGAAACTAACAAACATAGTGGAAGGCAAAGGGGGAATGAGCAATTCACATGGCCACCGTAGGAAGAAGAGTGAAGGGGGAGGTGCTACCGGCTTTTAAACAACCAGATCTCATTAGAACTCTATCACTAGACGGTAACAAGGGGGAATGGTCCTAAACCATTCGTGAGAACTCCATCCTCATGATCCAATAACCTCCCATCAGACTCCACCTCCAACACTGAGGATTACAATTGAACATGAAATTTGGGTGGGGACACAGATCCAAACCATATCGCCCCACATCCATAGCAGACCTGCACAATCTATTCCCCAAAACCCAAAAGACAGGGTTACCCTGTTAAAACCTGTCAGATCATGTCACTCTGCAGCTCAAGACCCCTTTTTATTAATAGTAAAAAGCAAGTTCCTTAACATGAACTATCACGTCCCAGTAATCCATGGTCTTCTTCCTTTCTGACCTTATCTTCCCCTGCTCAGCTCTTGATCACTCTTCTCCAGTCACAGTGGTCTCCATTTTGATTTCTGAACACACCAAACATGCTCCTGCCCTAGGGACTTAGCAGTAGATACTTTTGCCTTCTGCCTAGAATGTTTGCCCCAGGAGTCTGGATGGTTAAGTCCCTCTTAGTCTTCAAGTCTTTGTTCAGTGATGTCTTCTCAGAGAGTTCTAATTTAATAGCTTAATTAAAATTTCAACACCTCTACACACACACACACACACACACACACCACCTTGAGTATCCTCACCAATCTTTATTTCCATAGCATTTGTCACATATTAACATAAATATATAATTTATAAATTTATTATGCTTGCTGTTTATTTTTCTTCCCTGCCTAGATCCATGCTATATGAAATCAGTGATTTTTCCATATTTTGTTCACTGAGGCATTCAGCATCTGAAACAGTCCCTGACACATGGTAATCATTCAGTACATATGTGTAAGAACAAATAAGTGAGTTAGTGAAATGCCTCAATACATATGCCAGATTCTAACCCTAGATAGTCTTAAGAAGGGTCTGGACATGTATTTCTCCCTCTCTCCTCTCTCTCTCTCTCTGTCCCTCTCCTCCTGTCTTCTCTTGCCTCATGCACTTTCTTGTCATTCTCTTGGTGAGTTTGATGTGCACTCTTAGTAAAGAACCAATGAGGCCTCCACATGGAAGAGAGTTGATCCTTACTGTCAAATAAAGTTAAGTGGTGAAAAGCTACAAAAATACTGATTTGACCTCCAGGAAAACATTCTAACAATTTACGAATATTCAAAAGTGGAGTCGCCTACTATTGAAAGCAATGACTTTCCTATTACTATAGATGTTTGACAGGAAGGAAAGCAAGCACTGGCATGGGTGGATTCAGGTTAGAGAAAAAGATGAACGGGGGAGCCTACACTGGGAATACTTAAAATGTAGTACAGCTATACCTAGTACAGGTAAAGAAAACAGCAGGAAAAATGTTTTCTTGTATTATGTTTGATTTAAACACACTCATCATACACATCGTTATCCCAGAACAATTCTAGTTGCTTTCATTGTCAATTACTGATGCTTTAAAGTCAGCATCACTATAAAACTATATATAATGCTGTCAGTTTATATCTATTTTCAAAAACTACTTTTACTACCAACGAATATATTCAATATATATACCAATGAATATACTCACTGGCAATGGAAGTAATTTGAAAATGTAAGCAATAGGAGGTCTTTAGTTAAATGCTTAACATACGGTTCAATAATATAATGACACTATGTAACCAAATCCTTAAATGCTAACAACAGCAGTCAATTTATATATTCATGTTAAGAACTTATAGAACTATTTCAATAATAATTTACTGGTTTTTCACTTAATTTTGGGGGGTAGATCATGTTTGGGGATTGCCTTTAGAGTCCATCTTATCAGTTTGTGGCCACTGTTTGGACAAAACCAACAATGATATAAACAACAACAAACAGTGTAATTTGGTAAACTTGGGCACTTTTTAACCTGATATAACTTAAAACTTATATTTATATTTCAAAATACAAAACTCCTTCTCCCTCAAAATGTTGACAGTATTTTATTATTCAGGAGAGTCTAAAGAGAGATTACAAAGACAAACACAAGTTCAAAATACTTAAGAAATATTTAATATTTTAATATTTTAAATAATAATAATATTTAAGAAATATTTTGAACACTGGCAAATATTTATCATCCTATGATGATAATTCCTTGGATGGAAAGCACTCATTTCCCAGTAAAATGTTATATATGCCTATGGACACCAGTTAGTCATTCAAATATTTTATCATCACATATGGTGCATGTGGGGGAGAGGCTATCTAGATATTGTAATGTTTTGTTAATCCCTCAAATTTGAACAGTGGAAATGTCCTCTTCATGTATTTTTATATAACAAGATTTATAAATAGAGATTGTGGTCAGTGTGGTAGGGAGAATAATGTCTCATGCAAAGGTGTTCATGTCCTAATCTTCAGAACTTGTCAATGTGTTGGGTAGCTTGCTAAAGGAAAATTGAGCTTGCAGTTAAAAATTAAGGTTGTTAATAAGCCACCTTGAGATAAAGAGATTATACTGAATTATCAAGGTTGACTCAATGTAATCCTAAATCCTTACAAGTGAATGATAAAGACAGAAGAGAGAGAATCCGAGAGATGGTAGCATAAGAACCTGACCAAATATTGCCAGCTTTATAGATGAAGTAGAGGAGACATGAACTAAGGAATAAGAGCAGTCTCTAAAGACCAGAAAAGCCAGTTTTCCCTTAGAGTTTTCAGCAGGGATCCAGTCCTGCTGACATCTTCACTTCAGCTCAGTAAGATTCATTTTAGATTGTTTACCTTTTTAAATTGTGAGATGATAAATTTGCATTGTTTTAAGGCATTGCAATTTTGCCAATTTGTTGCAGCAGCAATAGGAAACTAATACAGTCAGCAAGCATTTCTGTAGTCATAATCTTCTTGAAACTGTTTGAATAATGATTATGATTTTTTTCTAATATTAGGTACCTTCAATAGCATTGTATATACTCTGTTATTGTTTACTACATTTCTTGAATTAGATCTATATACTAGCATAGAAGTATTTAAAAGTGTTTTCTTTTCTTTTTTTTTTTTTTTTTTTTTTTGAGACGGGGTCTCGCTCTGTTGCCCAGGCTGGAGTGCAGTGGCGCGATCTCGGCTCACTGCAAGCTCCGCCTCCCGGGTTCCCGCCATTCTCCCGCCTCAGCCTCCGAGTAGCTGGGACTACAGGCGCCCGCCACCGCGCCCGGCTAGTTTTTTGTATTTTTAGTAGAGACGGGGTTTCACCGTGTTAGCCAGGAGGGTCTCGATCTCCTGACCTCGTGATCCACCCGTCTCGGCCTCCCAAAGTGCTGGGATTACAGGCTTGAGCCACCGCGCCTGGCAAAAGTGTTTTCTAAAGAAAGTTTTTAACTATGAAAAAATATTTGGTGCACATACATCTTCCAGATTTTTATGTTCATTGTTTAGTTGCCTAATATGTAACTTTTAAAACAAAATAGCATTTATAATAGTTCTGAATATAAGATGAGAGATGATGTGCAGTGACTCTCTATGAACTGAGCATTTCTAGTTAAGATAAATGCTGCCTAGAGCTGAAATAATGAAAAAATGCACACTGGGAAAAAACCATCCTTTTACTTCACTAACTAGTTAGTCATGAGTATATCTTGATTAATAGCTGTGTCAGACCTCTAAAAGTTTAATTTGTTATTTTCTCTAATTACTGTATCAAATAGTAGTTTGCATAATTATTGAAAATTTGTATAAAATTAATATTGAATTCTACCTTTTATTTTGTTAATTTAGACCTTAGGATTTACAATGATAACTCTGAACATGAAACAATTTGTTCATACTTTCTCCATTGACTCAGAATTTAATGTTAACTAAAAAGGGCTGTAAAGAGATGATGGGGAGATGTTGAATTCTATCATGATAAACTCTGCTGACATTCCCCAGTGACACTAGTGAAAATTATTAAAAGGCAACCTTTTAAAGCTGCTTGAAATGGTCCTTAGGAAGAACAGTAAATGAAGAAACATCTAATTTTAAAAATATATGAAAACTCAGCAAAAAGAGCAAACTGCAGTATTTGAAACAAGATCCCTCCTTCCCTTACCTCTCCCACCTCAGTGAGATGAGACTGTTGCAGCCAAGAACATAGAACTCCCTTTTCCCACAGTCCTAGTTGGAGGATTTCCTTTTCAGGAAAAAGAGGATTTCAGGATTTCTCATTCAGCCCAGCTGCCTTTTGCTGAACCTAAGTCTTTGGGAGAAGGGAGCATTGTCCCCTGTTCCTCCCAACCCGAATTTGTAGAACAGGGTCTCTACCTTGGCTGTATCACAATAAGAGTACTGGGGCCACCCGTACTCCTTCCTGTGACTCATGGTTCAATGGTTCCATGACAGGGAAGGCAAGCCTTCCTACTTTCTTCACAGGCTGCTGCCTTCCCAAAACAAATACTCAGTTTCTGAGATAGGGGCATTACTCAAAAAGAACCTTACCATTATTGTCCACATCTCTAGTTCTGGAGCCCTGGAATAAAGATGTTTGCCTACGAAAGAGGCAGTGTAAAACAGATAGCTTGCAATCTCTTCCGAAATAACTGATTTAATTTGCAACGGAGCATAGAGAAGTTTAAACTTAAAAGCACTCCCAATAACAGTACTCTACACCTCAGTGTAACACCTCAGTATATACCCAGGTAACAAACCTCAACATATACCCCCCGAATCTAAAATGAAAGTTTAAATTATATGTGTGTATGTATATATACATAAACACACACACACTATATATATGCACATACACATAAATATATGTATATATACACATATATACATACACACACACAAAAGACTGTGATGAAGATCAACTGAGAAGAGGTTTGGGGGGTCATGTGAATATACAGGTTCAACTGTAGGCTGTTTAGTTTTGCAGGAGAGAACTTGGAAATCAGACCATGCAGAAGAGCCTTAAATGTCAAACATTGATCTTAGAAACTGTAACTTCAAAGGAGCCACAATCTGATTAAGTTAGTTTGTAGAGAAGTTTATGCCTCAGGGTGTGGTTGAAAAGAATTGAGCAATTGACCTGAAATTAGTGGAGTGTAACAGCTGGATATGATCAGGGAAATAGTGAAAGAAAGCCATAGCAGTGTGTTTGTCATCCTAGGGTGACTGTGGACATATCCAAAGCTGTGCCTCCCTGATGAGCAATAGCAGAAGATTAAATCCTTTCGTGGGTGATTGGGCAGATGGGTGGGAAATAGATTTCACCAAAATAATCTAGCTTTTCACTAAACAAATAAATAAGTAAATAATAAGAAGCCCTAGATTTGAAGGCGGTACCCAGAGTTGGACAAATGTATTGTCAAAACGTGCAATTTACAGCAAAAATATAGGAGACATGAAAATAAACAGGAAAATGTGACCCAAACACTGAAAAAACAAAGTGGACAACAGCAACGACCTGTGAGAATGTCCAGATGCCAGATTTAACGGAATAAGAGGTCAAAGTAGACATTACAAATATGTTCACAGAACTAAAGGAAAGCATAATTAAATAACTTTTAAAAGGTAGGATGGTAATGTTGCGCCAAATGCAGAATATTAATAGAGAGATAGGAATTATTAAAAAGAATCAGGCCAGGTGTGATGGCTCAAGCCTATAATCCTAGCACTTTGGGAGGCCGAGGCGGGTGGATCACCTGATGTCAGGAGTTTGAGACCAGTCTGACCAACATGGTGAAACCCTGTCTCTACTAAAAATACAAAAATTAACTGGGCGTGGTGGCAGGTGCCTGTAATCCCAGCTACTCTGGAGGCTGAGGCAGGAGAATCACTTGAACCCGGGAGGCAGAGGTTGCAGTGAGCCGAGATTGTGCCATTACACCCCAGCCTGGGCGACAACAGCAAAATTCCATCTCAAAAAAAAAAAAAAAAAAAAAAAAAAAAAAAAGAATCAAGAAAAAATAACTAGAAGTGGTAGAAGAAAAAACTTTAAAAATTTGAAGAGAGACTTATAGAGATTATACAAGCCAAAAAACAGAAAAAAAAAAAAATGAAGAAAAATACCCACAGCCTTAAGAAGTGTGGGACATCATTAAATGCACCAATATACTTATAAAGGAAGTACCAGAAAAAGAGGTGAGAAAGAAGAAAAAAACTGCCTAAGTTTATTAACAACAATATACACATACAAAGTGCTCAACTAATTCCAAGTAGAATAAATGTAACAAGACCCCAATACAGACATATCATATTAAACATACTCAAAGTCGGCAGGGAACGGTGGCTCATGCCTGTAATCCCAGCACTTTGGGAGGCCGAGGCGGGCGGATCACGAGGTCAGGAGATCGAGACCGTCCTGGCTAACACGGTGAAACCCTGTCTGTACTAAAAATACAAAAAATTAGCCGGGCGTGGTGGTGGGTGCCTATAGTGCCAGCTACTCGGGAGGCTGAGGCAGGAGAATGGCGTGAACCCGGGAGGCAGAACTTGCAGTAGTGAGCCGAGATTGCGCCACTGCACTCCAGCCTGAGCAACAGAGTGAGACTACATCTCAAAAAAAAAGAAAAAAAGAAAAAGAAAAAATACTTAAAGTCCAAAACAGGAGAAAATCTTGAAAGCAGCAAGAGAAAAAAGTACCATGAGAGAACTGTGATAAAATTAACAGCTGAATTCTCATCAGAAAACAATGAAGACTGGAAAGTAGTAGGATAACAAATTCCAAGTGGTCAAGGGAAAAAATTGTCAAGGAAGAGCTTCATATCCAGTTAAACATTGAGTTACCATATAGTCCAGCAATTTCACTCCTAGGCATGTATCGAACAGAAATGAAAACATGCTCACACAACAACTTGTACATGAATGTTTACAGTATCATTTGCAATCTCTGAAAGGCGTATACATTCTACATGTCTAACAAGTGATGATTTGCTAAACAAAATATGGTGTGCACATGAATGGACTATTATATGACAATTAAAAATAATGAGGTACTGACACATGCTCCAACATAAATGATCATGGAAAATGTTATGCTAAGTGAAAGAAACAATCACAAAAGACCACATACTATTATTCAATTCATGTGAAATAGCAATACAATGAAATCTATGGAGCCAAAAAGTAGATTTTTGATTGCCTCAGATTGGGGGAGGTAGGGAGGTTGGAAGAGTATAAGGATGATAGCCATAGGGTACTGGGTTTTTTTGTTTTGTTTTTTGTTGTTATTGTTTTTATGAAGGAAGTAGCGTGTTCTAAAACTAGACATGGTGATGATTGGACATATCTGTGAATATACTGAAGACTATTGAGTTACATACTTTTAATGAATGGATTGCATAGCATTTAAACTACATATCAATTAAGCTACTTTTAAAAAGTTTGTGGAGGTGTGAATGAAAGATTTCTTTGGTCAGAAAAGTCAGAGAAAGATTTTCAAATAAAGTGAAAATTGAGTTCATTTCTGAAAAAGAATAGAAAGCCACTATGTACGGTGGGTGAAATAGTTACAGAGACTATACGAACGTATAGGGAAAAAGGTATAGAAAGTTATGGAATAATTTAGAAGAAATTATTTGTACATAGATAAAATTGTGCAGAGATAGGCTCTAAAATAGGAGAGACCATCATGCATTTGAGGAATTGAAAGGGAGCCCTGTGAGTATGTTATAGAAAAAGGGGACGTATTTTATGTGATGAATGTGGAAGAAGATGTAGAGGACATATGATGCAAGAACCCGAAGATACTTATTAGGAATATGAGTATTTAGCCTTAGAACAATGAGAGACTAATAAATTGTTTTAAAGAAGGAGAGTGTCATAATTACATTTGACTTTTAAAAACTATTAATTATTAGCAAAGCAATCCTTTTCAATGTAATAAAACTTTAAAGATTATACACACATTGATTCTTTTTTTATGATTTTTTTATTATAAACCATATAAAAGATATTTGAGATAGGACTTAAAATTATGTAATTCCAATTTGACTTAAAATCTTAGTGATTAAATGCATATCTATTTGCATTCTCCATAGACTAAATTAGAAGAAAGAAAATTTAAAAGGCCAAAATCCACAAAGATAAAGAGAAACAAGAAACAAGAATAAACAGAAATCTCCATACAATTTGGAAGTTGGAAAGATGAGAAATAGTAACAGATTCACCTGACTGGGGAAAAAAGTAGAAAGTGAAACCAATGCAGTAGAAGCCAAAAGGGAGTAAGACCAAAATTTCAGGTTTCACAGTTAATGATTTTCACCGATAGCAGGTCACATCTGAGGCTAAAGATAGTTGTAATAGTTAAAATCTGCTTAAGAAGAAATGGGACTTTGCTTCCTGTGTCTTCTTGATTCCTACAAAGCAAGATTTTACTTTCCTCACTCTGACAGAAGATAGACCATTTATTTTCTGATGAGATTGAGTCAGAGAAAATCAGTGCTTGGGTATACTTAAAAATGGCAATGAGCACATACATAAAAACCAGTACATGAAGTAAATGTCTATCCAGAATGGTGACATTCCTAGTGTCTGTCTCCAAATGACCCCACTCATCTGTCCCAAATCACACAGGCTGTTTTATACTATCTAGTCAAAATATAGGAGAATTCCATTTTGGGACAGTTGATGAGTCTCAAGGAAATAACTTATATAAACACTGCCAATGGAGGAATCAATAAACAAATGTTGGCCAAGAATGGGCCTCGTCATAGGTAAGCCAGGAATGGAAACAATGACATTCAAATAAGCAGAATTTTCAATATGGTTTTTAAAGTGTAACTCAAAAACAAGCATCATGAAAAAGTGGAGATAACCTTAAACAAAGAAATTAAGACAAACAAAAAGCAAAACATAAAAAAAAAAAAAGAAAAAACTGATACAATGAAGGGGGCAGAAAAAAAAACTTAATTTATAATTAATACCATTAAATGATAGTAATTTCTATTCATTGTAAAAATGTTATGAAAACAAGAATACTCATATGATAAGAATGATAAGAAATAACACTTTAAGTACATGCATCTATATAAAATCTTACATTAAAAATACAATTTTAAATTTTGGAAAGTATAGTTGAAGGATCTCAGAAGATGGAAAGGAAAAATACAATAACAAGATGAGAATAGTTATAGAAAAATCAAATACACACTAATGAGAATATGAGGTGGGGAGGGCAGAGAAGACCAAAGAGAAAAATGGATAGTGTGTTAGGCTGGGGAAGTCTCACAATCATGGCAGAAGGTCAAAGGCGTGTCTCACATGACGGCAGATAAGAGAAGAGAGCTTGTTCAGGGAAACTCCCCTTTTTAAAACCATCAGATCTCAGGAGACTCATTCATTATCATGAGAACGGTGAAGGGAAGACCCCCGCCCCTGCCATAATTCAATCACCTCTCACCAGGTTCCTCCAATGACACACGGGAATTGTGGGAGTTACAATTCAAAATGAAATTTGGGTGGGAATAGAGCCAAACCATATCAGATAGAATTGGAAGGGAAGGGGAGAAAAAAGGGGAGGGGAGAGGAGATGAGAAGAGAGGACAAGAGAGGAAGGGAATATAATTACTTAAAAATAATACGAGCCACCACCCCACTCCTGGCAAATTTCCACCCCATTCAATGCACATGTACCTCACCAAACTGTTATGGCAGGTGGCATGTACAAGTGAGCACAGATTACTCTGCAACCACCTCAACCAAGCTATTTGGATGGCACCTCCCTTCAGATTGTTGTGGCCAGCAGAATGAAAACACCTCAGCACCTCCAGCACAGTAGGTTTCTAACCTCAAGGGGCCAGAGAACAAAGTCATACGCCTGGAATGAAATTTTTAGAGTTAGATCTTACAACACAGGAGTGCTGAGCTGAGCCTTGGCCTCCCTAAAATTTTCCAGAAATGAAGTCAGTCAACTGAATCCTCTTTATAACACAATCAAAATCCCAAGGGCCTTAAAGAAAGCAAAAAACAAAGAAACAAACACACATCCAAAAGGCAGCAACTTCAAAGATTGAAGGAACATCAGCATATACACGTAAGAACAGCCAGCAGCTCAAAAAGCCAGTGTCCTCTTACCTCCAAATGATGAGACTAATTAGTCTCATTCCACAGCAATGATTTCTTAACCAAGCTGAAATGACTGAAATGAAAGACATAGAATTGAGAATATGAGAAAAAAGGAAGAAAGATTATCAAGATTCAGAAATAAGTCAAAAATCAATCCAAGAATTCAAAGAAATATAATAAAATAATACATGTGCTAAAAGACAAAATAATCATTTTAAGAAATAAACAAACTGATCTGATAGAGCTAAAAAATTCACTCTAAGAAATTCATAATACAATCGCAAGTATTAACAGCAGAATAGACCAAGCTAAGAAGAGTCTCAGGAGTTGAAGACTGGTTCTTGAATGAAGTCAGTCAGACAAAAACAAAGAAAAGAGACTGAAATATCATGAACCAAACCTCCAAAATATATGAGATTATATAAAAGACCAAATCTAGGACTCATTGGCATCCCTGAAAGAAAGAAAGAAAGAAAAAGCAAGCAACTTGGAAAATGTATTTGAGAATACCATCTATGACAATTTCTCCAACCTCGCTAGAGAAACCAACATGAAATTCAGGAAATGAGAAAACTCCTGAGAGATACTGTTAAAGACAACCATCCACAAGACCCATAGTCATCAGATTCTTCAAGGTCAAAATGAAAGAAAAACTGTTAAAGACAGCTAGGGAGAAGGGGCAGGTCACCTATAAAGGCAATAGAACCTTTTAGCAGAAATCCTATCAGAAGAGATAGGGGGCCTATACTTAGCATTCTTAAAAAAAAAAAAAAAAGAAATTCTAACAAGAATTTTATGTCTTGCCAAACTAAGCTTTATAAGTGAAGGAGAAATAAGATGCTTTTCAGACAAGCAAATCCTAAGGGATTTCGTTACTACCAGATGTGTCTAGGAAGAGGTCCTCAAGGGAGTGCTAAATAGGGAAAAGAAAGACCATTACTGGCCACCACAAAAACACACTTAAATAAACAGCACATTGACACTATACAATAACTACACAATCAAGTCTGTAAAATAACGAGCTTATAACATGATAACAGGATCAAATCTGCACGTATCAATACTAACCTGGAATTCAATGGGATAAATACTCCAATTAAAAGGTACAGAGTGATTCAATAAAGAAGCAGGACTCAATTGTATGCTGTCTTCAAGGGATGCATCTCGCATGCAATGACATCCATAGGCTCAAAGTAAAGAGATGGATAAAAACCTGTCAAGCAAATGGATACAGAAACAAAAAGCAGAAGTTTATATTCTAATTTCAGACACCACAGACTTTTAAAGCAACAACAATAAAAAAGGCAAAGAGGGGCATCACATAATGCTAAAGGGTTCAATTCAACAGAAAGACCTATCATATATATATATATATATATATATATATATATATATATATATATACACACACCCAACACAGGAGGAATCACAATAGTAAAATAAGTCTACTTAGATAACCACACCATAATAGTAGGATATTTCAACACCTCACTGATAGTATTAGAGGGATTATGAAGGCAGAAAACTAACAAATAAACTCAGGAACTGAACTCAACACCCTATGAAATGGGCCTAACAGACATCTACAGAACTCTCCATCCAAAACCAACAGACTATACATTCTTCTCATCTGCACATGGCACATACTCTAAAATTAACCACATAATCGGCCATATAACAATTTTCAGCAAATTAAATAAAACAAACAATATCATAACAACCACAATTACAGATTACAGCACAATAAAAGTAGAAGTCAATACTAAAAAGATCACTCAAAATCATACAATTAAGTGGAAATCAAACAGCCTACAGCTGAATGACTTTTGGGTAAACAATAAAATGTAGGCAGAAATAAGGAAATTCCTTAAAACAAATGAGAACGAAGATACAGCATACAAGAATCTCTAAGACACAGCAAAAAGAATGTTGAGAGAAAAGTTTATAGGGCTAAATGCTCACATCAAAAAATTAGACCTCAAATTAACATTCTTTAATTAGTGAGATGAAGACAGGTTATTTGAAAAGACAAAGTCAGAGAAGAAAAATGAGAAACAAAACGATTAAGCATGGCTACAAGATCTAGAAAATAGCCTCAAAAAGTTAAATCTAAGAATTATTGGCCATAAAGAGGAGATAGAGAGAGAAATAGGAATAGAAAGTTATTCAAAAGGATAATAATAGAGAACTTCCCAAACCTGGAGAAAGATATCAATATCCAAGTACAAGAAGGTTATAGAACACCAAGCAGTTTTAACTCAAAGAAGACTACATCAAGGCTTTTAACAATCAAACTTCCAAAGGTCAAGGATAAAGAAATGATTCTAAAACAGCAAGAGAGAAGAAACAAATAACATACAATGGAGTTCCAACATGTCTGGCAGCAGACTTCAGTGGAAACCTTACAGGCCAGGAGAGAGAGGCATGAAATATTTCAAGTCCTGGAAAAAAAAAAAAAAAAAAAAAAAAAAAAGCCCTTTTATGCAAGAATAGTGTATTCTGTATTCTGTGAAAATATTATTTAAACATAAAGGAGAATCAAATACTTTATTAGATAAGCAAAATCTGAGGGATTTCAACGCCAGAACTGTCCTACAGGAAATGACAAACGGAGTACATCAATTAAGAAGAAATCATCTGAAGGTACAAATTCACCAGTAATAGTGACTACACAGAAAAACACAGAATATTATTACAGTGTGGTGTATAACGTACACTTCTCTTAAGTAGAAAGACTGATGAACCGATCAAAGATAATAACTGCAGCAATTTTTCAAGACATAATAAAATAAGACATAAATAAAAACAAAAACTTAAAAATCAGGGGCATGAAATTAAGGAATGGAGTCTTTACTAGTTTTCTTTTTGATTGCTTGGTGTTTGTGTTTGTTTATGCAAACAGTGTCATGTTGTTATCAGACTGAAATAATGTGTTATAAGACAGTATGTACAAGCCTCATGGTAACCTCAAACTAGAAAACCTACAACAAATACACAAAATAGCATGAAATTAAATCGCATCACCAGAGAAAATCTTCACTAGGAAGATGACAGGAAGGAAAGAATGAAGAAAGGAAAGACCACAAAATAACAGAAAACAAACAAGAAAATGGCGGGAGCAAGTCCTTACTTACCAATAATCACAGTGAATGTAAATGGGCTAAAGCAATCAATCAAGAGATGTAGTATGGCTGAATGAATAATCAAAAAAAGAAGACCTAGTGATCTATTGCCTACAAGAAACACATTTCACCTTTAAAGAAACATATAGATTAAAAATGTAGGAATGGAAAAAGATATTCCATGCCAGTGCAAATCAAAAAAGCAAGAGTAGCTATACTTACATTGGACAAAATGGATTTCAATGAAAAAAAAACTATAAGAAGACAAAAGAAGGTCACTATGTAATAAAAATGGGTCAATTCATCAATAAGATATAACAATTTTAAATATATATGCACCTCCAACACTGGAGCACCCGGTTATATGAAGCAAATATTTTTAGAGCTAAAGAGATAAATGCACCCTAATACAATAATAGCTAGAGATCCCATCACCCAACTTTCTTCATTGGACAGACCTTTCAGGAAGAAAATCAAAAAACTAAACATAAGACCTAATCTGCCCTATAAGATAAATAAACCTCATAAACATTTACAGAACGTTTCATCCAGTGGATGCAGAATACACATTCTTTTCCTCAGCACATGGATTATTCTCAAGGATAAACCATATGTGAAGTCACAAAGGAAGTCTTAAAACATTCAAAAATTGAAATTATATCAAGCATCTTCTCTGACACAACAATGGAATAAAACCAGATATCAATAAAAAGATAAATTTGGAAGTTATATAAATATATATAAATTAAACAATATGTTCCAGAATGACCAGTGGGTCAGTGTAGAAATGAAGAAAAACATTAAAAATTTCTTGACATAAATGATAAAGTAAAGGTAACATATCAAAATCTATGGAATGCAGCAAAATCAGTACTAAGAGGGAAGTTTATAGCTATAAGTGCCTACAATAAAAAAAGAAGAAAAACCTTCAAATAAACAACCTAAAATATCTGAAGGAACTAGCAAAGCAAGAGCAAAACAAACCCAAAATTAGTAGAAGGAAACAAATAATATAGACCAGAGCCAGAGCAGAAATAAATTAATTTGAAATGAAGAAAACAATGCCAAATATCAATGCAATAAAAATATGAAGTTTTGAAAAGATTAACAAAATTGACAAATCTTTAGCCAGACTAAAAGAAAAAAATGAGAGCAGGTGCAAATAAATAAAATCAGAGATGTAAAAGGAGACATCACCTGATACCCCAGGAAATCAATGGATCATTACTGGCTACTACAAGCAACTATATGCCAACGAATTTAAAAATCTAGAAGAAATGGACAAATTTTCATACACTTACAACCGACCAAGACTGAACCATGAAAAACTCCAAAACTTGAACAGACCAATAGCAAGTAACAAGATCGGAGACAAAAAAAAAAAAAAAAATCCCAGTAAAGAAAAGCCTGAGAACCAATGGTTTTACTACTGAATTCTACCTAACATATAAAGAAGAGCTAATACCAATCCTGCTCAAACTATTCTGCAAAATAGAGGAAAGAATAATTCCATCCTCATTCTATGAGGAGAGTATTACCCTGATAGCAAAACCAGACAAAGACACATCAAAACAAGAAAACTACAGGCCAATATTTCTAGTGAATATAGATGCAAAAATCTTCAACAAAATGCTAGCAAACCAAATTCAACAATAAGTTAAAAGGATCATTCATTATGACCAAGGGATTCATTCCTGGGATGTAAAGATAGCCCCCATATGAAATCAATCAATGTGATACATCATATTAACAAAATGAAGCATAAAAACCATGTGATCATTTCAATTGGTACTGAAAATAATTGATAAAATTTAACATCTTTTCATGATAAAGCCTTCAAAAACTGGGGT
Source organism: Rhinopithecus roxellana (assembly GCF_007565055.1). Classification (NCBI taxonomy): domain Eukaryota; kingdom Metazoa; phylum Chordata; class Mammalia; order Primates; family Cercopithecidae; genus Rhinopithecus; species Rhinopithecus roxellana. The sequence goes on from NC_044555.1 coordinate 6,184,864, forward strand.
ATAAAAGGAATATACCTTAACCTGATAAAAGTTATATATGACAGACCCACAGCCAGTATCAAACTGAATGGGGAAAAACTGAAAGCCTTCTTTCTAAGACCTAGAACACAAAAAGGATTCCCATTTTCACCACTGTTTTTCACCATATTACTGGAAGTCCTCACTAGAGCAATGAGACAAGATAAACATACCAAGGACACCCAAATTGGAAGGGAAGAAGTCAAATTATCCTTGTTTGCAGATTATAAAATTTGATATTTTGAAAAACCTAAAGACTCAAACAAAAAACTTTAACAACTGAGTAAAAATTCAGTAAATTTGCAAGATACAAAAATCAATGTACAAAATCAATAGCATTTCTATATGCCAACAGTGAACAACCTAAAAAAGAAATTAAAAAGGAATCCCATTTATACAATAGCCACAAATAAAATTGAATACCAAGAAATTACCTTAACTAAAGATGTTAAAGATCTATACAATGAAAACTATAAAACACTGTCAATAGAAATTGAAACCTCCAAAACATTTCATGTTCACAAATTGGAAGAATCAGTATTGTTAAACTGTCTATACTACCCAAAGTAACCTACAAATTCAAGGCAATCCCTATCAAAACACCAATGACATTCATCACAGAAATAGCAAAACCATCCAAGATTTCATGTGGAACCACAAAGAACCAAAATAGCTAAAACTATCCTAAGCAAAAAGGACAAAACTGGAGGGATCACGTTACCTGACTTCAAATTATACTATGAGATATAATAACCAAAATAGCATGGTATTGGGAAAAAAAAAAAAAAAAAAAAAAACATATAGACCAAAGGAACAAAATAGAGAAGACAGAAACAAATTCACATAGTTACAGTGAACTTATTTTTGACAAAGTTGCCAAGAACATACATTGGGGAAAACAGGGTCTCTTCAATAAATGGTGCTGAGAAAACTGGTTACCCATATGTAGAAGAATGCAACTAGACACATGCATCTCACCTTATGCCAAAATCAAATTAAAATGGATTAAAGACTTAAATCTATGACATCAAACTATGAAACTACTATGCAAAATCATTGGGAAATCTCCCCAGGACATTTTTCTAGGCAAAATATTCTTGGACTATACCCCACTAGCATAGGCAACCGAAAAAAAATGGACAAATGGAGCGCCATCATATTCAAAAGCTACTGCACAGCAAGTCAAACAATCAACAAAGTGAAGAAACAACTCGTAGAGTGGGAGAAGATATTGGCAATCTACCCATATGACAACGAGTTAATAACCAGATATAAGAAGTTTAAACAACTCTATAGGACAAAAATCTAATAATCTGACTTAAAAATGGACAAAACATTTAATAGACAGTTCTCAAAGAAGACCTGCAAATGACAAACAAGCATATAAAATGGTACTCAACATTGATCAACAGAGAAATGCAAATCAAAACTACAATAAAATATCATCTCATCCCAATGAAAATGACTTATATCCAAAAGACAGGCAATAACAAATGCTGGCAAGGATGTGGAGAAAAGGTTCCTTGTACACTGTTGTTGGGAATGCATGTTAGTACAACTATCAGGAGAACCCGCTCCTGATGTTTAACGTGGGTTCTTTTCTATTTCCTAAGTGTCTCGGCTGGGTTGAGAAATAAAGGGAAAGAGCACAAGAGAGAGAAATTTAAAGCTGGGTGTCCCGGGGAGACATCACATGTCGGCAGGATCCGTGATGTTCCCCGAACCGTAAAACCAGCAACTTTTTATTAGCTCTTTTCAAAAGGGGAGGGAGTACACGAATAGAGTGTGGGTCACAGAGATCACATGCTTCACAGGGTAATAAAATATCACAAAGCAAATGGAGGCAGGGCGAGAACACAGGACCACCAGATGAGGTGAAATTAAAATTGCTAATGAAGTTTCGGGCGCGCATTGTCATTGATAACATCTTATCAGGAAACAGGGTTTGAGAGCAGACAACCTGTCTGACCAAAATTTATTAGGTGGGAATTTTCCTTGTTCTAATAAGCCTGAGAGCGCTACAGGAGACGGGGCTTATTTCATCCCTTTGGCTTCAACCATAAAAGACTGCATGCCTTAAAAGGGCCCATCTATAAGCCTACCTTCAGGGCGCATTCTCTTTCTCAGGGATGTTCCTTGCTGAGAAAAATAATTCAGCGATAGTTCTCCTATTTGCTTTTGAAAGAGGAGAAATATAGCTCTGTTCCATCCGGCTCACCGGCAGCCAGTTCAAAGTTACCTCTCTTATTCCCTGAACATCGCTGTTATCCTGTTCTTTTTTTAAAGATGCCCAGATTTCATATTGTTCAAACACACATGCTCTACAAACAATTTGTGCAGTTGACACAATCACCACAGGGTCCTGAGGTGACATTCATCCTCCTCAGCTTACGAAGAAGATGACGGGATTAAGAGATTAAAGTAAAGACAGGCATAGGAAATCACAAGGATATTCACTGGGGAAGTGATAAGTGTCCATGAAATCTTCACAGTTTATGTTCAGAGATTACAGTAAAGACAGGGGTAAGAAATTATAAAAGTATTAATTTTGGGAACTAATAAATGTCCATGAAATCTTCACAATTTATGTTCTTCTGCCACGGCTTCAGCCAGTCCCTCCATGTGCAGTCCCTGACTTCCTGCAACATGCAACAACTATGGAGAAGAGTTTGAAAGTTCCTCAAGAAACTAAAAATAGAGCTACCATTTGATCCAGCAATCCTACTGCTGGGTATATATCCCAAAGAAGAAAATTAGTATATCTAAACGATATCTGCACCCCCATGCTTATTGGAGCACTATCCACAATAGCCAAAATTATTTGAAAGCAACTTACATGTCCATCAACACATGAATGGATATAGAAAATGTGGTACTTAATACAAAATGGAGTGCTAGTCAGCCATAAGAAGGAATGAGATCCTGGCATTATTAGCAAAATGGATGAAACTGGATGTCATGATGCTAAGTGAAATAAGCCATGCACAGAAAGACAGGTACTGCATATTCTCACTCACTTGTGAGATCTAAAATTGAAAACAATTAAATTTATGAACACAGTAAAAGCATGGTTACCAGAGGCTGGGAAGGGTAGTGGAGAATGGGGACTGGGGGAAGCTGAGGATAATTTATGCGTACAAAAAATAGTTAGAAAAAATTAATAAGACCTGCTATTTGATATCACAACAGGGTAACTATATTCAGTAATAATGTAATTGTACATTTTAAAATAACTAAAAAATTGTAGATTGAAGCACAATGGATAAATGCTTGAGGGGATGGATACCCCATTTTCCATGATGTGATTATTATGCATTGCAAGCCTGTATCAAAACATATAAAGTACCCCATAAATACATACACATACTATGTACCCACAAAAATTAAAATAAGAAAGTAATAAAAAGAATATATAAGAGTGAAGCTGTACTTATAAAAAAGAGAACATCCAAGCAGAACAAAACCACCAACCACACAGAAATATTATAATCCCTCAGAGACTGCTATGAACACCTCTACCTATGCACACCAACTAGAAAACCTAGAAAAAAATAAATAAATTCCTGGAAACATACAACCTCCCATGACTGGACTAGGAAGACATTGAATCCCTGAACAGACCAATGTGGGCTCAAAAACTGAGTCAATAATAAATACCCTACCAAGCAGCAAAAGCCCAGGACCAGATGGATTCACAGCCAAATTTTACCAGAAGTGTAAAGAAGAGCTGGTAACATTCTCAGTGTAAGTATTCCAATAAACTTAGGAGGAGGAACTCCTCCCCAAGTTATTCTATGAGGTCATCATCATTCTAATGCCTAAACCTGGCAGAGACAGAATGAGAATAACAAAAACGTCAGGCTAATATCTTTGATGAACATAGATGCAAAAATCCTCAACAAAATATTAGCAAATTGAATCCAGCAGCACATCAAAAACTTAATTCACCACGATCAAGTAGACTTTATGTCTGGCATGCAAGGTTGGTTCAGCATACAAAAATCTATAAATGTGACAATAAATGTGATTCACCACAAAAACACATCTAGAATCAAAAACCACATGATTATTTCCATAGACACAGAAAAGGCTTTCAATACAATTCAATATTCCTTCATGTTAAAAACCCTAAACAAACTAGGCATTGAAGGGACATACTTCAAAATAATAAGAACCATCTATGACAAACCCACAGCCAACATTATACTAAATGTGCAAAAGCTGGAAGCATTCTCTTTGAGAATTGGAATAAGACAAAGATGCCCACTTTCACCATACCTGTTCAACATAGTACTGGAAGTACTAGCCAGAACAATTAGACAAATGAAAGAAACAGAATACATCCAAATAGGAAGACAGGATGTCAAACTGTCTCTGTTTGCCGATGACATGATCTTATACCTAGAAAACCCCATAATCTCTGCACAAAACCTCCTAGATATGATAAACAACTTCAGCAACTTATTAGAATACAAAGTCAGTGGACAAAAACCACTAGCATTCCTACACACCAACAACAGGCAAACTGAGAGCCAAATCAGAAAGGCAATTCCATTCACAACTGCCACAAAAAGAATAAAACACCTGGGAATACAATTAACCACAGAGGTGAAAAATACATGCAATGAGAATTACGAAACACTGCTCAAAGAAATCAGAGATGACACAAACAAATGGAAAAAAATTTCCATGTTCATGGATAGGAAGAATCAATATAGTCACAATGGCCATACTGCCCAAAGCAATTTACAGATTCAATGTTATTCCTATGAAACTACCAATGACATTCCTTATGAAATTAGAAAGAACTATTTTAATATTTGTGTGGAACCAAAAAAAGAGACCAAATAATCAAAGAAAACCTAAGCAAAAAAAAAAAAAAAAATTTGTATGCATCACATTACTCATCTTCAAACTATATTAAAGAGCTAACGTAACCAAAATAGCAATGGTACTGATAAAAAATATATATCAATGGAACAGAATAGAGAGCCCAGAAATAAATCTGCATACAACATCTGATCTTTGACAAAACTGACCAAAAAACAATGTGTAAAGTATTCCTCATTCAATAAATGGTGGTGGAATAACTAGCTAGTCATATACAGAAGATTAAAACTCAACCCCTACATTTCACCATGTACAAAAATGAATTCAAGATGGATTAAAGCCTTAAGTGTAAGACCTAAAACTGTAAAAACCCTGAAAGATAACCTGAGAAATACCATCCTGGACATAGGAACTGCAAAGGTTTTATGACAAAGACGTCAAAGGCAATTGAATAAAAAAATTGACAAATGAGACCTAATTAAACTAAAGATTTCTGCAAAGCAAAAGAAATGATCAATACTTTAAAGAAACAACCTAGGGAGTTGGAGAAAATATTTACAAATTATGCATCCAACAAAGATCTAATATCTAGAGTCTATAAGGACTCAACAAATCAGCAAGCACAAAAGCAAAAAAAAACAAAAACAAAATTAAAAAGTGGACAAAAGACATGAATAGCCACTTTTCAAAAGAAATATATATATATATATATATGGCCAAAAAGCATATGACAAAAGGCTCAAAATCACTAATTATTAGAGAAATGTAAATCAAAACTACAATGAGATACCATCTCACACCAGTTAGGATGGCTACTATTAAATGTCAAAAAAGGGCCAGGCTTGGTGGCTCATGCCTGTCATCCCAACACTTTAGGATGCTGAGGTGGGCAGATCACCTGAGGCCAGGAGTTCAAGACCAGCCTGACCAACATGGCAAAACCCCGTCTCTATTAAAGATACAAAAATTAGCTAGGTGTGGTGGTGGGCACCTGTAATCACAGCTACTTGGGAGGCTGAGGCAGGAGAATTGCTTGAACTCGGTAGGTGGAGTTTGCAGTGAGCCAAGATGACGCCACTGCACTCCAGCCTGGGTGACAGAGTGAGACCCCATCAAAAAAAAAAAAAAAAAGAAGTCAAAAAATATCAGATACTGGCGAAGTTGTGGAGTAAAGGGAACACTTACATCATGCTGATGGTAATGTAAATTAGTACAGTCATTGTGAAAAGCAGCGCAGTGATTTCTCAAAGAACTTAAACAGAACTATCATTTAATACAGCAATCCCATTATTGGGTATATACCAAAGGATTAAAAATTGTCTTTTCAAAAAGACACGTGCACACACATGTTTATCACAGCACTATTTACAATAGCCAAGACATGGAATCAGCCTAAATGCCTATCAGCGGTAGACTGGATAAAGAAAATGTGGTACATATACACCATGGAATACTACAAATCCACAAAAGAAGAATGAGATCATGTCGTTTGCGGCAAAGCAGATGGAGCTGGTGGCCATTATCCTAAGTGAACTAATGCAGAAACAGAAAACCAAACACTGCGTTTTCTCATTTATCAATGGCAGCTAAACACTGAACACACCTGGACACAAAGAAGAGAACAAAAACAAAAACAAAAACGAGAAATGGACATCAGGGCCTACCTGAGGGTGGAGTCTGGGAGGACAGTAAGGATCAAAAAACTACCTATCAGGTCCTGTGCTTATTACGTGCGGGACAAAATAATCTGCACACCCACCCCCCTGTTACATGAGTTTCCCCATATAACAAACCTGCACATGCACCCCTGAATGTAAAAAAACGGTTAAGAAAAGCAATATAAGAACATTTTTCAGAATTATATATATATGACTTTCAAGAGGGAAAGAGCCTGATGAATGCCAAACAAAAGCGTAAATCAAACAAAACTCCAACTGTCTCAAAGTGTTTATCTATTGACTCTTTTAGGACTTGGTTTTCAGGATAAATTCAGCAGCAGCACATAACACAGCAGTGGGTGAGAGTTATTCTATGTCCTACCCTTGCCCCACTTGTATGGATTCAGTCAACCAGGAAGGGGGGTTAGTGAATGATAATCATTGGTATCATAAAGAATGATATTAATAAAGAAGATGTCAGCAAAAAAGATGCTCTTAAACTACATGATGCTTTTTTCAGTCAGCAGTTCCCTACTTTAGTACTCATACAGGGTACTTAGTTTTGGTTCTTTGTTATCCTGCTAGACTATTACTTTCATGTATCCCAATAGTACCAAAGCAGCTACAGGACCCACTGACATGTGAAGAGGCACAAAGGAGGTAATTCCTACTATCTTTAGCTCTGCTGTTAGCATAGGCCTCATAACTAACCAATAGTTCTGCCAGAGTACCTGGATAATTATGCTTCACTTTATTGGAATAAAAACATCCTAATCATTGTTTATCTTCTTTGAGTGGAGATTTATCAGAAAGCAAAGTATATTTTTTCCAAAAAGTTTAACAAGTAAATATTGGGTTGTGCAGAATTGCATCGTCCCCTGCTCCTATACAGACTCCATTTTAGACATTCTATGACTCCCTATTTTGAGGGAGCAATCAAAATTAATGGAAAATAACATATTAGGGATACATATAGTTTTTAAGATTTCATAATAATTAAACATTTTATTGAGAAAATAGGGCTGTTGAAATTTTGCATAATGTTAATCAGGTGCTTTGGTCTGAATGTTGGTGTTCCCTCAAAATGTATATGTTGAAATCCTGACCCTAAGGTGATAGTTTTAGAAGGTGGGACATTTGGAGGTGATTAGGTAATGTAGAAAGCAAACTGTTTCCTCTTCAAAGTTTCCCTTCTTGTTAAATAATAAATCATAAGTGTTAGAAATAGTAGTTTCTTTTACGGACTAACTTTCTTCAAGCCTCCTTGCTTTGTGCTAATAACTCTTTGTTAAACCCTATTCTATATAGCTGTCGGACATGCACATTGCAGTTCACAGCCTATGACCCTTCCTTATATGGAAATGTTACGGCTTCTTTAAATCATTCGTAAACAACTTCCTCTTCTCCTTTGTTCTATTGCCTTTATCTAGTAGCAAATTGGGTATCCGTTTAGATGTGAGGTTTGTGTGAGGTTTGGCTCCAGTCAGTGGATGCAGAACACAGCAGTAAGGACAACCCAAATGCATTAGGGACAAATATGCCTGCTTTTCCTTTGTTAGGTGTACTCTCATGGCAAGACTGTTGGTGAGTGTACCCTTTCTGCAGAAAGTAAAAATTGCCTTGCTGAGAGAATTACATTTATGTTCAAGTGCTATTTCTTTGTGGTACCAGGGAACAAGAATTTTGCATTTCTAACAGTAATGAGGACTTCACCCACATGTATGGGATTACTGTCCTTATAATAGAACCCTGAGAGGGGTTCCTTGCCCCTACTACCATGTGCAGGCACAGTGAGAAGACACTGTCTGTGAGCCAGAAAATGGTTCCTTACCAGTCATTAAATCTGTATTAATCTTGGAATGCCCAAGTTCCAGAACTGTGAAAAATAAATTTCTGTTGTTTATAAGCTGCAGTACTCAGTTCATGGTATTGTGCTGTCTCTCTCTTGCTCTGGCTCTTGCCATTGCTCTTGCTTTCTCACTCTGTTTTACCTTTTTGGTACCATTCATACTTATCAAAAAATTACTACCAAGTGCTAATAATATTAATAATAATAGTAATGATTTTGGGGCAACAAAGAGGCTCAGAGAAAAGAGTAGTTTTGCAGTCAATTCTCAGGAGCATGCCATCATTTTCTTATGACTGTATTTGTCTAAAATTAGTATTATAGCAGCACTAAGAGACTGAGACATCAGTGTTCCAAATGTTTGAGTTTTCATTTGTAAAGCCCTTTTCCTAATAGAAGAGAATATGTCTGCAGGGTCAAGGTTTGCTGCTTAGAATTACTCAGCCAAAAATAATGTTTTGTATTCACAGCCATAGGGAATCCTTACCTTATTCAAGGACAATTGAAGTGGTGCACTTTATTTTCTTGTCATCTTGGGTGTCTACAGAAAAGTTATTTAAGCGTATTCTGGCCAATTACTTAACAAATGTGTTGCTAAGGTGTTTTGACCAGGAGTTGAAGACATTACCATAGGCAGAAGGATGTTTGAAATATGGTTTTCTTTGTTCAGAAAAATTTAAAATGTCAATTCCCAAAACCAAATAAACTAAACTGAAAGAAAATTAAACCATGCTGCTCAGGATGCCACTTGGGGGTGTTTTGAGCCAGTGATCATTGAGTTTGGCATTATTTTATGATTCCAACAGGGTTAATCCTGCTGTGCTGCAGCTATCAAAAACCACAGAAAATTCTTTACTTCTTTATTTTATAATCATAGCTCACCAACACCTATGATAAGTAGCAAGAGTATTTATGGCATAATTTTGTGCAGAGGTTGAGTTCTCTGTTTCTTTTTCCTTTTTCATGCAGTGACTGGTTTGCCAGTTTTCTTTTCATTATTTTACAAATAGTATGATTCATTTGGTTTATTAGCAACAAATCTCTATTTGAATTGTGTACCCCACAGACTGAAGTGCAATGCAATCCAATACAAATAATTCACTTCGGCTGTTAACAGTATTCATTCCCTACCTGGCCATGTTTAGAGTCCTTTACAACCAACACAACTCATCTACTCTGTCCACTACCACAGCTCTTCCACCCTTTTCTCCCAACTACCCTATAGCCCCAAGAGTAGTTGAAATTCTACATCCTGATTGAGTTGAAGACCTTTTCCCAACATGATTCTCTAAGATCTCAAGTCGATGAAGTGGCACATGAGATATTGTTGAAGAATAAACTGATTCTGGGAGAAGAGACACATCCATCCTAAGAACATGAGTAAGCAATCCATACTAGTGTGGGGATATAACACAGAAATAAACATAAGTTGTCTCTTTGTTTTAAAGTTTTCCATTGAAATAATGACACTGGAATTGTTGGGAGTGCCAGCTTACTATTCTGTTCACTCATCTACATAATGAAAAACTGTCAAACATAGGTGTTTAAACTGCTTTTGGATAATCAAATAGAATATTTTTGCCCAATCAGCTTTCTTTGGAGTATGGAACATGGCTTCAGTCTTGAAATTCCTTTTTCTGGCTGTTTTTGTTGATGAATTCAGGCGTTACATTTCCCTATTACTATTGTTGTCCTACTCTAGTTTACACTTGAATCATCTCTCATCCCCTCAGACCTGAGAAATCCATTGTTATATTTCAAGTGTGAATGCTTTTGCATGATTAAGATTTTGGATTCGACTTTGAATGGCTCTACCCTCTCCCCGCTATAAAGGTCTATGAATCTATGACAAATTGCCTTTGAACACAGACAGTCACATGTCCTAAAAACAGAATGCAATTTTTGTGAAATTTCTGATAAATGTGAGTTAGAACGTCCAACCTACTTGACCTGAAAGTACATGCTGTGGCCTTGGTGATCCAGCTAATTAGAGGATCCCTCGTTCTAAAGCACAATCTAACAGCACAACCTCCGCATTCCTTTTAAATCACTCAAGCATTGAACACTGCTGTGTGGGTGAGACACTGCTCTACTTTAGTAGATATCAGTACCAAAGAGACATTTGACATTCTCCTCCCATCTGCCACCAATCACAGTAGATAATTTGGTTGTTTCCATATTAAAGCAGAAAACACATTGACACCTGGAAACCAGGGGCAGAAAATTTCACTCAGTCACTGAGGGGAGACTTCTTTCCTGCACTTACACCCAAGTCATGGCCGTGGAAGTGAATCAGGAAAACCACACATAGAGAGACAAACATTCTAGATAGGCCAATACTCATTCAGGATGTTCTCTGGGACTTCATAATTCACAGTTGTTTGCTATCAGTCAAGAGGTGTGGCTTAACTGAAACCCTGTCAGATATAAGAACAGGAAGTTTTAACATTTGTGAATCAAACTAAGTCAGTAACTTCAAATGGCCACAAAAATTGATAGGTTAAAATGTATAAAAATAAATTTATACCTAGAGTAGCTCATAAGGGATTTCTCTTTAATTTAGCTAGTAGCACTGAAGTTCTTGCTTATATACAAAAGCCAGACACCATTATTATCACTTCCCGACTCGTTAACAAGTTCCCTTTAACCATAATGCCTGTACTTGTGACATTTCCCAGTGATTTCTGATTAAAGCCGCCTGACACCTGTGTGCTTGCTTTGAGGTTTGACTATTGAGTATCTTTAGAACTGTGAGGCATTTGTTCTTAGCCTGGCTGGTGGTCCACTTATAATGCATAGCGACGTTCCTTCTGCAAATTGGGAATATAAAGAGGGAGATGATTTTTAGAACCTGAGAGAAGAAGTGTCTTTCATGAAAAGAAAACCTGGTTGCATGCCTCCCTGAAGTCCTGTGGCAGTTAACGCTGGCCCTGAGCCTCCCGAAGTGAATTTACAGCATATAATCAAGTGTGATTTGTTTTGATTACCTTAGCACTAATGAGGGAGTACCTCCCACACAAGGCCTCCATCTAATTAGAAGTATCTGGTAAGAAGGTATTTGCATATTTTCAAGTCATATTATGTCATGAGGACATTTGAGTTGATGAAAACAGACATTTACTATAAGATAAAAATGCAATGCGTTGAAACCAGGAGTCATAAGAGACTCACAGCTGTGGATTTGGGTGCCTGTTTTAATTGATGAGACACAGCAGCTCTGCCTCATGAACAAATCAGAAAATGAAGCACGAAGAATGTAAAGATGCAGAGGTCAGAATATCACAGCAGGAGGCAGAGCTGCAGACACTGTGATTGGTGCATCCAGGTCCCTTGATTGCAGTTTCTAGCTTTTTTCCTCTCTTGCACGGTGATTTATATATCAGAATTTAGGTGAAAATCTGCCATCTCTCTCTTGCTCTGGCTGTTGCTATTGCTCTTGCTTTCTCGCGCTGCTTTACCTTTGTGGTGCCATTCATACTTATCAAAGAATTACTACAAGTGCTTATAATAATAGTAATAATGATTTGGGGGCAACAAAGAGGCTCAGAGAAAGGAGCAGTTTTGCAGTCAATTCTCAGGAGCATGCCATCATTTTCTTATGACTGTATTTGTCTTTAAAATTACAGTAATAACTGCTGCTTACTGTATGTCTAGCATTGTCCTACATTTGTCACATGAATTAATTAATTTACATTTAAAACTTCACTAAAGTAGGTGTTTTTATTATGCTCATATTAATATTTAGGAATTGGGGCCTAGGAGTGCTGGAGTAATTTGTTCAAGATCACCCAGCTTGTAAGCTAAATTCAGAATTTGAACCTAGCCGACCTGACTCCAGATTCTGAGCTCTAACCACCTGAACTTCTGCTGTTTTTTCCCTCAAGAGAGGAGTGTATACACACACACACACACACACGACACACACACACACACACACGACACACACACACGATTGGGTCAAGGTTTGGCATGTAGTGACCCAGCCCAGTTAATCAGATTCCTCTCCACAACTCTTGATACAACAAGTAGGGAAGAGGGGCTTTTTCATGTCCAGAATTGCTAGCTGTAAGAACACTATGCGTTTAGAGCAGCATCTTTGTTTCCACATGGGAAAAACTGGTCTAGGAATAAATGCAAGAAAGAGAAAAGCAAAGCTGAGATATGGAGAACAGAGAAATGAGTCTTAGTGATATAATTCAAGCCCCCTAATCAGAAAGGGATTCAGCCATATCTGAAGACAGCTAGCACCACTGTTTTCGTGCAATGCTCATATCCATCTCTTTGGTTTAACTGGTCTAGGAGAATTTTCTGCCGTAGATCCTGAAAAACACATTGTGAGAGTGAAAATATGAACAAGGAGTGTTGTATATACCCAAAGATCACATATATTGTGCTTTGGAGTGAGGAATGGAGTTAAATGATAGCCTGCACTAGGGCCTCTTCAGAAAGGGAAATACTCCATCTTTTTCTCCTAAGATATAAACGAAGGAGTTCACATTTGCATTATAGAAAGCATTTTAAAAATATCTTCAAAAAACACTGACACTCAGTCCCTCCCTTGTCTTGAGGACATCTGAGGAATCAAGCAAGTAGTATAAAAAGTTAGTCTTTTTATATATTTCTTCACAGTTATTTTTATATATTTCTTTACAGTTGATGAACTGGATTGGTTCTCTGCATTTTGTTGTTGAAACGACCTCTTGCTTGGCCTATGTAATGCATTACTATTTCCATTTTATAAATGAAAATAATGGGCTGCAAGAAGGTTGTATGTTTTATCCAAGGCCATAAAAGTAGTAAGGGTCTGAGCTTACATTTGAAACCAAGTCTTCTGATTCTGTATATGATGTTCATTCCTGAAGATAATTCTTTCTTCCATTCTTAACAGTGCCTCATTTTCCAGCAATTATTTTTACATTCAAAATACATTCAAATCATCCATTTTTTTACAAACAGATATATTGAGATAGAATTCACACGCCATGTACTTCATTCATTTAAGGTGTTAACTCAATAATATTTAATAAACTCACAAGTAGGCACAGCCATTAGTACAATTTTAGAACATGTTCATCACCTCAAAAACCAACTTTTAGTAATCACCCCCACATTCTCCTGCTACTGCCATTCCACCCTCTTCAGCCTTAAGGAACCACTAATCTGCTTCTGTTTCTGTATACTTTTCCTATTCTGGACTTTCCTATGAATGCAATTATATAATATGTAGTAGTTTTTTGTGACTGGAATTTTACACTTAGTATAACGTTTTCAACATTTATCCATGTTGTATTATATGTCTCTATACTTCATTTTTGTGGTTTAATAATATTCAATTTTATGTCTATACCACATTTTATTTTATTTTATTTTATTTTTTTTGAGACGGAGTCTCGCTCTGTCGCCCAGGCTGGAGTGCAGTGGCCGGATCTCAGCTCACTGCAAGCTCCGCCTCCCGGGCTTACGCCATTCTCTCGCCTCAGCCTCCCGAGTAGCTGGGACTACAGGCGCCCGCCATCTCGCCCGGCTAATTTTTTGTATTTTTTTAGTAGAGACGGGGTTTCACCGGGTTAGCCAGGATGGTCTCGATCTCCTGACCTCGTGATCCGCCCGTCTCGGCCTCCCAAAGTGCTGGGATTACAGGCTTGAGCCACCGCGCCCAGCCACCACATTTTATTTATCCATTGATTAGATGATGAACCTTTGGGCTGTTTTCATCTCTTGGCTATTATGAACAATTCTATTATGAATAAAACATTTCTGTACACACTTTTGTATGGATATATATGTATATACATATACATATATATATATATTTTCTTTTATTTATCTTGGGTACATGCCTAGCAATGTAATTACTGGGTCCTATGGTAACTTAATGTTTAATTGTTCGAGGAACTGCCATACTGTTTTCCAAAGTGTCTGCACCATTCTATTTTCTTACCAGCAGTGTATAAGTGTTCTGATTTCTTTACATCTTCACCAACACTTGATGTCTGACTTTTGGTTTCAGTATTTCAGGTGGTATGTCATTATAGGCTGTATTTGCATCTCTTTGATGAATAATTATGCTGAACATATTTTCATGTGCTTATTGGCCTACTGGTGTGTCCTCTTAGGAGAAACATCTGTTGAGATTTTTCTCAAAAGAATAATCTTTTCTCAAAAGAAAAATCTCATTTGGGCCATTTTGTTATCAGTCTATTCAGTACTGTGTTCTAAGAATTATTTATATCTTCTAGGTATAATATATGATAATCTATGTATAATAACATCAGATATATGATATGCACATTTTTTTCCCATTTTGGGGGTTATTTTTTTCACTTTCTTGATGGTGTCCTTTGAAACATAAATGTTTTAATTTTTACAAGAAAAATTTTCTATTTCTTTTTTCTTTCATTGCTGACGCTTTTGGTGTTGTATCTAAGAATACTTTGCCACATAAAAGGTTATGAAGTTTTTTCTTAAGAGTTTTGTAATTTGATCTCTTAGACTTAGATATTTGATCAATTGCAGTTAATGTTTTTTATATCATATGAAGTAAGAGTTCAACTTCATTCTTTTACTTGTGGATATCTACTTGCCCCAGCTCCATTTGCTTAAAGACTCTTCTTTTTCTCATTAAATGGTCTTGGCATCCTTGTTGAAAATCAGTTGACCACGGATGTATAGGTTTATTTCTGAAGTTCCCATTATATTGCATTCATCTATATGTTTTACCTTGTGCCAGTACCACACTGTCTTGATTATCATTGCTTTGTAGTATGTTTTGAAACTGAGGAGAGTGATTACTCCTACTTTATTCTTATTTTTCAGAATTATTTTGGCTCTTTTGTGTTTCTTGCAATTCCATATTAATTTTAAAATCAGCTTGTCAATTTCTGCAAAGATGTCATCTGAGATTTTGTTAGGGATACATATTTATAATTGTTGTATCTTCCTGAAGAATTGATACATTTGTTTTTATAAATGTCTTTCATTACTTCTAATAACAATTTTTTATTTTAAAGTTTGTTTTGCCTTATATTAGTATAATATGCATTCATGTGGTTACTATTTGTATGCTATATCTTTTCCATAGCTCCATCCCTTTATTTTAAAAATATTTGTGTTTTTTGAATCTAAAGTATGACTCCTACAGACAACATATAGTCAGCTCATGTTTTTAAAATCTAGTCAGATAATTTCTGCCTTTTTATTTGATTGTTTAATTCATTTAATGTTATTGCTGACCTAGTTAGATTTATGCTTGCCATTTTTTAAATTTTCTATATGTCTCATATCTTTTTATTCCTGCATTCATCCTTTACTGCTTTCTTTCACATTAAGTAAATATTTTCCAATTATCATATTTTTTATTTGATAATATTTTTGCTATATTTTTAAGGTTTTTTTTTATTTATTTTTTTGATGGTTCCTCTAGTGTTTACCATGTACAGTCAGCCCTCCATATCTGTGGGCCTCGCATCCATGGATTCAACCAGCTCCAGATTAAAATATTAAATAATAAATAAAAATTAACAATACAACAATAAAAATAAAACAAAAAGTACCGTATAACAACTACCTAACATCTACATTGTATTAGGCATAATAAATAATTTAGAGATAATTTAAAGTAATGACTAGGAGGGCCAGTTATCTAACACTGGATGAGAACACTGAAGCTGTGTCTGCATTTGGATGCCTTAGAAGCAGACCTGAGACAGGACTGAAGTACAGTAGTTATAACTAAACACAGGAGCCAGGAGCAAGACAAAGAAGGGAAAACCACCAACAGAAGGTATACTATCAGGCAAGTCACCACTGTGGATTGATTACTGGAGCTTGATCCCACTGGGAAACTCTGGGTGTCAGTGTAGTACATGCACCTCAGAGTTCTCTCTTCTCAGGGGCAAGGGAGCAAGACTATTTAGACACCAGTTTCCATCAGTCATTGGTTGAATGCTGCCTTCCACGACATTAATCCTCTGGCTCGCACAGCTGCCCTGTGTGGGCAGGGTGGAATTTGGTTGTTGAGAAACATCCTCGGGCAGTTGGAAGTCCCAGAGCTTGCACTGCAGTGGTAAGGCACCAGAGGATGGGGATGTGGATGGAGCATCAAAAGGATCTGCTACAAGCAGCCAGGACAGATTTCAGCAGAAGAGTCCATATGTTAGTGGCTGGTAGTTCAGAGGGCCTGGGAATGGACAGATCAACAGCTATTCTCACTAAAGCAGCATAGAGAGGTAGTCAAGGCCTGGGGACCTTGGTGAAGACAGCTTATAATGGGAGAACGAGGAGCCATGCCAGTGTCAATGAAAAGAGTCAAATTCTGTAAAATATTTGAAGAGATTTATTCTGATCCAAATATGAGTGACCATGGCCCATGACACACCCCTCAGGAGGTCCTGAGAACATGTGCCCAAGGTGGTTGGGGTGCAGTTTGGTTTTTTGCATTTTAGGGAGGAATGAGACATCAATCAAATATATTTAAGAAATGCATTGGTTTGATCCAGAAAGGTCGGACAGCTCAAAGCGGGAGCTTCTAGGCTATAGGTAAATGTAAAGGTTTTCTGATTGACAATTGGTTGAGTCTGTCTGAAGACTTGGGATCAATAGAAAGGAAATGTTCAGGTTAAGATAAAAGATTGTGTAGACCAAGGTTATTTGGAAGTCTTATAGTGGCTGCCTTTAGAGACAATAGATGACAAATGTTTCCTATTCAGATCTTTAAAAAGTGCAAGACTTGTAGTTAATCTCTTTAAGATTGTGAGGGCCTGGAAGAAAAACACCAAGCTACATTAATAGAGATTCTTTACAGGTGCAAATTTTCTCCCTTTGCATGGACATCTCAAGATATGGAGAAGAAACATTTTTGGGGCTAAAACATTTTGATTTTCTTCCTTGTCTAATAGTGTTATGCTGGAGTCAGGTTGGAAAGTAAGTCATGATGCACAGGGTTAAAAAAACAAAACGAAACAAAACAAAACATCTGATGAGAATTTATTGTTTGTAGGGGATGACTCCTCAGACCCCTTAGATAGGAATTTGGACAAGATTAAAAAAAAAAAAATCAGAGCTTAGTCTTCAACAGCCTTTGTCTCTGCAGATGAGATTCTACACCCAGGGTTGGAAATGTCTCTATCTTTTCTTCCTACCACAGGTGGCTGTTGGATATAAAAGGCATTTTGGGAATGTTTCTTTTTTCGGCTCTTGGACTAATCTTGTTGTCAAAACAGACCATATGCTCAGTATTTAAAATTAGGTGTGATTTACAAAGAACTGTGTTGCAACAAGAGAGGAAGGGAGTGCACAGAAGCCAGTGGCTGAGTGATGACAGTGCACCAAATTTTTAACATATCCGAATCATAGTAAATTTTTCTAAAACCAAAGACCTCATCCAAGAATTGCCTTGTGTTCAGCAGCAAAATGTAAGAATCATGTCCTCAGGTGCAGAGGAAATACATCAGATAGACTCAGCAGGGCAGTGATACATTGGCAGGTAAAAGGGCTGCTGATAGCATGCTTTCAAAAAGTGTGACCATCTTCGTTCATTAAGACCTTAACTGTGTTCCCTTCCATTGAGACTTATACTTTTTCTCATAGCTCCTGAGAGATAGCACAGTCTCTCAGGGAGGGGCTGGTTTCTTCAGCAAAGTTTCTTTGGCAGCCTGGCAGTGCCTCTCCTGGACAACTGCCACAGCTGCCTCTCAGGGATGTCTGTAGCTTAGGAACCCAGAGAGAGGGAGAATAGTTGTAGACATGCAGGTAGTCATGGAGTCCAAGACTGGACTAAACCAGTGTCAACCAGTGAACAAAATATCCTAGGAGAGGGGAATGGGGTTCATGGGGCTCAGAAATCGAGGGGGGTTCTGGAGCCTGTCATCAAGAATGTTATTAGAAGTATTTCACAACAAATACGGTGCAAACACTGACCAACAGGTAGAGCTGGATTCAGGGCACCAGCTGTGTGAGGCACTAACTCTGTGGTTACTAGGCCCTGGAGAAGGGGTGAGGGTAGCAGGGGCAGTGGAGGGCTCCTGTAGAGCATGTAGGTATCCCAGAACAGCCTCAGTGTATTAACTAGTCTGGTATGTGCCAGAATGAGTGAGCATCCCTGTATCAGGAGTTCCCTTTGGTGCCACAGACTCCAGGTCACCAGCAACTTATATGGCATCTTTGTGTGAATTAGAGAAAGTGTTCTCTGTTGTCAGGCTGGGTGAGTAGGTTGCTGGATTCATTGTGAGAAGGAAAGGCTCTCAGCAGGAAGAGTTTATAAGAAATAAAAGTTCTCTGGGGAAATGAATGAGAAAAAGACAGCTCCTCAGAATGAAAATGTACTGTCTTTAGGAGAAAGAACTAGAAATGCCCCCACCCCACTCTATAAAAAATGTTTCCCCCTGTGAGAAGAGAACTTAGACAGAAGTGCCCCACCCTGCAGACACAGCAGGAGGTTTTGATGTTGGAGAGGGTGATGGGCTGGATTTTAGCAACCCCACACCTCCATGACTGGGCAATTTTTGCAATGAACAAACCGCACTGTGTATGGTGGGCTTCCTGAACCTTGACTATATGTCTCAAGGTTACCCCACTCTGTCCCCTAAACTTACTCCCTCTTCTTTCTTCATGAGCACCATGCCCCCACCCAAAATAAATAAATTAAAAAGCTTAGAGTTTACACCCATGAACATTGATGTAGCATATCTTTTTCAATTTATTTTAAGTTGGGCACATTTAACATAGCACAGTGATGTGCTGAGAAAGACAACTGGCGATGTAGATGGCTCTGTGGTAAACAAGGTAATTCTTTCCAATGTCAGCTCCACAAACTTGAATCCAGGGCAGCCCCTCTGCTCCCAGAGCAGAAGGAGAAGCAGCCAGGATTGGTGTGTGTTCTTGCAAGCCATTCCGCTAACATCCCGCAGGTTGGCCTGCAGGGATCACTTCCAAGGGTAAGAGGATCATTGAGTGTTCACAGCCCATTGATTTCCTGGCCATGGCAAAAGAAACTGTCAATAAGGTGCCAGTTGTGGCAAAGGTTGTTTTGTGACCCATTCTTTTTTCTGCTGAAACTCAATTTGTCAAGGCTGCCAGACAGTCCATGATGACATTTAGTCACTATGGTCTGGGCTGGATTTGGGTCATTGACTTGGTTCCCACTTTAGTCATCTAGTATTCTGGAGTGTAACCATTGTGTATATTTATACAAGAGTATATATCTTAGACAATTACACTATCTGAAGATTAGGACCTCTGCTTTCATAGTTTTCAGCGATATATATTAGCAGAGAAACACAAGACAGGCTCTGAGCAGGATGGCAGGAGAATTGGTTTTCCACTATCTTGGTAGTGTCCGGCAGGTCACCTCACACCCTGGAAAGCAGAACAGGCTCTCAGATGAAATGTTTTATGACACTATGACTATAAATAATGGCATCTTGAAGGCACACTTGTAATTCTCCTAGGGCATTGTAAAGCGGCACTCCAATTCTTGTTGACTCAGGAAGCGATTGCCCTGTCTTGTATCAAAGTCACCTTGGGCTGCCCCCAAATAATATAGAGGCAGGAATGCTGAGTCAGGCACAGCAATGCATTAGGTCCCTGCCCAGTTGCTCCACTGCACTAATGTTGGCGGCCCTCTTATTTGCCTGTAAATAACCCCTGTCAAACTGGACCCCTGCAGTGATGTCTGAGGGCTGCTCCTCTTCACATTGTCACATCCTTTCCCAGGTTACACCATAGCACTGATGTTCTGCACTTCTACTGTTTGCCTCATTCTTGGCTTCAGTGCAGTTACTCAACTGTAGTGGTTGTGCAGGTTCTACCTTTTCAGGCCTTTTACTTCCCCTGTGCTGTTACATCATTGCATTCATGAGTCAGGTCTTATCCTCTTTGCCCTGGTTACATGATTACAATGATAGTATGGATATGCTCAGCTCTGCTCTGTTTTCCTCCTCTGGCCTAGCACAGCATGCATTGACAGTGTGAGGATCTATTTTCTCCTTTCACACTCTCTGTTCACTTACACAATGGCCTAGGAAAACCTAGATCCGTGTATTGCAATTGGCTTCTAGAATCTGAGAATGACCCCTAGCTGACATCCAAAAACCAAAAGGATGCTTCAGTGCTACAACCAAACAGAACTTAATTTCTCCAACAATCTGAATGAGCTTGGAAGCAGATTCTCCCTCAGACTCTCCAGATAAGATCTCAACCCAGCTTGGGATCTTAATTTTTGACTAATGAGACCCTAAGCAAGTAAGACACTTGAGCCTGTTCAGACTTCTCATCTACAGAAGTATAAGATAAAACATTAAAAATAAATAAATTTAAGCTGCTAAATTTGTGGTAATTTGTTATACCCACAGTACAAAGTAATTCATCTCCTCTCTATGTAGTCTTCTCCTATGTAGAGATTTTATAATTGTTTCTACCTGGTCCACAGGCTTCTAGAAGCCCCTTCCCCTGCTGCCTCCTCCAGAACTATATTGGATATGGTCATCTCTGGTTTCTGTTCCTGCTATGATCTTGGGGATACTGGAAACCCTATCTCTGTCAACTGGAAACTTTATGCAGTTCATCAGCATGGGGTTTTGTTGGACAAACAGTGACTCCACAAGAGTGTTTCAGTCTCCTTTCAAAAGTGGAGAAAACACCTCTCAGCCTTATAATTCAAGCATGGAATGTGAAAAGTCCTCCCATTCCTCCAAATACAAAGAGGACTTATCAGATTTACCTCATAGAAACTGAAAAAACTAAAAATCAGTAAAACTGTCTTACTCTTCTCTTTATGATCCTTGATGGTTTTTATTTTGTTACTTTTAGACTGGCTATGCAATTTTGTTTTTCTATTTTTACGATTTATCACATACTGCCTCCTTGGAATAGAGACATTTGTCAAAATGTGAGCTCACTGCCTCATATTGATGAGAAATCAAGCACTGTTTCATGAAGAATATGAAACACTCATGCAGACCCTCACGTCCAAGGCCATAATATGGGATTTGGTTTCTGAAAACAAGACACAGAATTCTGGCTTGAAACCAGGCCTCACTAATGGTATATATAATCACATAGAATACATAACATATAAAATTTCAGAAACACACAGATCACACACAGACACACACACACACACATCTTTGGAAATAACTGCAATAATAAAAGGAATTGGAATGGAATCGTCATAATCTATGAATACCTCATGGCACCCAAGACAAATATAGTAGCACTAGTAAAAATTCTGGAAAAACAATGGTACGTTTCTATGGGTATTGCTAGTTGGTGCCCTGTATTAGTCCATTTTCACACTGCTATAAAGGTATTACCCGAGACTGGATAATTTATAAACAAAATAGGTTTAATTGACTCAGTTCTGCATGTCTGGAGAGGCCTTAAGAAACTTACAATCATGGTGGAAAGCAAAGGGGAAGCAGGCACCTTCTTCACAAGGCGGCAGGAGAGAGACAACATGTAGGGGAAACTGCCACTTTCGATACCATCAGATCCTGTGAGAACTCCCTCACTATCATGAGAACAGCATGGGGGAAATTGCCCCCATGACACAGTCACCTGCTACAAGGGCCCTCCCTCAAACACAGGGGGATTACAATTCCAGATGAGATTGGGGTGGAGACACAGAGCCAAACCATATCATGTCTTATAAGAACATCTTTAGAATAAAGAGAAATAAAATACAGTTGAATCATGAACAAATCAGAGATTGGGGTGCTGACCCCCTGTGCTGTCAAAAATTTCAGTATGACTTTTGACTCACCCAAATTTCAGCTATTAATAGTCTACTTTTGACCAGATGCTTTGTCAATAATATAAAATCAACAAGTATTTTGTGTGTCCTATGATTATATACTGCATTCTTAAAATAAAGTAAGCTAGAGAAAAGAAAATGTTATTAAGGAAATCATAAGGAAGAGAAAATTTACTATTGATTAAGTGGAAGTGGATCATCACAAAAGTCTTCATCCCCATTGTCTTTATGTTGAATAGACAGAGCGAGAGTAAGAGAAGGGGTGGGTCTTGCTGTCTCAGGAGTGGCAGAGAAATAAAATCTGTGTGTAAATGGACCCACACAGTTCAAATCTGTGTTGTTCAAAGGTCAACTTTATTTTCAAAAGGGAGAAATTAATTTATATTTTAGACATTGTCAATTCATTTTCAAAGACACACTGATAACAATATTCATCACCATAATGAAATTTTCATTAAATATATGCCCCTGAGTTTTCTATGTTTAAAAACATAATAATGATAACTAAGAGGCTCTGTTCTCTAAGAAATAAGAGGAAACAAAAAGATGGCACAAAATCAAGTGGAATTGATGATAGCTGGTTTCTTCACATATAGATGGAGTTAAAAAAAAACCTTTACAATTTGTTTAATGTCATATTTCAAGTTATATTTCTAAATTTAATGATTTAATGGTCAAATAGTAGATATTAAAGAGATGGTAGGGAAGGAAAAGGTTCAGGGGAAGAATATGCAAAAAGCAGGGAGACCGAGGACCTAGGGGGACTGAATGAATTATTGACAAGAGGAAACCTGTATGAAACACTTTGGCTCCCTAGTGACTAAGTGTCATGGCTGCTGAGACTCATGCTTAAACTATTTGAGATTTATACAAATGTCCATGATGAGAAATAATTATAAGTTTACTAAAGTAGGAATATGAATACTGAGTACAGCAGAACAGGAGCTGGACACACATAAGGAGCCCAGAATTCTGCCACATAGTTATATCTTAAGGGAATGTTTCTTTTGTCCTGTACTCAGGATTGTTTACTGAATAACTCCTAATTACTCCTTGTTACTAAGATATAGACAAGTTTAGAGATTTGTAGACATTTTAGATCTCAGACTATATGTCTAGGTAATGTTAAAATTATAATGTACTTTACTTTTTGCCCTTCATGTGAAAATGCACACATTTTCAGTTACCTGCTTGGTGTATCCACCTACATATACTGTGAAACCTTCAAATTATCCTCTCCAAACTTGATCCTACGGCTATTTCTATTTCTTAATCTCAGAGACAAGGATGAAACTTTCCCTTTTTTTTCATGTATCAAATTCAATCAAGAGTCAAGAATGTCCTGCCAATTCTACCAGCCAAGGCATTTCTACAGGGTATATCATATTGCTATCCTGCTACAATCCTAGTTGAGCGTTACCTATACTATCTTTTATACCAACCCTTCCCCTTTACATGGAGCTGGCTCACTCACACTATATGTGATAGACGTGTAAAACTCCAACATTAGGAGAGTGGGATTTCTGAAATGCCTGAGTGAGGAACTCAGAAAATTCTCTCCCCAGAAATAAATATATTAAACAAATTTGTAAAAACCACCATATAAATAAATTGGAAATTGATGAAGACACATTAAAACTTGAGAAGCAATTATGAAAACTTATTAAATCTTGGTGGCTGGGCACATTGGCTCATGCCTGTAATCCCAGCATTTTGGGAGGCTGAGGCGGGTGGATCATTTGAGGTCAGGAGTTTGAGACTAGCCTGACCAACATGGTGAAATCCAGTCTCAACTAAAAATACAAAAAAATTAGCCAAACGTGGTGGCACATGACTGTAGTCCCAGCTACTCGGGAGGCTGAGGCAGGAGAATCGCTTGAACTCAGGAGATGGAGGTTGCAGTGAGTCAAGATCATGCCACTGTACTCCAGCCTGGGCATCAGGGTGAGACTCTGTCTAAAAAAAACGTATCAATTCTTGGTAAGGACAACGAAAATTTGTGGTATTTTAGCCAGGGCCTCTAAAAAGAGCCATTCGCATCTTACCTACTTCCTCCATCCCATACTGCCATCTATGCCCATCCACTGGAGAGACAGGGATCCAATTATCCTGAAATCAAGGTATCTCTGCATGCTGTAACGCTACCTGAATAACTTGGGGTTCTAATTTTTACCTACTACCTGAATATTTTGAGATTCATTTGACAGGTAATAAGGGTAAGGATAAGCTATAAATAATATGCATAACATGTGTAGGTATATATAATGGTTATTAGACATTTACTATGGGCAGATCAACAAATGTATCTCAATGGAAAGAATATTACATAAACATTGATATCTTATGAAAATACACATACTTAAAGGTGTTTCAATTTTTTCAAAATTTGATTTTGCTCATTTAGATGCCTTGCTTTTTCTAGTGACTTTAGAGTTCATTTAAATTATTTAAAAGCATTATGTATGTTTTTGAAAAATATGTAAATTGACTCTTAGATTTGACCCTTTATTCGTTCATTCATAAATATTTATTGGATACCTACTCTGTGCTACATATCATTCTAGGCAGTGGGAGATACATCAGTGAGGAAAACAGATATTCCTATTTCTATTAATCAAATGAAGAAGATAGATAACAAATAAGAGACAGAGGGATATATATGTTAGAGGATTATATAAGCTTAAAATTAGAATCATGTATTTAAAAAATATAGTATATTAACAGCAGATTTGAGCTATAGTAAGGCCAACAGATTGGCAGGTGATTATCACTGAAAAAGATAGTTTATTCCTTACAGTTCCCAAAAGAAAGAGGCATGAAATACTATGGGTGTGAGGAGGGAGAAACAACAAAGTCAGTCAAGTGACAGAGGAGAGAGAGAAAGAAACGTGTGCAAGAGTCTTTATTGTGGCTTCTGCAGGAAGAAATGGGCAAAGCACAGTAAGCAGGTTTAGGATTGGCTAGTTTGAATAATTTTAGTAAGTTAGGTGTTGTAGGTGCTGTCCTACATGTCTGGTAGCAGTCCCTGGGGTGAGTAGAGAAGATAAGTAGCCCAGAGTGTAATAGCCTGAAAAAGTTGGTGGTAGGATTGTGGGTTCTGAATCACTTGGCTTGTATTTGAAAAGTGTCCTCACAGGTGAGTTATGTACTATTTCTAGGAATTGGCAAACCCTGGGAGGAACAGTCTTTCCAGTGTCAGCAAGGTTCCATATATCAAAGCATCAGAATAGAGAAAATTTTTTAAAGCATGGTTAATACAGTAAGAAAAACTAGGACTTCTAAGGCTGGTCAGGATGTATCTTATATGTGAGATGATAGATATATTCGTTTGCTTTACTATAGTAATCATTGTACTATCTATATGTATCCCATAACATTATGTTGTAAACCTCAAATATATACAATAAAATTTATTTGAAAAATAATTTGAATGAATGAATGAAAAAATAAATAAATAAGGAACAGAATTCATGCTGGCTCACAAATGCAAAGATATGTACTGGGGCCATGGATTCTGAACCCATGTACCTCTCAGCCAGGTGCCCTGTTGCAAAGCACTACCTTCACACTGAAAGGCAGCATCTCTGCCAAGAACAAGAGGGTAAATTTAGCCACACAGATACATAGAAGAAAAGCATTTCAGACAGAATGAACAGCAAGTACCAAATCTTGATGCAAGAGCTTATCTGAGATGTTTGAAGAAGACATTATAGCTTGACCAATGAGAACAGAAAGAATGTTAGTGGAAAACTGGGAAACGAGGTTAGAGAGGGACCAGATTATATAGAACCTTGTTAAACATTGTAAATGTTTGAGGTTTTCCTCTCAGAGAAATGTGGAGCCATTTATAGGTTTGATGCAAATAAATAACATGATCCAACAGACTTTCAGTATGATCATTCTGGCTGCTGTGTTGTGACCAGACAGCAGAGGAAGAAGAGTGGAAACGAGAAGAGCAGGAAGTCTCCTACGGTAATGTAAGAGAGAAACAACAGTGATGAAAAGTGAAGCGATTGTGATAGAAGTAATAATTTATCTGATTCTGGATATATTTCATAAGTAGAAGAAACAGAATTTTCTAAATAGATTGAAAATTGAAATAATAGAAAGAGAAATTAAGGATAACCTCAAGTAATGTGGTCAAAGAAACTGGAAGGATGGAATTGGCATTAAGATGCTGAAAAAGCAGATTTACAGGTAGACACTAAGAATTCCGTTTCAGATATGTTACATTAAAAATGTCTACTAGATATCCAAACAGGGAATCATCAAGTAGGCAATTAACATTGAGAGTCTGCAGGTCAAAGAAATTGCCCATATTGGAACTATGATTAAGGATTCATTGTAATGCTGATGGTGTTCAGAACTCATGTTGAAATTACATCAGCAAAGGGATGAATTAAGTGATAAGAAGGCTCTGGACTGATCCCAAGGGTACTTCAACTTTAAAAAAATAAAAAAGTTCAGAGAGAGGAAGATAAAACAACATATACAAAAAAAAAATGAAGAAAGTATTTACATAAAAGGCAAATAATCAGCTATTTTAAAGGTGCTGATATTTCAAATGAGGTACGGATTAATAATTTTCCATAGGATTTAGTAATATGGTGAGCAGTAGCGACTGATGGGGTTGTTTTGATATATTAATTTATTGACTGGTTTATTTATGTAGACCAGAAAAATCATGAATGAATGGTGATGTGATAAATGTACTTAGTGGGTATTTGGCTGAAACTACTCATTTTGGAAGTTGGGTGTGTTTTCAGAAAATCTAGGCATTTTTTAATGTACTCAGAGGGTTATAATATATTCGGTAGTCTCATAAATAATCTGCATTTTATATCTCATGTGTTAAATATAATTCATTAAAGTAAACTCAACCATAACAAGCTAAGCATTATATTATTAGAAGATTCATAAAATAGCTGTTTAATTTTTTTGAACTATTTCCTACCTTTTGCTTTTATTACAACAAAACTTGTCAAAATCCAAATCTATCAACAGCTAAATGAATATACTAAATGTGTACATATGTACAACGGATATTATTCAGTCATAAAAATAAATCAATTTCTGACACATGCTACAGGATGGCTGAGCCTTCAAAACATTAGGCTTAGTAAAATAATCTATACATAAAAGGGTATCATATGATTCCACTTATATGAAATATCCAGAATAGGCAAATTCAACAAGACAGAAAGTAGATTAAAGTTTACCAGGGGCTGGTGAGAGGAGTGGGGAGTTATTGCTGAATGTATAGAGTTTGTTTTGGATGATGAAAAGGTTTTGGAAGCAGATGGTGGTAGTGGTTGCACAAGGTGGTGAATGTACATAATGCCACTGAATTATACACTTAAAAATATCTATTGAAGTCCATAAGTGCATTAGTAGTTTAAAAAGAAGTGGCTTAAAACGCATTTTAATAGGTGATCAATTTTGAGAATCAATCAACTTTCCTATATGAAAAACTCCTACTTAGAAAAATAGCCCTCAAAATCTTCTTTCCAGCATCACCTCCCAGGACCTGAGCTAAAAATGTAAATCAGCTTCCTAAAGCTGGCCCAGATATTGCCCATGACCTTTCATTTTGTCTTCCATCTTCAAGTGCACAGTATCATCATAGGAATCACCTCAGCATTTGAAGCCCATGCATTCATTCTTGATACTTTATGGAAAATGATTCAGTAAAGGAATGTGATGTATTCTAGTAACTACCTACCTGTTGATATTCACACCACCACCCAACATTTTTTTCTTCTTAAAAAAATAGATCCTGACTGTTGAGGAAAAACAGTTCTTTTTTTAATAGCCTAAAGGGAATAACAGTAGAAGTGTCAACCCATAATAAATTCTGTGTTATTAAAAGTATTAAAAAGTGATTTCCTGTTTGCATAAAACACCATTCTGTTTCTCTTAATATATAACTTTGAACATCGAAGTTATTTATGTAGATGCACCACAGTCTAACAGCACATTACACTTACTGCAGGTATCATTAATCATGTAATGAGACAACTTGGAGTTCAACCTATAGAACAATTTAGCCTCAAGGCTGAGGACCCAGTCAGTCTTCCATTTGACGTAAACTGAAAGTCTCTGTAGACCACAGAGTAAATGCCAGTTTGAATGGTTCCATAATATAATACATTTTTCCTTAAGAAAACCCTTCCTTCATTAAAAAAAAAAAAAAATCAACTTTTAAAATTCAATAATGTTCTCTTTCACCAACTTAGTTGTTCTCAAACATATTAATGGGTTTCACTTCAAATTATTACTCCAGAATCAGTGCCATGATCAAACAAGCACTAGTATAAAAACAAATGCTTCAGGGATTTCTTTCATCATGAATAATATCATCAGTGATAATGGGCATAACAACTTTATGAGCCATTGTATGGTCTTACAATTGGGAAATTAAGTGAAAAGCAACTGTGCCTTTCTTGGGACTTAGTTTACTTGATGCATAAAATTACATTTTCAGACAGATTGTCCTATTCACTATATGAAGGTTGGATACAGTGTATGTAATTTTCATAACTGGATATTGGAAATAATTCATTAGGGATTAATCATACAGAAAACTGAACATGTAATTTTTATTTGAGGCAATAAAGATATCTAATCTAAATATTTTTTCAAGATAATATAGACTATGACATAGGCCAAGAAATATATTATTAATATTATGAGCAACAATCATAATGGAAAGGGTTCGGAATCTTGATCCTTTTATAGATAAACTGAGAATTAAGGTAGCATCTTCCATAAAGTAACTCCTGCTAGTCCCTGTGTGTCTCAGGAATGAAGTGTACCACTCAGTAGGGGAAAGTCTAACTTTAAGTTAGCGAAAACTGATAGGGCATGTAGATGCATGTGAGAGTAAGCATAATCAAGACTTTTATTTTTCTACTTCTAATTGGAAAAAAAGTTCAAATTCCATTATGACATAATTGTTCTAATAATATTGATCTCTTTCCCAAGTCCAAGGCTGAATTAATAATATTGCTTGCAATTTTGGCACATAATCCAAAAGGCCATTTATAGTTTCAGAGTGGATTAAGTAAGAGTCATGCAACATTTGAGTGCCTTGAGTTGTACATTCTGACATCCACAGATCCATTAAAACACCCTGTAGCCCTGTGACCACTCACCAATGACCTGTCCATTAAGAACCAACGAACTTAAATCCAAGCTTGCCCTCATCCAAGAGAGCCCCACTTCTCCATTTTCATGAGAGTATTGGGAACTGAAACGAAACACAGGGTCTTCTCATTTCTTCTATGAAGAGGAGGAGCAGGAACAGTGCTTTTCAGAATTAGAATCAGTGAATGCAATTTGGCTTGGTTGTTTAAAATAATATTTTGGAGGGAGTGGCCAAGATGGCCAACTAGAAGCAGCTAGTGTGCATGGCTGTCAGAAAGACAAATGGGAGGGGTGAGTAAATACAACACTTTCAACTGAAACATACAGATACTCACATCGGTACTAATCAAGGAAATAATTGACCCATGGAGAACAAATAAAGCAAAACAGAACAATGGCCCACTTGGGAGAAACATGGAGCCAGGAGAACTTCCCTCGCCCAGGGCAATGATGAATGAATGTGCAATCCTGGGAAACCACTCTTGTACCATGAATCTCTGCTACTCTCAGTCCAGGAGATCTCCTTTAGAACCCAGTCTACCAGGGCTTTCGGTCTGACAGACAGAGCTATGTGGAGTCTCTGTAGAGCAGCCACTCAGGAATGCATGGAGACCCTGAAGCCTTAGATACTTGGGCTTTCCGGTAAAAGTAGCTACAGTTTTGGCAAAGTGGGAGGTTAGACCCCCATACATACCCCTAGGAAAGAAGCTGAAAGCAGGGGACTGAGCAGCAACAACTTTTAGGCCCCACTTCCACAGCACCTCACAAGATAAGACCCACTGGCTTGGAATTCCACTGGTAGTGGCATTGCACTTCCCTAGATAGGAGATCCCAGTAGGAGGGATGGGTCACCATCTTTGCTGTTTGAGCACCTTACCTATTCCAGCCTTCAGGTTTTGGAGAGTCCAAGCCACCTAGGGGTAGATGGGATCCTCCAGCATAGCACAGCTGCTTTACCAAAACGTGGCCAGACAGCTGCTTTAAGTGGATGCCTGATGCCTTCCTCCTCACTGGGTGGGACCTTCCTCGGGCCTCCAGCCACCCCTGTCCATGGTCTCAGAGATTTGTATTCTTGCTGGGATGACGCTCCCAGAAGGAAAGACAGGCTGCCATCTGTACTGTTTTACAGATTTTGCTGATGGTACCTCCAGGTACTGAAAAATCCAAGGCAACTAGGGACTGGAGTGGGCTCCAAGCATACTACTGCAGCGTTATGGAAAAGTGGCCAGACTATTACATGGGTGTTCATTCCCATACCTCCTCACTGGACAAATCCTCCAGGTCTGGGCCTCCAGCCACCCCCAGCAAAGCTATCATGCCTATAGCAACTCAGCAACTCCTTGGACAGAGCCTCTGGGGGCAACTAAAAGCCTCTCTGCCACTGCCTCTGCGGTGAAACTGCCCTTGCCACTCTCAGACTGACAAAGAAGCAAAGACCCTAAGTGCTGTATCCACACCTCCAACAAGCTGCAGTCCACCCAAGGAGAGGAGGCCAGTCCATCTCCCACGAGTCTCACGCAGCTCCCACTGCTTGTCACTAGACAGGGAATCCCTGGCTTGGGCCCACAGCACAGACCCTTCATCCTGGGTTGATAGCATTGAGCAATTGCTGACCTGCATCTCTCTGGGGTGGAGCTCCCGGGAGACAAACAAATGACCCTTAGCTACAACCACTACTAAGATCCCTCTCTCTGCAGCTTACAAGTTGAGGAAAGAACATATACACTGAGATTGCTGCAGAACTGCAGTGGACAGCCCAGGAGTGCCAAGTCACAATCCACAGCTAGCACTCAAGTGGGAGAGGAACCCACACTTTCAGAACATTGAGAAGGAACATGGCTGCAACTGTGAGGAAACATAGGGGAACCACACAACAAAGCAAAAGTCTACTAACTGACCAGTAAGCCTAAGTGTCATCTGCTGGGTCACATCTCAAAGCTTCAACACCAAAAATACCTCACTAATATACCCCCCTCTGAAACCAGAGACAAAAACTCAGCTTCAAATAAAGACCCTACACAAGGCATTGACCCTGTGAAAACATGCAGAAACGAAGTCTACTGTCTGCACTCAATCTATACTGCAGTTATAAGAACACCCATGGGCAGAGATGGGAAAGAACCAACACAAGAACTCTTAACTCTTAACTCAAATAGCCAGAGTGTTGTATATCCTGCAAACCACCACACCTGTTCTCCAGCAAGAGTTCTTAACCAGGCTGAACTGTCTGCAATCACAGAAATAGAATTCAGAATATGAATAGGAGCAAAGATTACTGAGATTCAGGAGGATGGCAAAACCCAATCCAAGAAAAATTAAAATGACAATGAAGTATAGAGGAGCTAAACGATGAAATAATGAGTTTTTTTTTTTTCTTTTTTTAAAGAGAACGTAATGGGTCTGATAGAGCTGAATAACACAATACAATAATTTCACAATGTAATCACAAGTATTAACAGCAGAATAAACCAAGGGGAGGAAAAAAATCTCAGAACTTGAAGATGGGTTCTCTGAAATAAAACAGTCAGACAGAAATAAAGAAAAAAGAGTAAAAAGGATGAGCAAAACCTCCAACAAGTATGGGATTATGTAAAGAGGCCGAATCTCTGAATCACTGGCATCCATGAAAGGGAGGGGGAGAAAGCAAACGACTTCAAAAACATATTTCAAGATATCATCCATGAAAACTTCTGGGACCTTGCTAGAAGGCCCCACAGTAAAATTCAGGAAGTACGGAGAACTTCTGCAACATTCTACCCAAGAAGATCATCCTCGAGATGCATAATCATCAGATTTTCAAAGGCCAAAATGAAAGAAAGAATGTTAAAGGCAGCTAGAGAGAAAAGACAGGTAACCTACAAAGGGAACCTCATCAGGCTAACAGTGAACGTCTCAGCTGAAATCCTACAAGCCACAAGGCATTAGAGGCCTATGTTCAACATTCTTAAAGAAAAAGGTCTTCAAGGAAGAATGTCATATCCAGCCAAACTAAGCTTCCTAAGTGAAGGAGAAATAAGACTCTTTTCGGATAAGCAAAAGAACTGCCTTACACAAGGTCTTGAAAGTAGCCCTAAATATAGAAAGGAAAGACCACTACCAACTAATAAAAAAACACACTTAAACACACAGACCAGTTATCACTGTAAAGCAACCACACAAACAAGCCAACACAATAACCAGCTAACAGCACAATGACAGGATGAAATCCATACATATCAATACTATCCATGAATGAATATGGACTAAATGCCCCCACTTTAAAGGCACAGAGTAGCAAGCTGGATAAAAAACAAGACCCTATGGAATGCTGTCTTCAAGAGACCTGTATCACTTGTAATTACACACATAGGCTCAAAATAAAGGGATGGAGGAAATCTATCAAGCAAATGGAAAACAGAAAAAAGGAGGAGTTATAATACTGATTTCAAACGAAAGAGATTTTAAACCAACAAAGATGAAAAAGGACAAGGCAGGGCATTACATAATGGTAAAAAGTTCAATTTAACAAGAAGACCTAACTATCCTAAATATATATGCACTCAAAACAGGGGCACCCAGATTCATAAATCAAGTTCTTAAAGACCTACAAAGAGACATAGACTCCCACACAATAATGGTGGGAGACTTCAACACTCCACTGACAGTATTAGACAGATTATTGAGGAAGCAAATTAACAAAGATTTTCAGGACCTAAACTCAACATTGGATCTGATAGACATTTACAGAACACTCCACTGAAAAACAACAGAATATACAGTCTTCTCATTTCCATGTTGCACATACTCTAAAATCAACCACATAATTGAACATTAAACAATCCTTAGCAAATGCAAAAAACTGAAATCATAGCAAACACACCCTTGGAACACAGCACAGTAAAAATAGAAATCAAGACTATGAAAATCACTTAAAACCATGCAATTACCTGGAAATTAAACCACACGTTCCTGAATGACTTTTGTGGAAACAATGAAATTAAGGCAGAAACCAAGAGGTTCTTTGAAAATAATGACAACAAAGATACAACAAAACAGAATCTCTGGGACATAGCTAAAGCAGTGTTAAGAGGGAAATTCATAGCACTAAATTTCCACATCAAAAAGATAGAAAGATCTCAAACTAACAACCTAACTTCACAACTGAAAAAAATTAGAAAAGCAAGAACAAATCAACCCCAAAGCTAGCAGATGATGAGAAATAACAAAAATCAGAGCTGAGCTGAAGGAAATCAAGATGTGAAAAACCATCAAAAGATCAATAAATCCAGGACTTAGTTTTTTGAAAAAATTAATAAAATAGGTCACTAAGTAAATGAATAAAGAAGAAAAATGAGAAGCTCCAAATAAACACAATCAGAAGTGACACAGGGAATGTTATTACTGACTCCACAGAAATAAAAACAACTATCAGAAATGACTATGATATGAATACTTCTACACACACAAACTAGAAAACCTAGAAGAGCTGGATCAATTCCTGGACACATACACCCTCCCAAGACTAAGGATTTGATTCCCTGTACATACCAACAATGAGCTCTGAAAATGAAGCAATAATAAATAGCCTACAAACCAAAAAAATGTCTGTGAACTGATAGATTCACAGCCAAATTCTACGAGATGTATAAAGAAGATCTGGTACCATTCCTAAAGAAATTAATCTAAAAAAATTGAGGAAAATGGACACCCCCTGAACTCATTCTATAAAGCCAGAATCATCTTGATACCAAAATCTGGCAGAGACAAAATAAAGAAAGAAAAATTAAGCACAATTTTCTTGAAGAATATTGATGCAAAAATCCTCAACAAAATACTTGCAAACTGAATGCAGTGGCACATCAAAAAGCGAATCCACCACAATCAAGTAGGCTTCATCCCTAGGATATGATTCATCACATACACACAACTAAAGACAAAAACCACATGATTATCTCAATAGATGCAGAAAAGGCTTTTGATAAAATTCAGCACCCTTCATGTTAAAAACTCTCAATAAACTAGGTGTTGAAAAAGCATACCTCAAAATAATAAGAGCCATCTATGACAAGCCCACAGCCAACATTATACTGAATGGACAAAAGATGGAAGCAGTCCCTTTGAAAACTTGCATAACTATGCCCTCTCTCACCAATCCTATTCTACATAGTATTGGAAGTCCTGACCAGAGCAATCAGACAACAGAAAGAAATAAAGTGCACCCAAATAGGAAGATAGGAAGTTAAACTAACTCTGTTAGCAGACAACATGATGCTGTATCTAGAAAACCCCATAGTCTCAGCTCAAAAGCTCCTCTAGCTGATAAACTACTTCAGCCAAACTGCAGGATACAAAATCAATGTACAAAAATTACTAGCGTTCCTATACCCCAACAACAGCTGAACCAAGAGCCAAACCAGAAATGCAATTCCATTCACAATTTTCACAAAAGAATAAAATACATAAGAATATAGCTAACCGGAGAGATACAAGATGATCTCTGCAATGAGAATTACAAAACACTGCTCACAGAAATTAGAAAAGACACAAGCAAATGAAAAAACATCCCATGCTCATAAATGGAAAGAATCCATATCATTAAAATGGCTATATTGCCTAAAGCAATTTAGAGATTCAATGCTATTCCTATTAAATTACCAATGACATACTTCACAGAACTAGAAAAAACTATCTTAAAATTCATATGGAACCAAAAAAAATGCTCAAACAGTCAGGGCAATTCTAAGCAAAAGGAACAAAGCTGGAGACATCATGTTACCCAGCGTCAAACTATTTCGAAAAGCTATAGTAATCAAAACAGCATGGTACTGGTACACAAACAGGCACATAGACCAATGGAACAGAATAGAGAGGCCAAAAATGAGGCCATAGATCTATGATCATCTGATCTTTGACATAGCTAACAAAAACAAACAATGGGGAAAAGACTCACTATTCTATAAATCATGATGGGATAACTGGCTACCCATAAGCAGAAGATTGAAGCTGGACCCTTTCCTTACACCACACACAAAAATCAACTCAAGATGGGTTAAAGACTTAAATGTTAAACCCAAAACTATAAAAATTGCAGAAGATAACCTAGGCAATACCATACTGGATATAAAAATGGGCAAGGATTTCATGGCAAAGACACCAAAAGCAATTGCAACAAAAGCAAAAATTGACAAGTGGGATTTAATTAAACTAAAGAGCTTCTGCATAGCAAAAGAAACTATTATCAGAGTAAACAGACAACCAATAGAATGGGAGAAAATATTTGCAAACTATGCATCTGAAAATGGTCTAATATCCAGCATTTATAAGGAGCTTAAACAAATTTGCAAGAGAAAAGCAAACAACCCCATTAAAAAATGGGCAAAGGACATAAACAGACACTTCTTGAAAGAAGGCAAACATGTGGCCAACAAACATCTGAAAAAAACCTCAATATCACTGCTGGTTGGAGAAATATAAATCAAAACCACAATAAGACACCGTTTCACACCAGTCAGAGTGGCTATTATTAAAAACTCAAAAAATTACACATGCTGGTGAGGTTGCAGAGAAAAGGGAATGCTTATACATTTTTGGTGGTAGTGTAAATTAGTTCAACCATTGTTGAAAGCAGTGTGGAGATTCCTCAAAGAGCTGAAAGTGTAACTGTACCCAGCAATCTCATTACTGGGTTTATAGCCAGAGGAATGTAAATCAGTCTACCATAATGACATACACCACAAATGTTCATTGCAGCACTATTCACAATAGTAAAGACATGGAATCAACCTAAATGCCCATCAATGACAGATTAGATAAAGAAAATGTGGTACATATACACCATGGAATACTATGCAACCATAAACAAGAACTAGATCATGTTTTTTGTGGGAACATGGAAGGAGCTGGAGGCTATTATCCTTAGCAAAATTAACACAGGAACAGAAAACCAAATATTGCATGTTCTTACTTATAAG
Source organism: Rhinopithecus roxellana (assembly GCF_007565055.1). NCBI lineage: Eukaryota > Metazoa > Chordata > Mammalia > Primates > Cercopithecidae > Rhinopithecus > Rhinopithecus roxellana. The sequence continues at coordinate 6,221,062 of NC_044555.1, forward strand.
TGGTAGCTAAATGGTGAGAACTTATGAACACAAAAAAGGAAACAAGAGACACTGGGGTCTACTTGAGTGGGGAGGTAAAGATGGGGGAGAAGAACAGAAGATACAACTATTGGGTACTGGGCTTAATACCTGGGTGATGTCAGTAATAATATGTACAACTAACCCCCATTATGGTGTTTACCTATGTAACAAACCTTCACATGTGCCCCCAAACCTAAAATAAACGTTTTTAAAAAGTAAATAAAATAATACCTTTTTACCTTAAAACCATTCATTTGGATTTTGGAATAGTTGCATAACTGAGAGAAAAACTTTTAGAAAGGAGAAACTGTTAAGTAAACTAGTTCTCCATGATATCCCCTTTTATTGGGTAGACTTCTTTGTATAGAAAACTAAAAATGTGTCTGAATTTTTCAGGCAGGGATAAATAATATCACAACGAAGTATCTTTCAAATCATGAAACAATAATATTTGAAGTAATTCTTCTTCTTCTTTCTTTCTTTTTTTTTTTTTTTTTTGGTTTTAATTGCTTTTTAGGTAGGTGATTAAACTCACTAAGTATGCCTGGATTTTCCAGTGTAAATAAATATTAATTATGAACTTACAGAAAAACAAATTTCACTTTTTCATCTAAATATTCAGTTATTGTATTTACTGGGAAATTTCCAGGAATGTTGCTATAACAGAAGGCTTTTAGCAAAAAGGTCTCTTTCTTTGAAGTAAATATTAGGGAAAATATTCTGTATTGCTGTCTTTAATACAAGCATGTTTAAAGGTTTATCTAAATTTTTCTTCAACTTCAGTAATACATGAAGTAAGCACTCCTATTCACGATTCCAGAGTACGGTATTATAAAGACAGATTTTACTCCTCATTCTTGTAATAATAATAATATTTAATATGTCAGGCATTTTGCTAAACATTTCACATGCGTTTCACCTAGCATTGTGGGACACTTACTATTCTAGCCCCATTTAACATATAAGTACCTTGAATGTTGGAAATGGTATGTAACTTGCCAAAGACACAGGCAGGGAAAGGCAGAGCAGAGCCTTGCTCTTCACTTCTCTGGGACTCAGTTTCTTCATCTGAAAAATAAGATTGTCGGACTGGATGTCCTTTTATTATAAAATGTCATTATTCTGGGATTTTCAGAGACCCTTCAAAATAATGCAGAGCCATCTACAGAAAGTAGTTTGGCTTACATAAAACTGGGATGTTATGGATAACTCTAGATTTTCATCGTTGTAAGCATCTTAAAGGTCTTGATAAAGTTGTTATTAAAGTCTTATTACAGGTATTTGAGGTCAGGTATGGCGCCTCAAGCCTGTATTCCCAGCACTTTGGGAGACCAATGGGGAAGAACTGCTTGAGCCCAGAAGTTCAAGATCAGTCTGGGCAATGGAGGAAGATCATTGTCTCTCAAAAACAAAACAAACAAACAAACAAAAAAAAAAAAAAACCCTGCTGGGTGTGGTGGTGCATGCCTGTGGTACCAGCTATTCGGGAGACTGAGGTGGGAGAGGATCCCTTGAGCCCAGGAGTTAGGCTGCAGTGAGCAATGATCACTCCACTGCACTCCAGCCTGTCCCCTAGTCTGTGTCAAAACCAAAGTATTTGATAAAGGATTTCTGCTCTCATTCTTTTTTATTGATTTTCATTTTTTTTTTTTTTCTATCTTTAATGAATTGTCAGGGCCCAGTGAGGAAACAGAACAGATTGATGAATCTATAAATTAAGATCAGGTTGGCTGGGCGCGGCGGCTCATGCCTGTAATCCCAGCACTGTGGGAGGCCGAGGTGGGCGGATCACAAGGTCAGGAGTTTGAGATCAGCCTGACCAACATGGTGAAACCCGGTCTCTATTAAAAATACAAAAATCAGCCGGGCATGGTGGCATGTGCCTGTAATCACAGCTACTCAGGAGGCTGAGGCAGGAAAACTGCTTGAATCCGGGAGGCAGATGTTGCAGCGAGCTGAGATCACACCATTACATTCCAGCCTGGACAACAGAGAGAGACTCCACCTAAAAAAAAAAAAAAAAAGATCAGGTAAGATCAGGCTGAAGAAGTGGTCTTTCTAGCTGTGTTCAGGCCTCGAGCTCTAGCCTTTTGGCAGGTTGTCTATCTTTCAATCCAGAAATTAAATTTCACATGGTATCCACAGCTCTTACATTTGATCTAAATATCTCCTCAGATCCTGGTATGAGGAAATAGCTTCAGATCTTGTTTGATTAATTACTATACAAAGGGTTAATCAGGAGTACTAAAAACAAATGTCAAATCAAGGCAATAATCAGGAAGCAAGTAAATATCATGGTTTAGAAGTAAGCAAGGCTAGGGCTGCTAAGTTTCATAGGAATCCATTTGTTGCAAAACATATCTAAGATGTCCATTATGTATAAATTGTTCATTTCATTCAGTTTTTTTTTTTTTTTTTTACACTGCATTCCTATATGTCTCTCTGTTTTGCACAGATCCTCTCTTCGTACTTGGAGTGTAAGTAATTTTAACAAAGGCAAAGAAGATCAGCCACTGTTGTTTATTGAACTACTATGTGTTACATACTTCTCTATTTATTCTGATTTAAATCTTCAGACAATGTTGTGAGGACAGGAGTGTTGTACTCATTCACCAAATCTCTTAGACCGTTCAGGGTGCTATAACAAAATATCTTAGACTGAGTAATTTATTAAAAAAATAGAAATATATTGCTTACAGTTTTGGAGGCTGGAAAGTACAAAACTAAGTCTGGTGAGGGCTTACTCTCTGCTTCAAAGCTGGGGCTTTAATGCTGTGTCTTCACATGGTGAAAGGGACAGACAAGCTCTCTCAGGCCTTTATAAGGGTGCTAATCTCATTCGTGAGGGTGGAGCCCTTGTGACCTCATCACCTTGTAAAGGCCCCACCTCCTAATAGTATTTTAATACACAAATATTGAAAGGACACACACATACAGACAATAGCACTAAGCGAGAGAACTGTGGCTCACAAAAGTCCATTATCTTTCCATCGTGTCATCATATGTATTCCTATATGTAATTGTTTTCAGTTTTTAGAACGATCCTAAGACTGTAGCAAAATTATAAATGTCACATTAGAGCTCAAAATATCTCAGACATTATCTTGCCTAATACCTTCCTTTAGAAATAGAGTCTGAGGTATGAGGACATTAAGTGACTTGCTCAAAATGGATATTTAACAAACACTTGTTGAGTGACAGAAGAACAGAAAACAACAGGAGAATTTACTTTATCTGCAATGAGATCTGATTCTATGAAACATAGATACAAGTCTATTGGGGGCAAAAATGTATGGGACATACTTTGATGAAAACACCCTTGGAGATTACTGAATACTGGCATTATTTCAATTTAAGTTGTGAAATAAATGGATTTTAAAACTGCACTTCCATTCACTTTTGACAGTAAGTCAGACAGCCTTGATTAAAGCAGAAATGCTGCACAAATGAACTCAAATGTAAGTGAAAATTTTCTGTCAACTATAGGAGAGCAAGAGCAACATTAAACACAGCAGTTTGAGTTTACAGGGCTTTTTGTAAAATCCCTGGGCTATGAAACAAAATAAGCAATGATAATAAATAGTAACAGTAAAGTTAGTAGATTTATTATTGACATAATTTAATATTTCTCCCTCAGACAAAGAAAAGATAAATAAAACATAGTCACTGTTGCTCTTTGCTTCACACACTGTGCTAAAGAAAATACACTTTCCTGGATAGAGTTTCTTGTTTTTTGTTTTTGTTTATGTTTTAAGTTGCAGACAATGGAAATGTTTTGGCTCAGCTAAAATTTTCAGTCTAACCATTTCCATTAGTGAACAATACAGGATACAGCCAGGCAGTTAAGATTGCTGACAGCGTCCGTGTGCTTTCTTCCAAAGATCCTGTTCATAACCAAACCTCAAAGTTGGGCAAAAATAAGTGAAGTCTGGGTCCTTGAAATTTCATTTTTTCCATTAGGGAAAACAAAAATGTCACATACAACCTTTATTGGAAAGCATTTGAAGCACACTGAGATAAGTTTTTGTGAAATCGGTTCTCGTTAAAATTCATAAGCAGACCTGGAGCTAGATTGTATAAAATATTAAGGGTGGGGAAAGATAAATGCAACCAGAATACCTAGGCACGGCTTTGGGTTGCAGGTTTAGGAACCACTGTGTTCTTCCACTGAAAGTGAAATGCGTATGTTATTACTATCGTGAGAGGAACTGACTAACGACATCCCTGAGTTAGCAAGGCATATTACTGGGACCACAGAACTGTAGTGTAATGGGCCTACCTTGCCTCAGGGTTTTCCGCTCTTGTGTTGGAAGTGTTCTTGTAAAATAAAAACATCCTGCACTGAAGCTAAAATAAATAAAGATGTATTTTGAATAGAACACTCTTCTTGCCTTCCTTTCCAACTTCCCTGCCTGTCTAAAAGAAAGATATTTTTTATTTGTTGGTGACATAGAACCATGATTAATTGCTTCTAACACCAAAAATAGAACAGTAATCCTGCGACTCTCAGACACTGCAAAGCTAGTCTTGTTCATAAACTCAGAAGAGGCTCAGAAAATGTCTCAGAATAACCCATGATCCTGGCAGCAACAATTTTCCAACATAAATCTCAGTAGGAAATATGGCTTTCCGCTCTGTTCCTTTTACTATTCCTGTAGCTTGTTGCCTGGACTAGTAGAATTCTTCTGTGCAATCGCCCTACCATGACTGTGAAAATAATGTTTCTACTTCCCAATTTTGTGTGTATGAGAACTAGAGAAAAAGGTAATTGATGCTAATTACTATCGCCTCCTACCTCACCTGTTTTAATTTGTTTTCATGACCAGAGAAAAGATGGTAGACAAACCTAGGAACACCATAAATATCGAGCACTGTGCTTGGAGCATTAGGAATTAGATTGCCTTCACTAAATTATAGCATGGTATACAGCACATGGAAGAATGGAGCCCAGGTTAGATACATGACTGTCTTTTCCATCTAAAGTTGGGGTCTATCAATATGAGTTATTAGCAATAAAGAACCACAGTCTTGGGACAGATGCAATTCACAGATTCCACTAATAATGCAACATCCATAATGGGGTTTAGATACAAAATTCTCCTCATTCTCTCAGCTGCCACTGTAGGTGGTGTTCATCCCAAATCCACATGTCCCCAGGATCACCACAATTAGTATTTGCATAGAAAAACAAAACTTCCTACTTGACTTGGACTAACACTTCCAATGTGAGGGTCTGTTTTTGTGCAGGATTTATGATCCTTCCGAGTGTAATCCTGGCATTTTGGATGACGTGTAGGATTTCCAGTTCACTAGCAAGCCTTTCTGTAATGTGAGCTGTCAGACATTTTAGTCTCTACTTTAGTCCACAGAGACGTAGGTCTGATTTGATGATCTGCCTTTTCTGTGAACTTTTCAAATTCTCATTGGTTGCAGCTCTGCTGGCTTCTTTGTCCTCCCCCCACTTGATGGCACTTCCTTTCATAATTCAGGAAGCTTCTCGGTCAATAATTACATGTTCATGTCACAGGTAGTAAAATTGTCTTAAATTTCCTTTGTTAGTGAAAATGGCATGATTAAGACTTGTCTAGCACTCTATTTTTATTGAACAGGGACCTATAGGCTAAAATGGAGTTGTTATAATCTTTTAAAAGGTAAGCAAAAAGCTTTCTTAAAACTTTTGGCTTTAAAATGAGAGAATACAGCAAATTCAACAATCCATTCAAATTAACTCTTTTTTTGTGTTTAAGTAGGTCCAAGTGGAGCTTTCACATGTTTTCATTATTCAACCCCCTGTGATGATATTTTCCAGCAATTATGTACACTGCAGTTAGAAGTGAAGAATAGGGCAACAGGATACCTTGGCAAAGTAATGGAGAATGAAAAATAATCTGATTTGTCTCACTGGGGATGCTAGTTATATTAATTTGGGGAGGAGAGTCTTCTCTCTGTAGTTTCATTTTCTCACGCTTTAAAGCAGACTGGGCTCCCCAAATTCAAATATAGACTTGCAAACTTTTTCTTCATTTTGGCTCCTGGAGCTGAGTCTTTGGTTTCAGATCACTTGTGTGTGAATCCTGGTTTTTCCTTGTTCTAGCTACATGTCCAAGTTACTGAACCTCTTAATCCTTAAGAGGTCAAGTTATTTCACCTCTTTTAATCTCCATCTGTTCATTTGTGAAATGGAGATGACTGTAGTTCCTAACACACAGGGCTTTATTGGGGATTAAATGAGAAATGAGATAAGATCATCTTTATCACTATACAGGGAACAAGTAAGTGCCCAATAAATGTTACCTGTGGTTATAGTGTATTTCTACACATATGGGTTTGTGAGTTTCACTACTCACATAGCTGAATCGGTTTGAAAAGGACTGTCTTAAAATCATCAATGCATAAAGAGAGACAAATGAATGATGAAGTAAAAGAAATAACCAAATACATTTTAGAGCAACCTAGTAACAGTGTTTTATAATAAGTTTTGCTGTGGCCTCCCAGAGTGAAGGTAAGTTAAATTTTTTTCTTGTCTTTTTTGGCAATGAACAATAAGTTCCTAATTTCTATTTCCCATGGCCTCTCCATTTAAGTCTGACTTGGTAGGTCAACATTGATTATTTAAAAAATAGTCAAGCAAATTTATTTCTGTTTTTTTCTCAATAACCTTATGGGGAATTTAAATCTATGGTCCGTACTTCAAATTTGCTTTCTAGGATTTGGCTGATTAGAGCAGGAAAACAATCTTAAGCTCTTTCTTGACTAGTGACGGATTGTTGCTAATCTTCTCATTATATATAGTACATACAAATTTGCTGCTAAGCATTCATATATTCATATATATACACATACGCAAACATATATATTCATATGTACATATACACATTTATGATGTGAAAACTAATCCCAGAGTTAGTTGGGGTAGAGATAGTCAGTATTTCAGTAAGATGTGAATTAAAACCATGGAAGCGATGTTGTGTGTTAAAAAAAAAAAAAGGGAGACTTGTTTTAAGTAGCACAGAACCATAACAATAAAACTCAGCAATTGAATCTCACTAGAGCTAAAAATAGGTTTAGTGGTTTCATTCATTTAAAATTTTTTTTCCTGAATGCCATCTATTTGCCAGGCATGATGCTAGGGTTTGGGAGTAAAAAATGAAAAGGATCTATTCACAAACATCTGTGTAAGAGAATTCCCAAGTAATGTGTCCAAGGTTACGCCTGATGAATAAGGCCAGAACATAAGTTCTCTGTCTCCAAAGTCCATGTTTTTCCCACAATATCAGGTTGCTTATTTTAGCAGACACAGTTGATGCCCTGTACTGATCCTCTCAGATCCCTTTTCCTAACTCTAGTGTGTTCATCTCCTAACTTCTGCATGTTGTGGTAGTAAAAGTTTGCACCTTTGACCTGAAAGGATTGCTCTTGGACACTGCAGTCTCCTTGCCTGAACACAGTAAGAAATGTCTACAACTGGCCTTCCTCACGTTTCCCTAACACCCCAAAAACCCAGAGTGGCATATAGTCAATGATTGGTGTGGTATTATAAAAGTCCATTTCCTTTACCACAAGGTAAAGCAAACTCTAAAGTGTAACTCATGCTCCAAAGCTCTCCATAGGATGATGTTGAGCCCTCACCTGAAATTTCTTGGTGTATTTTCCTTGTCTATCTTGCTGTCTCTACTCTATTACTGATTTTTTTCCTGGACATATTCTCACCACACAAATTTTCTTTCAGGGAGTGCTCCTGGGAGATTCTGACTAAAGGCATCTATATTTTGAGCTTTTTGTTTGTTTGGTGTTTTACTATGAGTTCTTTTAAGTTTTAACTGAAAGATCATGGAAATAAGTTTTTATGAGATTTTTAGGTCACATTGTGAAAATTAAATTAAAATTCATCATTTGACACGATAATTTAATTAATAAAACATGAGTGTAATTTATTTAGTGACCTTGACCAAGTCATTTTATCTATTCAGGTATCAACTTGCTATAGATTGAATGTTTGTATCCCTGTAAAATTCATATGTCGAAATCCTTAGCCTCAGTAAGATAGTATCTGGGAATGGGGCCTTTGGGAAGTTCTTAGGTCATGAAGGGGAGCCCTCATGAAAAACATCTTTACCCTTATAAAAGAGGTCCCAGAAATCTCCCTTACCCATTCAATAATGTAAAGACACAGTGAAAAGATGGACATCTATGAAACACGAAGTGAATCATCACTAGCCATTGAATCTGCTAACGTCTTGATCAAAGACTTACAGCCTCCAGAATTGTAAGAAATACATTTCTGTTGCATGTAGGTCACCCAGTCTATGCTGTTTTTGTTATAGCAGCCCAGTTGGACTAAGGCAAGATTTTCCTTGGAAATATGAGTGTTATTTAGTCAAGTAGTCACCACAGTCCTATAAGCCTCTAAAATTCACTGAGCTACTAAATCTTTCTTAACCTACAATCATGTCAATTCACCATTTTGATGGAACCTATATATTTGAGGCAGATAAGTTGGTGCTACCCAGTCACAGTCAGTTTATTAGCAGTTGACAGTTAAGGTAGACTACCTCTGTGTTAATATACAACCTATGTAATGTAACATTTAATAACCTTTCTGCTTTAGAAGATATTATGGTTTTGAAAAATACACATGTGTGGCATAGGGTATAAATAACCTAGTAAATGTAAATGCAATAGTAAATTCTTTAATATAGAGTGGCATGTGAACATTAAATATAATATGTACCATGTCTTTCATGACACACAAAAATGATAGTTTAAATAACAGCCTCTATGAACAGTATTCACATTTTTTTGTTTTGTTTTGTTTTTTGAGATGGAGTTTTGCTCTTGTTGCCCAAGCTGGAGTGCAATGGCATGATCTCGGCTCACTGCAACCTCTGCCTCCCCTGACTCCTAGGTTCAAGTGATTCTCCTGCCTCAGCCTCCCAAGTAGCTGGGATTACAGGCACCCGCCACCACGCCTGGCTAAATTTTTGTATTTTTAGTAGAGATGGGGTTTCACCATGTTAGCCAGGCTGGTCTTGAACTCCTGACCTCAAGTAATATGCCCGCCTCAGCCTCCCAAAGTGCTCAGATTACAGGCGTGAGCCACCACGCCCGGCCCAGTATTCACATTTTGACATTTTATTTTCATCTGAGTAACAAGGAAAAAGTAATTCAATGCTTTAATTTACCTTTTTTAATAGAGCAGACTTCCAGTAACAATAATCAAGTTATACTTTTATACAACAGTAAACACATTAAAAGAACTGTGGTTAAAATTCATGCTGCATTTGCAAAAAAAAAAAAAAAGTTTCTCTTTCAGCTTTTTCAACTAATGTAGCATGGTCGTTGTCAGTTTTAAGCATTTAATATGTTATTAAACATGTCATATGAAATAGTATAATTCAGGATTTTGCCCATTTTAAAGTACCTTTGCTGCAAAATGAGGCATGATGCAGAATCAAATAGTGGAAACAGTGAATACTAAAACATTAAAATTCTGGCTGACATTAATTTCACCTATTCCTTGAATAATCTATTTATTCAATCTGCAAATATTTAAGAAATAAAGCAACAAAATATATTTTATATTGATAATATAATCCATGAGAAAGGATAAAGAGAATAAAACGAATGAATAAAAGATGTACTCTGCCTTACTCTCATATTCCACTCTCAGAAAAAGAATAGAAATAAGGCCGGGCGCGGTGGCTCAAGCCTGTAATCCCAGCACTTTGGGAGGCCGAGACGGGCGGATCACGAGGTCGGGAGATCGAGACCATCCTGGCTAACATGGTGAAACCCCGTCTCTACTAAAAATACAAAAAAAAAACTAGCCGGGCGACCTGGCGGGCGCCTGTAGTCCCAGCTACTCGGGAGGCTGAGGCAGGAGAATGGCGGGAACCCGGGAGGCGGAGCTTGCAGTGAGCTGAGATCCGGCCACTGCACTCCAGCCTGGGCGGCAGAGCGAGACTCCGTCTCAAAAAAAAAAAAAAAAAAAAAAAAAAAGAATAGAAATAAAATAAATCTAAAAGGCTGTAAAATAGTTCCATGAAAACATTGATTAGGTGATGAGCTTGTTTTATCTGAAGGCAGCATAGGAATAAAATTTTTAAAAGTTCTCAAAGGACAACTGGAAAATCCCTCACTGGACCTTTTTTTGGAAGCTTTGACTATTGGACATCAAGACCAGGTTATCATATTTTGTGTATGCTTCACAAAGCACAATTAGGCAATTTTTAGGCAATTTTTTAGGTCACCACACCTAGAAGTCACATGAACTCTGCTCAGCAATAAGCTGTTCTCAGAACAGACTTTCCAGCTCACTGCTGGATTTCTCCATTCAGCTGGATGACCCTAAGGACTGACCACTGTCAGCCAGCAGGTTGTCTAGCTTTTTATTCCAGTCGTAATAAGGTGACAGTGTTAACCATGAAAACTTGAGAGGCACCCCATCCTCCTTCCAATTACAGCCCGTACCACCTTGCTCGGAACCTCTACTCCCAGTTAGCAAGGAAGGCTGCAGCAGTTGCTATTGCTTATTCTGAAAGAAATGTAGAACTCGACAGCAGCCTTCTGAGTTTGGGTCAGGAAGATGTTCTTTGGACCAAAGCAGGCTTCTTTACACACAGCTCAGTTTCCAAGAAGTCGCCACAGATGTGCACAATAACCAGGTTCTTGTCACTCAATCAGCAGAAGCTACCATTATGCCCTTTGTTCCTACTGGCAGAGGGAGGAGTATATTTCATCACTATGATCAATAATGACTGGTGGACCGTCCTTGAAGAGCAAGAAATGCAATGTAGAGATAAGTCTATAATAGAAAGATATAGTATAGCAGTGCTCAACCATTTTATTTATGTGCTTCTCACATTTCTTATGACCCATGGCAAGAATGGTCCACTGACTCTCACAAACAATACTTAGCAAACTAGTCATATACCTCAACACTCTTGGCATTCATGATTTGAGGACCAATATGCGTGAGAGTTGTAACTATAGAAGTAACCATATGCTATGGTTGGATATTTAACTGCTCTAAAACTCATGTTGAAATGTGATCCCCAATGTTGGAGGCAGATTCTGATGGGAGGTGCATGGATCATGGGGGTGGAACCCTCATGAATAGATTAATGCCTTCCAGGGAGTGCGGGCAGAAGGTGAGGCAGAAAATGCTGATGTAGATGCTGCAGGAAGTTATCCACAAGATCTAGCTAAGATAATTGATGGAGGTGGCTACACTAAACAACATATTTTCAGTGTAGACCAAACAGCCATCTATTGGAGGAACATATGATCTAGGACTTTCATAGCCAGAGAGAAGCAAATACGCTTTGTTCCTGATGGAAGAGGGAAAAGTATATTTCATTATTCTATTAGTTCCCACAAGAGCTGGTTGTCAGCAGGAGCTTAGCATCTGCCCTTTTTCGTGCTTCCTCTTTCCATGTGCTCTCTCTACACACTGACTCCCTTTGCCTTCTGCCGTAAGTGGAAGCAGCTTGAGGCTTTCACCGGATGCCCAGTCTTCCAGCCAGCAGAATCTTGAGCCAAGTAAACTTTTGTTTTTATAAATTACCCAGCCTCGGGCATTCCTTTTTAGCAATGCAAATGAACTAAAATGCCATCTATTTTACTTTTTTAAAAAGGTAGATCTCTACTGTCATACCACAAAGATATTATGGGTTTAGTTCCAGACCCTGCAATAAAGTGAATATTGAAATTAAAGATTTCCAAACATTTTTGTTCTCTTGGTGCATATACAAGCTATATTTATACTACACTGGGCTCTATTAAGTGTGTAATAGCATTATGGCTAAGAAAAAAATGTACATACATTAATTAAAAATACTTTATCGAGAAAAAATGCTAATGATTATCTCAGCCTTCAGGTGAGAATCTTTTTGCTAGTGAAAGATTTTTCCTCAATGTTGATGGCTGCTGACTGACAAGGGTGGTGTTTGCTGAAGGCTAGGGTGGCTGTGGCAATTAATTAAAACAAGACAACCGTGAAAGTTGCCATATTGATGGACTCTTCCTTTTGTAAAAGATGACCCTGTAGCACCTGATGCTGTTTGATAGCATTTTACCCATAGCAAAAATTCTTTCAAAAATTGGAATCAATCCTCTTAAACCTTGCCACTATTTTATGAATGAAGTTTATAAAATATTCTAAATCTTTTGTGTGTGTGTGTGTGTGTGTGTGGTTTCAACAATATTCACAGCATCTTCACCAGGAGTAGATTTCATCTCAAGAAACTACTTCCTTTGCTCATCCATAAGAAGAATCTTCCTTTGTTCATATCTTCTCGTGACATTGTAGTAATTCAGTCACATCTTCAGGCTTCACTTCTCATTCTAATTGTCTTGCCATTTCCAGCGCATCTGCAGTAACTTCCTCCACTAAAGTCTTGAACCCCTCCAGTCATCCATGAGAACTGCAATCAACTTCTAAACCCTTCTTAATATTGATAATTTGACCTCTTCCCATGAATCAAAAGTGTTCTTAAGGGAATCTAGAAAGATTAATTCTTTCCAGAAAGTTTTCAGTTTGCTTTGCCCAGATTCATCAGAAGATTCACTATCTGTGGCAGTGAAAGCCTTATGGAATGTGTTTTTTAAATAATAAGAATTGAAAGTCAAAATTACTCCCTAATTCATGGGCTGTGGAAAGATGATCTCCATCAGAGTTCTTGGGCGACTAGGCACAATGTCAATAAGCAGTAATATTTTGAAAAGAATCTTTTTTTTTTTTTTTTTTTTTTTGAGCAGTAGGTCTCAATAATTGATTTAAAATATTCAGTAAACCATGCTGTAAACAGAAATACTATCATCCAGCTTTGGTTTTCTATTTATAGATCACAGGCAGAGTGGAGTGATCATCATTATTGAAAGCCCTTGAATTTTCAGGATTATAAATGGGCATTGACTTCAATTTAAAATCACTAGCTTCTTTAGTTGCTAACAAGAGAGTTAGCTTGTCTTTTAAGCTTTGAAGCAGGAAATTGATTTCTCTCCAGCTATGAAAATCCTAGATGATATGTTCCTCCAATAGATGGCTGTTTTGTCAACACAGAAAATATGCTGTTTAGTGTAGCCACCTCCATCAAATCTCTTAGCTAGATCTTGTGGATAATTTGCTGCAGCATCTACATCAGCATTTTCTGCCTCACCTTGCACTTTTATGTTATAGAGATGGCTTCCTTCCATAAACATCCTGAACCTCTGCCAGCCTTCAACTTGTCTTCTGAAATATTCTCACCTTTTTCAGCCTTTATTAGAATCGAAGACAGTTAGGGCCTTGCTCTGGATTAGACTTTGGCTTAAGAAAATGTTGTGGGTGGTTTTATCTTCTATACAGACCATTCAAACTTTCTCCATATTACAAATGAGACTGTTTCACTTTCTTATTATTTGTGTGTTTATTGAATAGAGTGGCACTTTTAATTTCATTCAAGAACATTTTCTTTACATTCACACCTTGTCTGACTGGCACAAGAAGCCTAGTTTTGTCTTATCTTGGCTTTTGACATGGCTTGGTCACTAAGCTCAATAATTTCTAGCTTTTGATTTAAAGTGAGAGAGGTGTGACTTCCTTTCACTTGAGCACCGAGAGGCCATTTTGAGGTTATTTAGTGACCTAATTGCAATACTGTCATGTCTCAGGGAAGAGGGAGGCCCAAGGAGAGAGAGAAAGAGAATACAGAAGGGCTGGTCAATGGAGCAGCCAGGACTCACACATTTATTGATTAAATTTGTCATCTTATATGGGTACTGTTTTTGGTGTCTCAAAACAATTGCCATTACTTTTAATTACTTTTAATGGCAAAAACCGCAATTACTTCTGTGCCAACCTAATACAATAATAACATCAAAGGTCACTGAACACAAATTATCATAGCAGATATAATATTAATGAAAAAATTTGAGATACTGTGAGAATTGCCAAAATGTGATACAGAAACAAGAAGTGAGCACAGGCTGTTGGAAAAATGGTGCCACAGATTTCCTCAACGTAGGGTTGCCGCAAGCATTCAATTTGTAAAACATGCAGTATCTGCAAAGTGCAATAAAATGAAGTGCAATAAAACAAAGTATGCCTGTATATAGACTGTTCATAAAATCTAGAAATATTAACAATATGTAGAATGCTGCCAAGGGCATGATGAAATAATACCATTTTTCAGACTTTAAGGCTAGTCCGAAGATTGATATGGAATACTCTTCTAAATGGATTATTAATTGGCAGACAAAGCAAATAGCAAAACAATATGTACTTTATTATTGCATTTATATAAGTCAAGTTCACATTTACATTCATACAAAATTAACTTACAATTAGGTTATATAATAGCGGGCAATGATTAAGAGGATTGAAGAGAAGGCACAAGGGAATGTCATTTTGACAACATTGTTTGAAATGTTCACAGTGAGAACATAGTCATAAAGCACCAGTTTAGTATTTTGATTCTGATCACTAGCAAAATTTTAATTCTGATCAGTAACAACATTTTTGCAAACTTCTTCAAAACTTCCCTGTGCTCCAGCTTCTCCATCCAGAAAATAACAATTTCTGAGGTTCTGTCCTACTTTAGTATTTTAATTGTTTATGGAGAGATCAGGAGTTGGGAGGCATACATCAAGCCACTGGCCCATGATGTCTCTTAGAACTCTTCGTTTGATGCTTATATAAAATGACACAATGTTTTCAACAGGAGAAAACATTGCTAAGAAAACTCCTTAATAATATGTCCACACACGGCACTTCCCTCTAGCAGAGGGATGAGGCTCCAGCACTATTGAGTTTCAAGACTTTCAAGATAAGACAGAGTGAAGAATGAGGCCACCACAAACGTGGAGCATGGGGGTTTCACAGATAAGATCCCTGGCCCTCCTCCAATCCCAGGAGACCCCAGAATGATTGAGACTGAGTTGCCCCCTGACTTCTGCCTTGCGTTTGCATGGAGGTGTGAGACTTGTTCTGAGGAGTGCTGGTTCAGGTCAGCAGAGGGAGGAGTCCGAGACTCTGCCAGGAGTTAAGGTAAGATTCTGAGTGAGAACCGAGGCGACCACCCATTTCAGAAGGGAAGAGGTTGCTCAGAACTCTGTTGTGACCTCTGGGAGGGTGAGAGTTGGTGGGCAGTGTCTTTCCTTGACTTTTGCTTCACTAGCTGACAATGGCGAATGCCTTGATCTGAGAGAGGAGGCCTTATTCAGCAGACAGAGGAATCTCAGACACTTCCAAGAGTCAAGGTAAGATGCTGAGTGAGATCTGAGTGGACCTCTACCCTCAAATGAAGAAGGCCCCTCACAACTCTGTCATCCTCCCTGTGGGGAGGAGGAATGGCCTTAAGTGGTTTTTCTTGTCTTTTGCTTGGAGAGTGAGAGGATGGTGAGTACCATAGTCTGAGAAGTGTGGCCTTCAGTCTGCAGAGGGAAGAATTTCAGCCCCTGCCAAACATCAAGGTAAGACACTGAGTGATGACTGGGAAACCACACACTCCAGAAGATCCAAAGAGCCCTGTCCCTGCTATCAGATCTGGTAGGGCATAGAATAGATATCAGACCTTAGTGCTTTCTGGCTTTGTCTTTGGTAGTCTGAGGGTTGCTGTGTCAAGTCAGCAGAGGGAGGCATCCCAGTCCCTTTAAGGGGCAAAGTGATAACCCTGAGTAATGACTGATAGAACCACACACCTCGGAACAGCAAACGCTGTACAGACAACTGCCACTTGCTGTCACCTCTGGGAGGTCCAAACAGGTAGGGCCTAATGAGAAGCCCCCTCACTTCCTTCCTGTAGAATCTGTTACCCCTCTGGCTTTCCTGGCTTAAAGGCTCTAGAAAAAGCTGTTGATACCCTGGGGTACTCCCTCAATTCTGTCTACCTTGAATATCTCAGGGAAATTAAGAGCTCTTTCTGAGCTGATAACTCTTGGGTCAGTAGAGGTGGGAGTCCCAGATACTCCCTTGGGTCACAATGAGGATTCTGAACAAGGACAGAGGGAACCACTGACTGCAAAACAGAAGGGATTCCACAGAGCCTCAAATGTCTTGTGGTCAGCTCTGGGAATCTTCGTGCTAAGTTGACCAGCTACACCCTGAAAAGCATTCTCATTTCCTCCTTTAGCTTCTTACAGGTCAGGACAGGAGACCTGTGAGGCTCTAGAGCAATATGCCCTCAAGAAAAAAACTGCTGGAGGCAGCATTTATCAGAGCCACCAACAGTTGAGGTTACCAGATGAGGCCATTCACATCTTCCCTCTATCCCCAGGTTGGGCTTCACTGTCATCTAGCCTCCTGCCCACATTCCTGCCTGCTACCACCTTCAAGAGTAACCATGTCTCAGAGCCAGGAGAGTCTGCATTGAACACATGAACAACACCATGCCTGAAGTGAGACGCAGGGCCTAGAGGTTGTGCAGGTCTCCAAGGTTATGGAGGAGAACTTTCCCTCCTCCTCCCATTTTCTAATGCCTCGCAACCTGGAGGAGGTCCCTGCTGCTGAGACACCCTGTACACCCCAGGGTCTTTGAAGTGCCTGTTCATCTTCCATTGTCAACACTGCTGCTTCAACAAGCCAATCAAATGAGAGCTCCAGCAGCCAAGAAGAGGAGGATAGTCCAGCTTCTTTAGAGTCTTCACCAGACACTGAGAACCTGCCTATTCACCCTCTAGATGAGAAGTGACTGTGCTGATGCACTTCCTTCTGCAAAAATATCAGATGAAAGAACTGATCACAAAGGCAGACATGCTGGATATTGTTATCAACAATCAAGTTATCAAGGATGACTTTCTTGAGATCTTCAAGAGAGCCTCTGAGTGCATGGAGCTGGTCTTTGCTGTTGATGTGAAGGAGGTTTACCCCAGCAGTCACAGTTACTCCCTTGTCAACAAACTGGGCCTCACCTATGATGCAAGGCTCAGTGGTGATGAGGACATGCCTAAGATTGGCCTCCTGATTATCATCCTGAGTGTGATCTTCATGAAGGGTAACTGTGCCTCTGAGGAAGAGATCTGGGAAGTGCTGAATATGATGAACTTATATTCTGAGGGGAAGTACTTAATCTTTGGTGAGCCAAGGAAGTCTATCACCAAAGATCTGGTGCAGGAAAAGTACTTGGAGTACTGCCAGGTGCCCAACAGTGATCCTTCATGCTACGAATTCCTGTGGGGTCCAAGAGCCCATTCTGAAACCAGCAAGATGAAATTGCTGGAGTTTTTGACCAGGATTCATGAGTCTGACCCCAAGTGCTACTCATCTCAGTATCAGGAGGCTTTGAGAGATGAATCAGACAGAGGCCAAGCCACAGCTGCAGCTAAGACTAGCTCTACTGCCACGGTCAAGGCAAGTTCCAGGGCCAGGTTCAGCACCTTCGCTCACCCCTAGTATAGTCTGAAGCAGATTCTTTATTTTTTCTTTGAAGAGAGTCGTCAGCCTTCTAAGTAGTGGAGGCTTGAGATGGGGCTGTAGGTGAGATAGTATATAACATCTTTGTATGCCTATTCTAGATGGTTAACTTGGAGGTTTTTCTTTGGGTGGGGGCAGTAGATTTCAAATGCTGTTGCTTTTAGTATGACATTTCATTAGCTTCAGAATCTACATTTATGAATGACGTTGTTCATATATTTTCTACAATTTTTGAAGTTTAAGAATACAAGTTTTGCTTGTTTGTAAAATAAACTGTGAAACAGATCATCTCATTTTGTTATTTGGAAAAAGATAATACAGCATTCTAATAGACATTTCCTTGCAACTGTGAACTCAGCAGCAAATTAGTTGGGACAAAGAAGAAAATCCTAAAAGATGGTCAATTCTTATTTTTGCCTATCTCTTTTAGTTTTTCTGTGAAACTACATGATACATATATGCATTTGCTTAGCTTATTTAAGAATGTATAAGAAATAAATCTTAATAAATCAGACCCTGTGTACATTGGTTCATTTTTTTCCCAAACATTAAGTTAACATGTCTGTTTTGTAAAGCACTTTACTGGGTATGCTAAGAGAAACAAGACTCACTACCTGCCCATAGAACTTCGGAGTGTAAGAGCAGTGGTCATATGAAGATGATGGTGAGTATCCTTTATTCAGTACAAAATAAACAGTAAAAAAGAGTCAGGAGGTGTGGCAGGGTAGGGGGATCTATATGAGAGCACTAAAATGTAAATACCGTTAGTCAAGGCAAGCAGAGGTCTTTGGAAGCTGCAAGTCTTTCACTGGGGGTAATTTTAAATTAACCTGGGTGGTACACTAGATGAGGTTGTGGGAGTGATGAGTAGGGCCCAGACCCTCAGTGTTGAGAGAACTAAGCCCAGAATGGAAAACTGTTGTTAGCAGTAGTTACTTTGAGATTATGCATAAACCAGATAACACCTGAAACAAGAATGGTAGGTGTCCTGGGTGTTGGTCCCAATGCTGTTGAAGACAAAACAGTGCACAAATTAGATATTTTATGCACATCATCTTCAAAGAGTTTATGCAAAAATAAGGGTGATACTTTCTTGAGGTGAGATATGCAGAAGTCACTGGGCTGGAAGTCTGCCAAAGGCTGGGAGATCCAGAGTCCACTCCATTCAAAGAACATTTTAGAAAAGTTATGTTGAATATAGTTTGGCAACTGTAAGCATGGCCTACTTTTTTTGTTTGAGAGAATGGATGAAAATAGAGATGGGTTGCTGGAAGGGCAACTGGGAGGGAGGGAAGGACTTGATTTTTGACACAATTTCTAGGAGCTTTCAAGTGCACTTATTTGGGAAATACTCCCCCAAAGCCAAATTAAATAATACATACTGTAAAGGGGAAGATTTACTGAAGATTTCATGATAAGTAATATTTTTGGCTGATTTGGTGTGCCATGTCCTAGAATATTGAATATCTTCTGACATCTCCTGGATAAACAAATCCAAGATGAGAAAGTGGTTGTGTCTGTGGTCAAAAATAATCACAGTAGTAACTGCCAGTCAGTGAAGACTAATACGTTCCAGACACTTTGGCAGATGCTTTACCTACAGTATGTGCATTCCAACAGTCTTATATACAAGCCAGGATTTATCAAGACTATCTAACAGATGAAGATGGTAAGACACCAAGAGCTTGGTAGTATGTCCTACTTCATATGGTATGTGAAAGAGCTATCACTGGACCTCTGGTCTAAATTTTTCTAAAGCTAGCACTGTTATACTCCTCCCAGTCTGAAGGTGACATTCTGTCTGTTAATTCATTTCTTTTCTCATGACTCCATAATGCCTCTCAGAGGATAAAAAGAAGGACCACAAGGTACTAGTAAGCCAAAGTATTAAAAGAAAGTGTAGAGAAAGAATGTGAAAATGAGAATCAAAAACGACTGGGAATTGTTTATAGGATTCATTTACCTAAAGTATGTTGCTCCTAGCCCCAGAGTGTCTTGAGAACTGACTCTGCTCAGGAGCTGGCAAGGGTTTGCAGTCCCAGTACTTTTGCACATGACAGTACCCTTTCCCTAGATCTTACCCTGTATTCTTTTGTCTCCAAATCTGGAACCTGTCCTGCCGACCAGCTTTTTGCTGTGCCCTCATTTAAAGGGTGTACCTGCTCCCAGTGGAACAGGTGGCCCAGAATCACCTTCCTTCTTTCTAACGTAACTACAATAACTACAACTTCGTGCAGACATCTCCTAGTGTACCCTCACCCATGGAATCCCTCAGATAGTAACAGCCCCCTTCTATGTGAAGTTTTCTTGAACAGTGATGCTTAGGCACATAGTCATCCCCAAGGACATCATCACCACACTCTCAAAGCATTTTATAGTTGGGCTGGTTAGTAGAGTCAAATTTGGCAAAAAATATACTGGTTCTTGGGATGCAAATGGAAAGTTAGAGAAGTTTCTAAAACCACCTTGATATTTGCAGTAGGATTTTAATAAAGTATTGTATTTGAGACTGGTCACTGAACATATACAACGAGTGAGTTTTTCTAGGTGGTCAAAATCCAAAGACTCCCCCTTAAGTGGTAGAATAGGAAAGACCATGGAAAATACTGTATAAACAAAACTCTGTAAATCCTGAGTCTGAATTTTGGTAAACTCGAGTTCTTCTAGGAGGTAGAAGAAATGGAGATGTCAATAATTGATTTTTTGTCCTATATGTTAGCTTTAATTAAAACAAACAAACAAACAAACAACAACAAAAAAAAACTTCACTAGCTTTTATTACCTCTTGTCTGTGTACTTTCCCTAGAAAAAAAATCCTGGTTTTCCATATGTCTAATGGCACCTGTACAGATGTTTAGGCAGGAGCATTAGGGTGATATGCAGCAGGGGCTTCCAAGTTAAGAGAACGACCATGCAACAAATGCAAGGAGAAAATACTCAGTCTACTGATATTACAGAAGTTATTTGAAAGGGAAGTGCAGAAAGGTGCTATTGAGTGAAGAAAGGTGAACCCTTTCTTCAGATTTAAAGCATTTTTTTGAAAAATGTATGTAATTCTCTATTTGAAAGTGTCTGTCACATAATAAAATCTTTTTTTTTTTTTTCTGAGACCGAGCCTCGCTCTGTCTCAGAGCCTCGCTCCAGCCCAGGCTGGAGTGCAGTGGCACAATTTTGGCTCACTGCAAGCTCCGCCTCTCGGGTTCATGTCATTCATCTGCCTCAGCCTCCTGAGTAGCTGGGACTACAGGTGCCCGCCACCACACCCTGCTAATTTGTATTGTTAGTAGAGATGGGGTTTCACCTTGTTAGCCAAGATGGTCTCGATCTCCTGACCTCGTGATCTGTCCACCTCGGCCTCCCAAAGTGCTGGGATTACAGGCGTGAGCCACCGTGCCCAACATAATAAAATCTTAAGAAAGTCAGCAAAATGCAAGGCCAATTTGGCTTTCTCAGAAACCCCTCCAGGAAACAAAGAGGGTTGTTGTCCTAATGAAGTGTAATAATTGCTCTGTTTTGAGCACCTGCTATGTAACAGGTAATGAGAGATCCTGCAAGTGCTCATCCACATACTGTCTTGATTTCTTTCCTGGGCTCATGGAAAACTACGTTGCCTAGTTCGCTTGTAGTTAGGAAGGGTCATGTGACTATCTTTGCCATTGATATATGAGCAGAAGCAATATTTATCATTTATAGGCCAAGACATGTGAAATCCAGGTGGCCGCCTCTATTTTTTTTCCAGTCAGTGGCAACTATGGAGAACTCATGTTGAGATATGGAACTACTGATGGAAACAGCTTGGATTTGTGAGTCACCTGGTAGCAAAGATCCACTGCCAAATTACATAAGATTTTATGTGAACAAAAAAAGTAAACTTTTGTTGTGTTAAGCCGTTCAGATTTCATGTTTTTGTTTTGCATCAGCTAGCAGTTCCTTCCTCTGACTAGTACTGGCCTACTATTTATGTTGATAAGCTTATTTAAATATTTTAACAGCAAAGTTAATAGTAATGCATATATTCTTGTTCCAAGTATTTCTTACAGCATACATAAATCAATTCCCTCTCTCTATAATGTTCCCTCAAAATTCAATTTTCTCCTTAGAGGGAATTACAATAAAAAAATCTAGTATGTATCATTTAAAAAATAATATTAAGCTTTTTAATATATAGATGTGTTATAAAATATATTGTAATGTTTTCACGTAATGGGTAGTGATATACATATTGTTCTTCCACTTGCCTTTGTCAGTTAATAAAGTGACCACAACATCATTCCATGCCAGCATGTATAAATCTATCTCACTATTTTATCTACTTTCCTGAAATTCTAAAGTAAATTCCCAATCCAATTTAACAATTCTCTTTCTGATTGACACATAAGTAGTTTTCCATTAGTTGATATAATTAATAGAACTGAAATAAACATCTTCAAACAATTTTTGGCATGTGTGAATAAGAAAAACATAGCAAAGCAGAAGCTGAGATAGAGCAAATTTATTTTTTAATATTGCCAAAATGTCATCCCACAAATATTCTACCAATTTATATTCTTACAAATTAATTTATGCAAATACTGTGCACTCTCACAGACATTATTTTTTCTTTTTAAATTTCATTTTATTTTAGATTCAGGAGGTACATGTGTAGGTTTCTTACATGGATATGTTGTATAGTGATGGGATTTGGGCTTCTAGTATACCCATCACCCAAATAGTGCACACTGTACCCAGTAGGTAAATTTTTTACCCTCAACCTCCTCCCAGACATTATTTTCAATCCTTTAACCTTAAAACTTATATGTTGAAAGATAATGTCTCACAATTATGTTAATTTAATTTTAATATCATTATTTTAATTTGTTTAATATTTTCTAATTAGATTTAGCAGAAAATTGCTACTACTTCATACAGGTAAAGCTGGATTTCTGCAGTAATATTCTGAATCGCAGGATTCCTCAAGCCATTCTTTAAAATTCTAATGTCTCAAACAAGGCCACAGAAGACAAAAAATTTATGATGCCAAAAAGATATTTCCCCTTTGTACTGGAAAGCAAGCATTTGTCAGAATGACCGAGTGCCAAGGAAGGAGGCCACACATGACACTCTCAGCTAGTGAGGAGTATCAAGAAGAAAGGGGATAGAAAAATTTCCAGAGTCCATGAGAGAGACACCATGTACAACCAAGTCCAGAGAGGTCTGGGCAGGCTAGTAGTCAGGGTTCTGAATCCAGAATTCAGCCTTGTGTGGAGGAGCCATAAAGAGAGGAAGTGGAGGATCTGGGTGGTGCATCCAGGACAACATATATGAATAGACTTCAGAAATCTCTTACTCACCATAGACTTCAGAAATCTCTTACTCACCACTGCCAGATGAAAATTACTGGGTAATATGAGTTAACAGGTCTACTGGGTGAAAGAACCAGAGCATATCAGACACCCCATCCTACCTTAGACTCCTTGCTACATATTGTCAAGCAGATGGACTATTGTTGGCTCCCATATATCAAGTGATACTATTTACGGCTTCTGAGGGAGCAACATTTCTTGATGACCCTGGGACTCAGCGCATTCTTGCCAATGTACCTGAGCTGAAGGCTATCTTTATGTCTCCTGAATATAGGCATTTCTTCCCCTATGAACAGTGGACCCTGTCCCCTGAGGTTGGCACTGTGCAAATAAATGGGGTGAGTGAATAATGATACATAGTTGAGACAGGCCAGGAATACCATGAGTAGTGGAAGAAGACATATAGCTGGAAGGAGGGAGAAATTGATGTCCCAAGCTTAGACAGACTTTTCATGCTTCTTGAATTTTTGCACTACAGAGGGTGGATATCTGTATGTGCTAGTCTATTTCGCCACCAGATACTGCATGGGGTAAGGGTGTCTTAGTTATTTCAGGTGGCTATAATAAAAATACCATAAACTTAGTGGCTTATAAACAATAGAAAATTATTTCTCACAGTTCTGGAGGCTGGGAAACCCAAAATCAAGGCTTAAAAAATTTGGGTGTCTGTAGAGGACCTAATTTCTGGTTCACGGATAACTGTCTTTTGCTGTGTCCTTACACAGTGATAAGGGTAAGGAATCTCTTTGGGGTTTATTTTATAAGGGCAATAATCTCAATCATGAATCCACCCCATCCCCGCAGAACCTAATCACCTCCCAGAGGCCTCACCTCCAAATACCATTACCATGAGAGGTTAGGATTTCAAAATGTACATTTGGGGGAAACATAAACATTCAATCCATTCCAAGTACATTGGCCTACGGTATAGACATTTGCAGAGTGGATGGTGAGCTTATGGAGATGACACACTACCCTGTTAAACTGATGGCGGCTGATGACAATATGTGAGATCTAATGCAGCAAGCATCATATACCATCTTATTGCCAGCATCTCCACCTCCAAGATGAGAGTATTAGGGCCTGGGAAGGAGACATTTCCAATCACACACTCTGATAGATTTTAATGAAAATTCTCAGGTTAGGTGAGCAGTTGTAGCACTTTGGGATGAAGGCAGGAGAACCTACCAGGAGGCAGGCTCCGTATTTCGGTACCTTTTAATTATAATTTTTGTGGGTACATAGTAGGTATATATATTTATTGGGCACGTGAAATGTTTTGACACAGATCTGCAAAGCATAATAACTGCATCACAGAGAATGGGGTATCCATACCCTCAGGCATTTATCTCTTGTATTACAAACAATTCAGTTATAATATTTTCATTATTTTAATATGTACAATTATTATTTACTATAGTAACTCTGTTGTGCTATCAAATAGTAAGTCTTATTCATTTTTTCTAACAAATTTGTTTGTACCCATTAACCATCCTCATACAGCCCCACTACTCTTCCCAACCTCAGGTAACCATCCTTTTACTTCTCTATGTCCATGAGTTCAATTGTTTTGATTTTCAAATCCCACAAATAAGTGAGAACATTTGATGTTTGTCTTTCTGTTCCTGGCTTATTTCACTTAAAATAATGATCTCCAGTTCCATCCATGTTGTTGCAAGTGACTGGATCTCATTCTTCTTTACGACTGAATAGTACTCCATTGTGTGAATGTAGCATATATTATTTTTCCATTCATCTGTTGATGAACACTTAGGTTGTTTCCAAATCTTACCTATTGAGAATAGTGCTGGAACAAACATGTGAGTACAGATGTCTCTTTGATATATTGATTTCCTATTTTTTGGGTCTATATCCAGCAGTGGGATTTCTGGATTTGATGACAGCTTTATTTTTCGTTTTTTGAGGAACCTCCACACTGCTCTCCATAATGGTTGTACTAACATTTCCATCAACATTATACAAGAGTTCCCTCTTTTCTCCACATCCTCATCAGTATTTGCTATTGCCCTTATTTTGATATAAGCCATTTCAACTGGGGTGAGATGATATCTCACTGAAATTTTGATTTGCATTTTTCTTATAATCAATGATGCTGAGCATCTTTTCATATGCCAGCTTGTCATTTGCAGGTCTTCTTTTGAGAAATGTCTATTCACACATTTTGACCATTATTTAATTGGATTACTAATTTTTCCTTAGAATTGCTTGAGCTGCTTATATATTCTAGTTATTAATCCCTTATCAGATGGGTAGTTGGCAAATATTTTTTTCCTGTTCTATGGGTTGTCTCTTCACTTCGTTGCTTGTTTCCTTTGCTAGGCAGAAGCTTTTTAACCTGATGCGTTCCCGTTTGTCCATATTTGTTTCGGTTGCCTGTGCTTGTAGGTTATTACTCAAGAAATTTTTGCCCAGACCGATGTCCTGGAGATATTCTTCAACGTTTTCTTGTAACAGTTAAATAGCTTGAGGTCTTAAATTTAAGTATTTAATCCATTTTTATCTGATTTTTGTATATGGCAAGAGATAGGGTTCTAGCATCATTCTTCTGCATATGGACATTCAGTTAACCTAGCACCATTTATTGAGGAGACTATCTTTTCTGCAGTGTATATTCTTGGCACCTTTGTCTAAAATGAGTTCACTGAAGTTGTGTGGATTTTTTTCTGGGTTCTCTATTCAGTGGAAATTATCACATGGTGTTTGTCTTTCATTCTGTTGATGTGATGTAATTGATTTACATACGTTGAACCATCCTTGTATCTCAGAGATAAATCCCACTTGGTCTTGATAAATGATGTTTTTAACATATTGCTGAATTCAATTCACTAGTATATATATTTTTTAATCTTAAGTTCTGGGATACATGTGTAGAATGTACAGGTTTGTTACATAGGTATACGTGTGCCATGGTGGTTTGCTGCGCCAACTGACCTGTCATCTAGGTTCTCTCCCTTCATACCCCACCCCCAACAGGCCCCAGTGTGTGTTGTTCCCCTCACTGTGACTATGTGTTCTCATTGTTCAACTCCCACATATGAATGAGAACATGTGGTGTTTGGTTTTCTGTTCCTATGTTAGTTTGCTGAGGACAATGGCTTTCAGCTTCATCCATGTCTCTGCAAAAGACATGATCTCATTCCTTTTTATGGCTGCAGTATTCCATGGTGTATATGTACCACATCTTCTTTATCCAGTTTATCATTGGTAAGTATTTGGGTTGGTTCCGTATCTTTGCTATTGTGAATAGTGCTGCAATAAATATATGTGTGCATGTGTCTTTATAGTAGAATGATTTATATTCCTTTGGGTATATACCCAGTAATGGGATTGCTGGATCAAATGGTATTTCTGGTTCTAGATCCTTGAGGAATCGCTACACTGTCTTTCACAATGATTGAACTAATTTACACTCCCACCAACAGTGTAAAAGCGTTCCTATTTCTCCACAGCCTCATCAGCATCTATTGTTTCTTGACTTTTTAATAATTACCATTCTGACTGGCATAAGATGGTATCTCACTGTGGTTCTGATTTACATTTCTCTAACGATCAGTGATATTGAGCTTTTTTTCATATGTTTTTTGGCCACATATATGTCTTCTTTTGAGAAGTGTCTGCTCATATCCTTTGCCTACTTTTCGATGGGGTTGCTTTTTCTTGTAAATTTTTAATTTCCTTGTAGATTTTGGATATTAGACCTTTGTCAGATGGGTAAATTGCCAAAATTTTCTCCCATTCTGTAGGTTGCCTGTTCACTCAGATGATAGTTTCTTAAACAAGTACAAGACAAGGATGTCCTGTCTCACCACTACTATTCAACATAGTATTGGAAGTTCTGGCCCGGGCTATCAGACAAGAGAAAGAAATAAAATGTATTCATATAGGAAGAGATGAAGTCCAATTGTCCCTGTTTGCAGATGACATAATTCTATATTTAGAAAACCCCATTGTCTCAGCCCAAAAAACTCATTAAGCTGATAAGAAACTTCAGCAATGTTGCAGGATACAAAATCAGTGTGCAAAAATCACAAGCGTTCCTATACACCAACAATAGACAAGTAGAGAGACAAATCATGAATAAACTCCCATTCACGACTGCTACAAAGAGAGTAAAATACTTAAGAATACAGCTAACAAGGGATGTGAAGGACCCTTTCAAAGAGAACTACAAACCACTGCTCAAGGAAGTAAGAGAGGACACAAACCAATGGAAAAACATTCCATCATCATGGATAGAAATAATCAATATCGTGAAAATGGCCATACTGCACAAAGTAATTTATAGATTCAATACTGTCCCCATCAAGCTACCATTGGCATTCTTCAGAGAACTAGAAAAAACTACTTTAAATTTCATATGGAACAAAAGAAGAGCCCGCATAGCCAAGACAATACTAAACAAAAGGACAAAGCTGGAGGCATCACACTACCTGACTTCAAACTATACCACAAGGCTACAGTAACCAAAACAGCATGGTACTGGTACCAAAACAGACATATAGACCAATGGAACAGAACAGAGGTGTCAGAAATAACATCATACATCTACAACCATCTGATCTTTGACAAAACTGACAAAAACAAGCAATGGGGAAAGGATCTCCTATTCAGTAAATGGTGCTAGGAAAACTGGCTAGCCATATGCAGAAAACTGAAACTGGACCCCTTCCTTACACCTTATGCAAAAATTAACTCAAGATAGATCAAAGACTTAAATGTAAAACCCTAGTATTTTGTTGAGAATTTTTGCATCAACATTACTCAGAGATATTCATCTGTAGTTTTCTTTTTTTGGTATGTCTTTGTCTGGTTTTAGTATTGGAGTAACACTTGCCTTGTAGAATGTGTTTGGAAGTATTCTCTCCTATGTTTTTCAGAATAGCTTAAGTAGCATTTGTATTAGTTCTTTTTCAAATGTTTGGTAGAATTCTGCAATGAAGTCATTGTGGCCCAGGCCTCTCCTCACTGGAAGATCTTTTGTTACAATTTTGATTTTGTTACCTATTATTGCTCTATTCAGGTTTTGGATTTCTTTCTGGGTCAGTTTTCCTAGGTTGCATGTGTCTGGGAATTTATCCATTTCTTCTAAATTTTCCAATTCTTTGGCATATAGTTGGTTACAGTAGCCAGTAATAATGCTTTGAATTTCTGAAGTATCAGTTGTAATGTCTCATTTTTTATATCTGATTTTATTTATTTTGATCTTTTTTTCCTAGTTCATCTGACTAATGTTTCGTCAAATTTGTTTAACTTTTCAGAAACCAACTTTTTGTTTAAATGGGTTTTTGTACTGCTTTTTAAATTTCAAATTCATTTATTTCTGCTTTGATCTTTATTACATCTTTTCTTTCACAAATTTTTAGTCTTGTTTGCTCTTGCTTTCCTAGTTCTTCATCATATAATTAGATGGTTTATTTAAATTTTTCCCTTTTTTGATGTAGGCAGTTATAGCTATAAACTTCCCTCTTAGTACTGCTTTTGCTGTATCCCATAGGTTTTGAAATATTGTGTTTATATTACCATTCGTTTTAAGAAATTTTTCATTTTCCTGCTTAATATTATCATTGACCAACTGGTCATTTAGGAACATTTTGTTTATTTTTTCTGTATTTGTATAGTTTCCAAAATTTATCTTGTTATTGATTTGTTGCTTTATTCCATTGTGGTCAGAGAAGATGCTTGATATTATTTCAATTACTTTTGAATATTTTAATACTTTTTCTGACATAACATATGGTTGCCTATCCTTGAGAATGATCCATGTGTTGAGTAAAAGAATGTGTATTCTGTAGCCATTGGATAAAATATTCTATGAGTATCTTAGATCCATTTGGTCTATAGGGCAGATTAAGTCCAAAGATTTTTTATTGACTTTCTGTCTGAAAACTCTGATCAATGCTGAAAGTGAGGTGTTAGAGTCCCCAGCTATTATTGTATTGGGTCCTACCTCTCTCTTTAGTTCTAATAATATTTGCTTTATATATCTGGATGCTTCAGTGTTGGGTGCATATATATTTAAAATTGTTATATCCTCTTGCTGAATTGACCACTTTTTTATTATATAGTGACTTTCTTTATTATGTAGTGACTTTATTATATAGTGACTTTTTCTTATATATAGTCACTATATAGTGACTATTATATAGTGACTTTTTCGTAATATCTATTTTGTCTAATGTAGGTATCTACTCCTGCTAATTTGTAGTTTTCATTGACATGGAGTATATTTTTCCATCCCTTTATTTTTAGTCTATGTTTGTCTTTATACATGAAGTGTCTTCCTTGTAGGCAACAGATGAAAGGATCTGGATTCTTTATCGATTCAGCCACTGTATGTCTTTTGATTGGACAGTTTAGTCCATTTGCATTCAACATTATCATTGGTAAGTAAGAACTTACTCCTGCCATTTTTGTTGTTGTTGTTGTTAACTGGCCGTTTTGGTCATTCTTTCTTTTCTGTCTTCCTTTAGTGAAGATGATTTTCTCTGCTGAGTTGATATAGTTTCTTTGCTTTTTTATCTTGTGCATATGTTGTATGTTTTTGGTTTGAGGTTACTACAAGGCTTACAAATACTATCTTACAACCCAGTATTTTACATTCATAATGACTTAATTCTGTTTACATAGACAAACAAGCATGCAATTATATATATATATAAACTAATAACAATGCTATACCTTAACTTTTCCCTTGGCTTTTAACTTTTTGCTATCTTTATTTATATTTTATTGTACTGTCTATGTCTTGAAAAGTTGTTGTAGTTATCATTTTTGATTGGTTCATTATTTAGTCTTTCTACTTAGGATAAGAGTAGTTTACACACCAAAGTAAAGTGTTATATTAATCTGTGTTTTTCTGTGTACTTACTATTATCAGTGAGTTTTGTACCTTCAGATGATTACTTATTACTTATTAACATCATTTTCTTTCTGATTCACATACTTTCTTCAGCATTTCTTGTAGGACACGTCTACTGTTGATTAAATCCCTCAGCTTTTGTTTGTCTGGGAAAGTCTTTATGTCTCCTTCATTTTTGAAGGGCCATTTTTCTAGATGTACTCTTCTGGGGTTAAAGTTCTTTTCCTTCAGCACTTTCAATATATCATGTCACTTTCTCCTGACCTGTAAGGTTTCTACTGAAAAGTCAGTTGCCAGACA
The DNA here is from genome assembly GCF_007565055.1 of Rhinopithecus roxellana. Taxonomy (NCBI): domain Eukaryota; kingdom Metazoa; phylum Chordata; class Mammalia; order Primates; family Cercopithecidae; genus Rhinopithecus; species Rhinopithecus roxellana. The sequence goes on from NC_044555.1 coordinate 6,250,997, forward strand.
TATTGGAGTTTCATTGTGTGTTATTTCTTTTATCTTGTTACTTTTGGAATCCTATCTTAATCTTCATTTTTGGGAGTTTGATTATTAAATGCCTTGAGGTAGTCTTCTTTGGGTTAAATCTGCTGCATGTCCTATAACTTTCTTGTACTTTAATATTGATATTTTTCTCTAGCTTTGGAAAGTTCTCTGTTACTATCCCTTTTAATAAACTTTCTACTCCTACCTCTTTCTCTACCTTCTCTTTAAGGCCAATAACTCTTAGATTTGCCATTTTGAGGTTATTTCAGGTTTTGAGGCCCAGATTTTGTAAGTCTGCTAATTTTTTTTTCTTTTGTCTCCTACGACTGTATATTTTCAAATAGCCTGTGTTCGAGCTCACTAATTCTTTCTTCTACTGGATCAGTTCTGCTATTCAAAGTCATACATCTCCATTTCTCCAAAATTGGTCCCCGGTGAATTATTTAGTTCATTTGATGAGATCATGTTTTCCTGGAATGTCTTGATACTTGTAAATGTTCATCAGTATCTTGGCATTGAAAGGTTAGGTATTTATTGTAGTCATCACTCTATGGGCTGGCTTGTATGTGTCCTTCTTGAGAAGACTTTCTACATATTCAAAAGGACTTGGGTGTTGTAATCTAAGCTATATCTGCTTTAGGGGGCACCTCAAGTCCAATAATGCAGAGGTTTTTGTAGACTTGTACAGACATCACCTTGATGGCCTTGGACATGATCCAGGAGAATTCTCTGTATTACTGGGGAACAAGTTTTGTTCTTTTCCCTTACTTTCTCCCAACCGAGTCTCTCTCTGTTCAGAGCTACCTGAAGCTGTGGGTTATGTAACATAAGCACTCCTGTGTCAACCACCACTATGACTCTGCTGGGTCAGCCCTGAAACCAGCACAGCACTGGGTTGCCCAAGGCCTGGTGTAGCCATTCCATGGCTACTGTCTATGTTCACTTAGGGCCCTGGAGAACTACAATCAGCAGGTGGCAAAGTCAGGCAGGCCTGTGTTCTTCCCTTCAGAGTGGCAAGTTCCCCTCATGCCCAGATGGGTCTAAAGGTTCCATCCAGGAGCCAGGAACTGGAGTCAAAAATCTGAGTAATCTATATGCTGTTCTATTGTACTGCAGTTGAACTGACATTCAGACCACAAGACATAGTCCTTCCCACTCTTCCCTCCCTTTTCAAAAGGCAGAGGAGCCTCACGCTATGCCAACTGCCATCACTGGCCACAAGAAGTACTATCAGACTACTGCCAACGTTCCCTTAAGGTCCAAGGGCTCTTGAGTCAACTTGCAGTGAATTCTGCCTAGCCTGGGATTTACCCTTCAAGGCAGTGGGCTCCCCTCTGGCTCAAGGCAGGTCCAGAAATGCCATCCAAGAGCCAAGTTCTGGAATCGCGGACCTCAAGACCCCACTTGGTACTCTATCCTGTTGTAGCCAAGCAGGTACCTAAAGTGCAAGACAAAGTCACCTTTACTTTTTCCTCTGTTTTTCTCAAGCAGAAGGAGCCTTGCCAAATAGCCACTACAGCTGGGAATGTGCTTAGCCTCACCTGAGGCCAGCAGGTCTCAGGGTCTCTCCCAAGGCCCTCTGTGTAGTACCTTGGTGTCATTGCTGGTTATTCAAGGTACAAGGTCTCTTCAGTTGGCAATTGACAAATCTTGCCAGGAATAGGTTCTTCCCTTCAAGGCAGCAGGTTACCTTCTGGCTCAGAACATATCTAGGAACGTCATCCAGGAGCTAGGGCTTATTAAGAGGGCCTCATGACTCTGACTTGTCTCCTGTTCTGCTGCAGCTGAACTGGTATCCAAGATGCAAGACAAAGTCCTCCCCAGTCTCTCCCTTCCACTCCTCAAATGGAAAGAAGGGGTCTCTTTTGGAGTCACAAGCTTTTCAGCCTGGAGTTAGCGGAGTGATGTCACAACTCCCTTAGCCACCCTGGTTTGTGTCTCAGTAGGCCATATGTCCCCCTCACCCAACCATCTGAGTCCTTGGTTCCAGGCCCAGTTCAGCACTAGGTTCACCTAAAAGTTGGAGTACTTGTGCTTTCAAGTTTATTAGGGCCCCAGGGCACTTTAGACCGTGGTGATGAGGTTTGTGGAAACTCAAGTTTGGACCACTAAAATCACAATTCCCCTCTTACTAGGACTGACTTAAATGCTTCCTTCATGGACAGGCATCAACTGAGTTTGGTCCAGTTTTCATGTCTTTTATAGCTAGGCAGCACTGTGATCAATGCTTCACAATTGCTGTGATCTTCCTCCCCTAACACCCAAAGATGCTGTCTGCACCACACTGCCACTGCTGGGGGATGGTAAAGGGATAGCATTGGTGACTCAAGACTATTTTTCTTACCTTTTCAGTGCTTCATTCAGTGATATTAAATTAAGATCACTTGATTTTCAGTTCTTATGAACATGTTTTTCTTGTATAGATAGTCGTTAAATTTATATCTTTGTGTGGGGGCAGATTGGTGGAGCCTTCTTTTCCACCACTTTGCTCCCCTGTCACATTTTCATATGTTGGCTCATTCATTCATTCTTTAAACATTTATTGAACATATACTTAGGGAAACCCTAAGTAAACAAAATGAAAGGAAGTACAAAGCCACTTGATTTAGGCTGTGGGTGTGATGATGATGATGAGGAGACAGGTTTCAGTTTTTTAAAGTTATTGACTATGTGAGAGGGTAAGAGAGAGTCTATAATGACTAAGTCCTGAGGTTGGATGGCTAGGTAGAAGCCATTCCTCTTAGCTGAGATCGAGGATAAAAGAGAAGGATGAGTTGGTGGTAATTAATTCAAATCTCCACAGGTAAGGAAGTGTGTGGCAGATGAGATCAGTGTGGGCCACACAGATGGCAACATTGTACTGGCTGTCTAGGTGAAGATGTTCAGTGGGAAATAGAAAATGTGAATTTGGCTATCAGGAAAGGGGCCTGAGCTGGAGATGAGGATTTGCTATCTCAGGAGAGGTTGTGTGAGGCCATAGGTTAGGTGAAATCAAGTGTTATGCATATACTGGCATGTATTTTGTCTACTCTCCTGCAAATACCACTGGAAGCTCAAATTACTCAAAGTCTAATAAATCCAGGGAAGAGATTAAAGGAATAAATGAAGTAATCACCCAGAAATTCTCCAATCAGAAAAAAATGTTCTGTGTTCCCTTAAACTCTCTTTTTAAAGCATATACTTATATCTTTGTTTATGTATTGCCTATGCTTGTGTATTTGTGACATACATAAAGTTATATATCCTCACTATTCAATCTCACATCTGCTATCATACATCTCTTTTAGGATTCTACTCTTCATCACTTTTGTGTAAACTTGAGCTTACCCCAATACCCAGACACTTATCTGTTCTAACTACTATGTTTTTTCTAGGAAGCTGGTAACTCCACAGTAACTCAAGTTTCTCATGATATACAGAGCAAGGGACTGGAAGAAATTGTGGACCCTGGAGGCTGGACCTCCATGATGCATTTTGTGTCTAACTAAGAGATGATGATTGCCAAATATTTTGACATGCAACCGTTTATCCCAGTTGAAGCCTTCCTTAGAAATCTAATTTATAAGCATGAAGAAGTCTGAGCACTCTGAATGAAGCAGGGACCGCAAGCCCAGAGTCCTTTCCACTCGATTCCCTTTCTTCCCCCTCAGGGCAGTGGGCCCTGTTACTCGTAGAAATCTAGGGTGTATCCTGAGCACTACTGAGAAAGCTCAGTGCTAAAAGACATTTCCTCAGACACGGACTTCATCTAGAGTTGCTAGATATCCTGAATACACAGGATATATACTCTATATGCTTTTGTCATGCATCTTGTGTTGACTTTATCAGGAAACTCCAAATGTCCTGTATTTGGCTTTTTTAATTTAACACGTTGCAAACATTCAACACTTAGAGTTACTTTTTCATCACAGTAATAGGCAATTAAATTACTTAAGACAACATTACCTGAAATTACACCTCGACAAATAAAGATCTGGGCTCTCATTCAGGTTTAGTTGAAGGAAAATCAGAATCAGTAACTTAGAATTAAAGGAAATATTGATGGAAGGAAATGTTTGTTCTTTGCCAAAGCCCCAAGTCATGAATAAGTAACCACCATTAAATGAAACTACTAATCAGTATCATCAGCCTGTCAATGACAGCCTCACTCCAGTAACTAAGTTTCTGAAAGTGAACAGATCAGTGACTGCCCCAATACTTCTGAAAAGCAGCCAATCGCTGACAAAACTCTGGTCCTAAAAGGTAGCCAATCAGTGACAGCTGCTTACTTCTTGACAGACGCAGTCAGAAAGTCTATCTATTCACTGGCTTTGCTTCTGAAAGTCCACCGGAACACAGCAGCCCTAGTCTAGTGACCATGGAAACACAGCTGAAAGTCCATCGGTCCGTAAACACTACCATTTCTGACATCCCTGACACCCCAGACTAACCAAAACCTTACATAGGATTAGCTCTGGCTTTGTTTTGAAGTCTGTGCCTAACAAGTTCAGTTCTCTCTTCAGGAAAATGGGTAGTTCACCTTTTTTTGCATCAGATATTCAGTTCAATTTGTTAGTTAAGCTTACAACCTTTCCACCATTCAATCTCTATTTACAAACTTGTTCAGACTTGTGAGTGACAGACACACTGACCAGCTGTGAGATATTTATTTATTTGTTTTGAGACAGAGTCACGCTCTGTTGCCCAAGCTGAAGTGTAGTGGTGCCATCTCAGCTCACTGCAACCTCCACCTCCTAGGTTCAAGTGATTCTCATGCCTCAGCCTCCCAAGTAGCTGGGATTACAGGCGTGCACCACTGCACCCAGCTAATTTTTGTATTTTTAGTAGAGACAAGGTGTTTCACCATGTTGATGAGGCTGGCCTCAAACTCCTAGCCTCAAGTGATCTGCCTGCCTCGACCTCCCAAAGTGTTGGGGATTACAGGTGTGAGCCACTGCACCCGGCCTGGCTGTGAAATTTTCAAATTCAATCTCTCATTCTTGCAATTTTTTGGTATCATCTCTCTTTATTCATGTCTATTTGAACCTTGCGATGCTCAAACACAAGTGCAAAAATGATGAAATTTGTGAAAAGTAGACATCTGTTAAATAAGGAAAAAGTCCTTTCAAAGCTTTTTGTGCAGTACCCAATTGTTCATTCAATACAGAAAATTGTGGAAATTCAGATACAAACAATCATATATTATCAGCTGTGCATGAATTCCTCAGCTAGTTCCAAAGACAATGAATGATAAAATAGCAAATTTTTAAATAACACAATGATAAAATAACACATTTAAATTAAGAAGACAATCACAATAAAAGTTGTAATGACTTTTCACACTGTATATAATCATCAGTCTTTCAACTCAAACTGGAAGCAAATTTTCAAGTGCCAAGACCAAATCTACTGCAATAATAATAATGACAAAAAATAATAGTTTTATCTACTGTTACAAAAATTATCAAACATCTAAATGCCGTACCTTTTTATGCCATGGCCGCAGATGCATATAATGACATTATGAATACATTTTTCCTCTGTGAAATTGTTTTTTCATAAAAAATACTTTTTCATCAGGCTGTTGTGAGTAAAGTTTTTTACAGATGTTATTTTAGAAACAATAGCTAATTTCCAGTCGTATCTAAAAAGCTAAGTGTTAACGATAACATGGTTAAAGTTGAAGCAAATCATGGATGATTCTTTGATGAATGTTGGCTGTGTTGCCCATATTCTGCTTAATGCCTTTCAAACAGTATCTGATGTCCTATATATTGGTATTGAAGTAGTAGTCATAAAACAGCTCTCTTACTTCAGTCCTTACATTTTTTAACCTGAGAGATTAAAAGATTTTTGTGATTTTGTTAGAATGCAAAATTTTTCAATTCCTATTAAAAAATCCATTGACTTTCTTGTACAAATGCATTTAAGAGAATCTTTAATTTATTTGAAGCTCTGATGCCATATTAACCATATTTTGACTCTAAAGAAAAGGCCCTCAAAATTCTTGTCGACTTTTAAGATAAGCTGCTGAGCAAAGCTTACTTATTTATTCTTCATCATTTTCAATATCTCTCTAGCAATAACATTATATGCAATGAAAAAAAACTAACAGTATTATTGATGTACTCCACTGATTAAGGGAACTTGTTGAATGTGTTAAAGAATTGATGAAAAATGAATTCCTTTAAGTATCAAGGCTGTTTTTTTTAAATGGACAACACTACTTGTGAATAAAAAAAAGAAATTTTGACCTAAAATGGATAATTATTATGGCATTTGTCAAGCTTATGATTTTAATTGGATTTCACCACTTTAAGAATTTCATTTAGTAGCATCTATGCCACTAAGTATTCTTGCAGCATGGGGCCAAGAAGATGGGGATAACAATTGATAACCATGCTTTATTTTGATAGAGAACATTTTTTTAAAAAGTTAAGAGATGCAACACAATTCTGAAGAATGAAAAAGTAAGCTATGACATGAAAGAATTATTTGCTTTATCAAAGCAAATTTGAAGAACAGTTCTTAGAATTGTTAACTTTGGGCCAGTACATATTCAGTATACCAGCTCATAATGCTAATGTTGAACATATTTTCTCATTAATGAGTCTTCAAAGGGCAAAATAATGAAATAAGTTGGAAGGGACCTCTGTAGAAGCTACTATACAATGTAAATGGAACAAAGACTAACTGCAAGAAACTTTATAAGCAAATTCTGCAAAGCAAGAAAGTGTTAAAGAGAGGTAAATCCTGTAGAGAATATAATTAAAGAGAGAGGTAGATGGTTTAGAAATTTATAATTTATTTTAGATAAACATCAAATAATGTTTTCATACAAGAATATCACACACATTTTCCCTTTATCTTGATGTAAATATGCATAGACAATGTTACGGGCTGAATTATCTTTCCAAAAATTCATGTTAAAGTTCTAACCCCCAGTACTTCATATTGTTATTTATTTGGAGATAGGGTCTTAATTTTCTAAAGAGGTAATTAAATTAAAATAAGGTCATTAGGTTGGGCCCTGATCTTTTTTGACCAGAATACTAATAATAAGAGGAGATTAAGACACCTACACACAAAGTAATGATACAGGGAGAAGATGGCATCTACCAGCCAAGGAGAGAGGGCTCAGACGAAATCAACCTTGTTGATCCCTTGATCTTAGACTTCCAGCCTCCAGAATTGTAAGAAAATTAATTTATGATATTTAAGATACCCAGTCTGTGATACTTTATTATGGGAGCCCTAGCAAACTAATAGACACAATGAGAAATAATTCAAATTTAACTAGGCATCTTGCATTTTTATTTGCTAATTCTTGTAGCCCTAGCTGAGGGAGAATGAAAGGCAAAGCTGTCTCACACTCTTCTCAGGAAATGTAGCCTGGATGATGAACAAAAGATGGCTTTATAAGAAGTGGTCTCGAATGTACAAGAAAAAGTGATTATAATCTCATGCACACTTTTCCAGAGGATAAAATTTAAAAAAAAAATTCCTGATTCAGTTTTATGGTACCAACATCCTGATAAAGAAACTTAAGGATAAAAGCACAAAAAGAGCAATGTATAAGCCAATTTATCACTCATGAACGTAGATGTAAAAACCCTAGGCATATAATCATAGTAAAGAAAATCTGCAATATATTTATATGTATTGCAGATACACAAACACACTTGGAACAAGCTAATTTATCATTAGAAAGTCAGCTAATATAAATTATTGCATTACTGTAAGAGAAAAAAATTCACATAATTATATGAAAGAAAGCCTTTGTAAAACTGAACATTTATTAAGCATTGAAAAAAAAAAGACAAACTTTTTAACAATCTAGTAATAGAAAGTTCTTCAACCTGCTACAGAGTATTAGTCAATGTTAAAATTTTAAAATATATCTATTGAACCAATGATGTTTTTTATGGTCATTCAACATTGTACTGCAGATCCTTACTGCCACACAATACATTGAACTTGTACAGGATGAAACAAAATTGTTATTATTCACAAATGATGTGATTGTACATGTGGATAACCTAAAATAATCTGAGGAAATAGATGAAAAACAATTAGTTTTCCAGATACTAATTAATAAAACAAAATTAATTAAGTCTACATATCAGGAAAGAAGCTTAAATATAAAACTAAGAAGTATCATCTGCCATGGGAGTAAAAATGTCAAGTACTTGGAAAATATCTAATGCAAAATGTACAAAACTTTTACAGAGAAATTTTGTATCCTTTATGAGGGATATTTTAGAAAACCTAAACATTTGTTTAGGAAGATGTTGTTTAGGAAGATGTAAGTTTTCATGAATTGAAATGCACAATAACAATACCTCGTTATATGGTCTCCATATTGTGTTTGTTAAATACCTTAATTCTTACAAAGTTGGATGAAATTGGTTAGGCATCTTTGCCTTAAGTTTGAAGATACAGAAGCTATGGGTCAAAAATTCAAGTAACTTGCCTAACAGCATATAGTTAAGTAGCAAGGCCGGAACTTGAATATCTATGTCTGCCTCAAAAGTCCCTGCTTTTTTCACACCAGTGAAGTAGACACTGTCAGTGATCTGCCCAGTTACCCTCATATACCTCTTACCAGCTTTGTGTGTCCCTTTCCAAGTTTCTGCATGCTTTGCTGCTGAGACGTCGTACATTTAACACTCAGAGGATTTTCTTTGGGCATTGGAATCTTCTTGCCCACAGAGATAGAAATGTTTAATAATTTTATACCCTTCCCTCCAAGTCTCCAGGTAATCCATTGTCTCCTTTCAGTACAGAAAAACTGGAAGTGCCTAGGAATTTTCTATTACCACATCCAATCCCATAGTAGTCATAGCCAATGACTGAATGATTTGACATTACAGAAGCCTGAAAGCCAAAATGCTTTTAATGAGTACTTTTTTTTTTTGAGATGGAGTCTCACTCTGTCACCCAGGCTGGAGTGCAGTGGCATGATCTCGGCTCACTGCAGCCTCTGCCTCCTTGGTTCAAGCAATTCTCCTGCCTCAGCCTCTGGAGTAATTGGAATTACAGGCACACACCACCACGCCTGGCTAATTTTGTATTTTAAGAAGAGACGGGGTTTCACCATGTTGCCCAGGCTGGTCTCGAATGCCTGACCTCAAGTGATCCACCCACCTCAGCCTCCCAAAGTGCTGGGATTATAGGTATAAGCCACCATGCCTAGCCTGATGAGTACTTTATGCTCCTGAGCTCCCTGTGGGATCGTGTTGAGTCTGAGACTTCAAATGAAATTATACAGTTACCTAGTTTCTTCCTCTTTTCTATCATGAATCCTTCATTCCCTTGATGATTTCTCTAGGGAGCAAATTCTTAATAAAACACTTGCATCTGAAACCTCAGCTTATCTGGGAAAACAACACTTACTAAACTGTAAGATATATTTACTTCAAATTCACAATCTAGATATACACCTCCAAATTATGTGGATGTTTTCATTATATGAACTTTAGTAAATGTATTATGAATGTGGAATTCGACATAATAAAGTGAATATTCAATTCAGATAATGTTTATATAATTATTATATAATTATTACTATTATTATTTTTTTTTTTTATTTTTTTTTTGAGACGGAGTCTCGCTCTGTCACCCAGGCTGGAGTGCTGTGGCCGGATCTCAGCTCACTGCAAGCTCCGCCTCCCGGGTTCACGCCATTCTCCTGTCTCAGCCTCCCGAGTAGCTGGGACTACAGGCGCCGCCACGTCGCTCGGCTAGTTTTTTGTAGTTTTTAGTAGAGACGGGGTTTCACCGTGTTAGCCAGGATGGTCTCGATCTCCTGACCTCGTGATCCACCCGTCTCAGCCTCCCAAAGTGCTGGGATTACAGGCTTGAGCCACCGCGCCTGGCCTATATAATTATTATAGTGATTTTTGCCCAGTAATTTTATCTACCTGGCTTTCAGTTTTCTCCTTTGATAAACGAATGCATTGAGTCAGATATTCTCTAAGGCAGTAGGTTTTAACTGGGGGTATTTTGTCCCCCAGAAGACATTTGGTAATAGCTGAAGACATTTCAGGTTGTCACAACTGAGAAGTGATACCGGTACTTCTAGTGGGTAAAAGCCAGGGAGGCTGATAATCAACCTACAATGCCCAGGACAGGCCGTCACAATCACAACAAAAAATTCAACCCCAACATATCAGTAGTGTTGAAGCTGAGAATACCTGATATAAGATTTTATCTTCCTCTAAGATTCGATGAACTATTAATTCTAGTTCAGTCTACAATTATGTCAATTCATGTATTTTAATTCTATGAGAAACCAGTCAGCTTAGTGAGATAACTTGGTACTAACCAGTTAATTATTGGTTTGTTTATAAGCAGGTGATGGTCAGTTAAGGTAGGCTATCTGAATGCACACGCAAATTTCATAACTTAACATTCAGTGACCTGCTTGCTGCTCTAGAAAATACTTTTTAGAAAACGTGGAACAGGCCGGGCGTGGTGGCTCACGCCTGTAATCCCAGCACTTTGAGAGGCCGAGGTGGGAGGATCACGAGGTCAGGAGATGGAGACTATCCTGGCTAACATGCTGAAATCCCGTCTCAACTAAAAATACAAAAAAAAATAGCTGGGTGTGGTGGCGGGCACCTGTAGTCCCAGCTACTCAGGAGGCTGAGACGGGAGAATGGTGTGAACCCGGGAAGCGGAACTTGCAGTGAGCCGAGATCACGCCACTGCACTCCAGCCTGGGCGACACAGTGACACTCTGTCTCAAAAAAAAAAAAAAAGAAAGAAAAGAAAAGAAAAAAAGAAAAAAATGTGGAACAGAGGACAGAGATTACATAATAAAAGTAAATAAAGTGTTATTTTGTACCATGAAGTGGCATTCTGGAGTGCCTAAGATTGAGGGACCTGCATCTGGTAAGGGTCTTCCTGCTGTGTGAGAAGGCAACAGGGCAAGAGAGGGACAGAGATCAAGAGACCAAACTCACAGCCTCAACCCTGTTTGTATTCAGCATTAATTCGTTCATGAGGGTAGAACTGTCATGACCTAAACACTTCCCATTAAATCCTACCTCCTAACAGTGTTGCATTGGGAATTAAGTTTCCAACACATATTTTTTCAGGAAAATATTCAAACCACAGCACATTACCATCTTATAACACACAATAATCATAGGCAGTTTAATTAGAAAGCCATATGAAGAGTGTGCACTTTTTGACTTCTTATCTTAATCTCAGTAGCTCAGAGACACTAATTTAATATTCTAATTTACTGCTCTTAATAGAGGAGGTTTCCAGTGACAGTTGCCATGTAACGGTTTTATGGAACAGTGAACACATTAAAAGTCATTCTTGTTAGAAGTCCATTTGCTATATTTACCAAAAAAGTTCCTAATGCATTTTGTTACTTATCATATATCATAATCATCATGAATCACATGTGTTTAATGTGCCATTAAAACACCTTAAATTAAATGATGAAATGCTATCCTGTCTAGTTCTGTATTTTACCAATTTTAAAACTCATTTTCTTTATAATGAAGCATAATTTGGAGCCAAATATGAGAGGAAATAAAAAAAATTATTGACATCCCATAATGGAATTAATTCAACACACTGTATAAATAATCTATTTCTATAAAACTCTCATTTTAAAAGAAATAGGGAAGCATAAGGAAGGACAAATTATTTGGGGTTAATAAAAAAGTATATGAAGGTGAATAAAGAAAATGAAATGAAGACATAGAAGTTGAATTTCACAGGTAAAAGCTTGGCTCTACAGGCTGGCTTTACTCTTGTTTCCAAGTTCAAAAAAGAATGCATAAGCCTAAAGGTCTATAAAATGATTCCATGACAAATGGATTAGTTTAAGAAACTGCTTTACCCAAAAACAATATAATGATGACATAATAGGCTCTCAAGGGGCAAATGAAAAATCTCTCACTGGCCTTGTGTTTAATATTGGAGCATTCAGGCCGTTGGAAATCAAGATAAGAATATCATATTTTGTGTCTTTCCCAATCTGCTACTTGCTATTTCATCATTATATTTATGATCAGCAGGATTTTGTGAACTGTACCTTGATGATCAAAAACTGAAAATGCAGAGATATGTTTATATATTATAGAAAGATACAGTATAGCAGTATTCAAACTATTTATTTATTTAAAATATTTCTTATGATCCACAGAAAGAATGGCCTACTATCTCTCATAAGCAGTACATAGCAAATTTATTGTGCAGCTCAATAACCTTACTGCTCAAGATAATTTTTGAATAAAAGTATTTGTGAGTATTTTAAATAAATGGTTAATTATGTTATTTTTAATAAAAAGTTCTATCTACAAAATGTACATAGTCTGTAAATGTAGAAAAGTATATCCAATATCATTAAGGATTTCTTCACCTTGTAAAATAATAAGATAATGTTATTTGTGTTTACAGATTTTATTGACACTGATACAGAACAATATCCAAGGTGTGTTATTACTTGGGAAAAGCAAACAGCAAAACAATAGATACTACTATTTCATTACTTTTATATAATAGATACACATATTTATCCACATGGAGATGAGAAAAGAGATTGAAGTAAAGAGATAACGTTATTATGATTGTATGCTTGACATTTTTACAGTGAGAAAACAGTAATAGAGAATCACTTCAGTATTTTCACTCTTATTAGTAGCAAAACACTTGCAAAATACTTCACCCCAGAAATTGGTACAGGTGTGTGTGTGTGTGTGTACCAGGATGAAAACAGATGATGTCTTGTGAAGGATCCTTGTCTCATTGTCAGAGATTTGGGTTCTAATCCTTCCTTTGGCGCAAACTGCTTGGCAGACTCTGGGAATGTGTTCCAGGCTCTCCATACATATAATGACAATTTCTAAGGTCCTATCCTGCTTTACTATTTTAATTGTTTACAAAATGATCAGAAGTCAGGTCAAAACATGCATCAACTCAGTGAGACTATGTTGTATCTTAGAACTCATCACTTCATGGTTGTGTCACAATATTCTTTTTGAGAAAGTGAAAAGGTCAGGGTTCGAGACCAGTCTGACCAACATGGTAAAATCCTGTCTCTACTAAAAATATAAAAAAAAAACTGGGTGTGGTGGTGCACACCTGTAGTCCCAGCTACTCGGGAGGCTGAGGCAGGAGAATCGTTTGACCCCGGGAGGTGGAGGTTGCAGTGAGCCGAGATCACGACACTGCACTCCAGCCTGAGTTACAGAGTGAGACTCTGTCTCAAAAAAAAAAAAAAAAAAAAAAAAGTGTTTCAAATGGGATATAGCACTTTTGTATACAGTGCTTATACAAAAGGCCACACTATAGCTGAAAATATGACTAATCTTTTTTTTCTCTGAGTGATTATCACTTTCTTATAAATGATGTCCCCAAGCCAGTGTTGTTTTCCCGATGTCTGTCTTAGTTTATTGTCTTCTGCCATAACAGAATAGCACAGACTAGGTAATGTATAAAAGAAAGAAATTATTCTTCACAGTTTTGGGGGCTGAGAAGTTAAAAAAAAATGTCATCAGCATCTGCTGAGGGCCTTCCTGCTGCATCATAATATGGTGGAAGGGCAAGTGAGCATGCGAGAGAGAGAAAGAGGAAATCAGGCAGAACTCACTCTTTTATCAAGAGTCCATTCCCATGATAACTATCCCACTCCCATGATAACGACATTAATCTATTCATGAGGGTGGAGTTTCAGTGAGCCAAATCCCTCTTGAAGGTCCTGCCTCACAATATATTGTATTGGCAATTAAATTTCAACATGCTTTTGGAGGGGACGTACAGACTATAGCACCACCTGAACAATGAATACCAAGAATGTGATTGCTAATCCGGTCCTCCTTGTTGACAAGATCCAATCCAAGCCAGAATTCATTCCATATCTGCCTTGGGAATATCAAGCGCAAGCACAAACATAAATAACTCCTGTGAAATCTCCATTACTGAGATGCCCCAAGTTCCTATTTGGGGGTGTTCTCATTTGATGCAGTCCACTAAATAAACCTGACCTTGTTTGACTACAGATGTGTTCCTGCTTGTCTTTGACTCTCAGGCTATCACAAGTCCTTTTGGCCATGAAAAATATCACTCATATAACATAAATTGCATCTTCTGTCAAAAGGCACTTCCTTCAGTGAAGCAAACAGCCTCTCTTTGAAATCCTATTGAAATAAAACACACAAACAATAGCAGAGAGTGATTAATCCATATCCTTGAAGATAGTCTTGTTTATATTCTCAAATTCTCTTCCCATTACCCATACCCACAACACTTCATTAATTGCTTAGGATTTTTTTTCAGTTACAGATAATGTTAAAGACGTCGGCAAATTGTAGGCAATTATATTTGAAATGTTAGGCATATTCCTCAAGAGATTTTTATTCATTATCTATTGCTATGTCACAAATTACTCCAAAATTTAGTGATTTAAAGCAACAAACATTTATTATCTCATAGTGTCCATAGGTCAAGAATTAGAGAGCATGTTAGATGGATACTCATGGCTGGTCAAGGTCTTTCATGAAGCTACAAGAAATCTTTCCTTGATTGAGACCAAAATAAAAGATTTAATGTAAATTAATTGCTTAGCTTATTTTCTTATTGACAAATGTGCCATTGAATAATTGTAACCAAAACACAGACATTTAAAAAGAATTTTTCCTATGTACAGCACAATATGAAAACATTATAAAAGTACTATGAATTCATTTCTTAAGATGAAAAATCTGAGGCTTACAGTTTGGATATTTCACCTTTCATGATATCAAGATATAAACACAATTTCATAATATCAGGATAGAAACACAATTTTTTATCAGAATATAAACACAGATTTAACTAATGACCCAAATAGTACTTTCTGTACAAGATCAGAACTTTCAGAGAAAATAAAATAGCTGTAAAGAATAAAGACATAGAGAAGGGACAGAGAGAGAGAGAGATAATAAATTAATATTTATTAACTGGACACTTAATATGTAACATAAATATTTTATACATGATGTAACTTAATCAAGTCTATTGTCTCGTTTAACAAAGTTTATTTACAATTGATCTTCCAGAAATATCTCCCTTACTGGTGAACATGCCAATAAAAGATTTTCCAAATACGCAGAAAAATCATGTCAAAATTCTCTTCTCCATGTATAAGCACTGAGGTCCAAAGGGGACATCATTATATTTTGTCCTGGTATCTTTATCCTCACTTTCCTATGACCTTTTTCTTCAGTATACTTTTGTTTCTCATTTTCTTTCCTTCGGTAGAACAAAGATGAAGTATCTGTTATTTATACTTTTTCATAAAATGCCTACAGGGAAAAGGAGTTTTGCTGGGGATAAGCCCCCAAATCTGGCCATAAACTGGCCCCAAAACTGGCCATAAACAAATTCTCTGCTGCACTGTGACAGGTTCGTGATGGCCATAATGCTCATGTTGGAAGGTTGTGGGTTTACGGGAATGAGGGCAAGGAACACCTGGCCCACCCAAGGCAGAAAACTGCTTAAAGGCATTCCTGAACCACAAACAGTAGCATGAGCAATCTGTGCCTTAAGGACACGCTCCTGCTGCAGATAACTAGCCAGAGCCTAACCCTTTGTTTCCTGTAAGGAATACTTTTAGTAAATCTATAATCTATAGAAATAATGCTTATCACTGACTTGCTGTCAATAAATATGTGGGTAAATCTCTGTTCGGGGGTTCTCACCTCTGAAGGCTGTGAGACCCCTGATTTCCCACTCCACATCCTATATTTCTGTGTGTGCATCTTTAATTCCTCTAGCGCCACTGGGTTAGGGTCTCCACGACCAAGCTGGTCTCAGTAGAGTTTTAGTCAATTTTTTTTTTTTTTTTAATTTCTTCTCAGCATTAGGTTTGTGAGACTCTTATTTCTGAATGTGGCTATTTAGAAAGCAAGAAGTTAAATATTTAAAGAATGATGCATCAAGCAGGACCTAAGACTTTTAAGTATTTAATGTGAAAAATAAGATTAAATTATACTTAATTTCAAATATTACTTTCAACATTGAAAGTTATAAATATTAGAGAAAGAAAAAACCATTGGAAGTATAGTTTACGTGAAACTGTACTAGACAGGGTTGCTTGTGTGACTCACATATGCAGTTTTAAATAGGTGTCAAGTGAAGCTGTGCACATTTTTTTTTTTTTTTTTTTTTTTTTTTTTTTTTTTTTTTTTTTTTTTTGCTTACAGCAGTAAACATTAGGCTAACACTATAGTCAAAGTAATTCAAGATTTGGACTCAGGCCGGGCGCGGTGGCTCAAGCCTGTAATCCCAGCACTTTGGGAGGCCGAGACGGGCGGATCACAAGGTCAGGAGATCGAGACCATCCTGGCTAACATGGTGAAACCCCGTCTCTACTAAAAAATACAAAAAACTAGCCGGGCGAGGTGGCGGGCGCCTGTAGTCCCAGCTACTCGGGAGGCTGAGGCAGGAGAATGGCGTAAAAAACCCGGGAGGCGGAGCTTGCAGTGAGCTGAGATCCGGCCACTGCAGTCCAGCCTGGGCGACAGAGCGAGACTCCGTCTCAAAAAAAAAAAAAAAAAAAAAAAAAAAAAAAAAGATTTGGACTCAGAAATAAATGGCTTCAGATTCTAGTTTTACCAGTTATGTAACCTTGGGCAAGCTTGTTAACCTGTTCATGACTGTGTTTATCAGTAAAATGAGATAAATCATAATGCTTAATTTTTCTGGTTATGACAAAGGTTAGAGCTAACATAGATAATTTGGCTAATATAGAATAAAAACTTAGGAAGTGAGCTTTAATCAGTCTTAGTGTACATTTATTTATTTGGTTATGGAAAATGTGCTGTTAAGCTAGAAAGATGTTCCCCTATCCCTTCTTAGCTACTCAGTTGTTAGATGGACAGTACTTGCAACTTCCCTCCCCATCTGTCAATTTACCTACAATCAGTAAGTGCAAAAGCCTGAACTTGCTTTCAGAAATATATTTCCTTAGGTACCAAGTAATAGCTTCTTCTGTGTGAAATTTCCAGGTGCCAAGTGGGCTTACCTCATCTATGTATCTGGTTAGTAGACTGAAAATCTTAGATTTTTATTTGCTCAAATGTGACCAATACATTCAAAATGAGATCTCATTTAAAATTCTAAGATATTCTTTTAGATAGTTTGACAAAAAATGGATAAATATGATTGTGCTTTCAATCCTGGCAATTTAAAAAATTGATAGACAAGAAACATTGTTTTACATTTTACAGATATAAGATTTTACATATAATCGGAAAAATACCCCATAAAAGTTATAACTAATTCTTAATCAGTTTTTAAAATCCTTTTGTATAAATAGCTTCCAAAGAATAAATGATATGTTAATAGATCTTTAAGGACAAATATTTTTATACTTAAATGTGCTCAATCATAAACTGTGAGGATATAGAAAGATAAATATCCCACTACCCTTAAAATTTATAAAAGACTGATTATTTTAAGTCAGTAGAGACTAGTTTATTTTAGCACTAGGAAACGTTATAAAGTCTAGCCTGTTTGAAGATGTAAAATTTGAGAAACATTAAAGAGATTTACACTCTTTCAGTTCTATCAGGAGGAATTCACCAACCAATGGGGACTCCACTCAGTTATATACTAGTTTATATTTTAAATCCTTTGGTTATTCTGTATAGAAAGACCCTTTCACGAGTAGTGATTTTTGGCTTTTCCCCAAATCCCAACTCTGTAGACTTTCCCTGCAGTTTCAGAACCTGAAAGGTACATTACAATGGGTCCATTTCTTTTTCTTCCTACAAACCAGTGTTCAAAGTACATGTTACCATGGAGTTCATCCTAAAACATTTATACTACCTAAACCTTCACTACCCAAAATCCAAACTAGCCCAAACACTGCAATAGTCCTGACAGTGCTGCACAATACTTCTGTGAATATTCTTCTCATATCTTCCTGCCTTCTCTGTGGTTATAATGTACCCTTCTATTTATTTCTGTGGTAATAACCCAATGCAGACTAATTACTATAAATGAGACATTTGGATCTTAGTCCTCCACCCAACAGCAGTGGGTAATACTAGAACTATCTATAGAAAATCAATTATGCGTTGGGTGTGCCTGTAATCCTAGCACTTTGGGAAACAGAGGCAGGCAGATCATGAGGTCAGGAGTTCAAGACCAGCCTGGCCAATGTGGTGAAACCCCGTCTCTACTCAAAATACAAAACTTAGCTGGGCATAGTGGTGCACGCCTGTAGTCCCAGCTACTCAGGAGGCTGAGTCAGAAGAATGACTCGAACCCAGGAGGCAGAGGTTGCAATGAGTGGAGATGACACCACTGCCCTCCAGCCAGGGAGACACAGTGAGACTCCATCTCACATAAAACAAAATGAAAGAAAGAAAGAAAGAAAGAAAGAAAGAAAGAAAGAAAGAAAGAAAGAAAGAAAGAAAGAAAGAAAGAAAGAAAGGAAGGAAGGAAGGAAGGAAGGAAGGAAGGAAGGAAGGAAGGAAGGAAGGAAGGAAGGAAGGAAGGAAGGAAGGAAGGAAGGAAGGAAGGAAAGAAAGAAAGAAAATCAATTATGAAGAATTAAATGATAAATAGAAACAGACAGGTCTACTTTTTTAAAAAGTAATGTAAAAGAATTGATGTTTTTGCTAATCCTAGATGTTTATTGCATCTGTTGAAATGCAAAGTTCTGAAGACCTTATTCATCAATGTATCATCCATATCACAACATGATGGCTGGCATATAAGTGGGGCTGAAGTAAATTGAAATTGTTCTCAACCCAAAACGAATTCTTGTCTAGAAAGGAAACATTAAAGTTCATAGAAATTTAGTGCAAATCTAACTTTAATTTTGGTGCCAGGGCTCCCCGGGTGTTTGGACTGAGCAACTTTCTGAAAACAACCGAAAGTGCCAGATGAAATATGAAAAGTAACTTTCTCAAAACATTGACAAGCTGATAAAACAGGAAAAAGTGATAAGACCACATCTAAATGTAAACTGGCACTAGATAATTGATTTGAGCATGGAAGCCAATTTTACTCTGAGAGCATTTACTAAATTTGACATTAAGTTTTCAAAATCTTGGTTTAGGGTACAAAGGGCCAAGTGCAGACCTGCCCAAGCCTGACGACTAATAGGAATTCTTCCCTCATGACTCTTTTTACCACATGGGCTACCTTCTCAGGATGAGGGAAAACTAGAGGTAAAGCTCTCTCACACCCTGCATACTCTCAGGAACTGCAAGGAATGCTACCTGGAGAATGAACAAAAGGTGGCTTCATAATAAGTGGTCTCAAACGTTAAGAACAAATGATTCTAATTTCTCACACACTTTTCCAGAGGCGAGTGAAAAGGAGCATGCCAGACTTGGTTTTGTGCTGCCAGCTACCTGATACAGAGACCCGGGAGAAAATGTACAAGAATAGTAAATTATAGGCCAATCTCACTCATGAACATTGATGCAAAAATTTTAGATATATTAATAGCAAACCTGATCTGTAATATAAAAATAATAATACTCTTGGAGTAGGCTAATTTACCATTAGAAAGGCAGCTACTATAAATTATTGCATTATTCTAAGAGAAAATTCATATAATCTTTATAATAAAACACTTGATAAAATTGAACACACAAGCAGGATTTAAAAAGGAAAAAAATCTTCTTCATGACTTAGGAATAGAAAGGAAATGTTTTAACCTACTAAAGAGTGACACTTTGAAAGATCTACATTTGAGGCGAGGATGCTGTAAACAACTACTCAACCTTATCTTGCAGGTCTTCACGTCCACAATAAGACAAAGAGTAAAAAACATATATATATATATTGGAATTATAAACAATTGTCATTTTTACAAATGATATGAATGTGTATATAGACAATACAAAACAATCTGCAGTAAAAAGTATAAGTAATAATAAGAAAGTTAATTTTTTCTAGATATTTATTCCTTATAACAAAGTTAATTGCATATCTATTTACGAAGAACAAGAATTTAAATATATTTTTAAATACCATTTACAATAGGATTAAAAATAGCAAGTTTCTGGAAATAAATTTAACAAATATTTGTGTGAACTTTACAGAGAAAATTTATGGAATTAAGTCAAGAAAATTAAGAAATGCAGAAAATATAAGAGTTGTAAAAACAAAACAGGATAACACAACTCCTGGTATGATAAACAAGTTGAGCAAGGGCTCAGAAGCAAGGTCAATGTATGATACTAAATGACTTTACTATATAGTGGCAATCAAGAATTTGCGTTTCAAGTTAGGAAATCTGAAATATTAGTAGTAGCTCCAAAACATCAAAATACTTTGGTATAAATCTGATAAAATATATTTAAGACTTACACAAAAACCTGAAAAAACACTAATGAAAGAAACCAAAGAAGATAAACATAATTAGAGGAAATTTGTGTTTATGGATTAGAAGACTCAATATAGCTAAAATGCCTATTCTTTCCAATGTGATCTAAAGATTTAATGCAATCCCACTAAAAATCTCAGTAAGCTTTTTTAATATGCAAAGATATCCACAAACTGATAGGAAAATTTATATGTAAAGACAAAACTACTAAGGCTGGGAATGGTGGCTTACATCTGTAATCCCAGAATTGGGGAGGACTACATGGGAGGATTGATTGAGCCCAGGAATTTGAGATCAGTCTGGACAATATAGTGAGACTCCACCTCTACAAAAATTAAAAGATTAGCTGGGAGTGGTGGCACACCTGTAGTCCCAGCTACTTGACAGGCTGAGGGAGGGGGATGACTTGAACCCAAGAGATTGAGGCTGCAGTGAACTACGGTCATGCCACTGCACTTCAGCCTGAGTGAGAGAATGATATCCTGTATCAAAAAAAGAGAAAGAAATCTTGCTTTACAACAAGACACCACACTCTTTACAGCTTAAAATAGTGTCTACTTATTAGCTCAGTGTCTATAGGTCAGGTCAGGAGCCCAGGCACAGCATGGATGGGTTCTCTGCTCAGGGTCACACAAAGCTAAAATCCAGGTGTCAATCAGGCTGTGTTCTCAGCTGGAGCTCAGGATTCTCTCATAAGTCCATGTGGTTGTGGTGGAATTTAGTTTCTTGCGGTTTAGGACTGGGTCCCTGGTTCTTTGCTAACTGCCAGCAGGTGGCCACTCTCAGCTCCTAGAGGCTGCCTACATTCCTTTCCATATGGTCCCTCCCTCTTCAGAGTCAGGTATGGAGACTCTCTCTTGCATCAAATCCCTTTCACTTTTTAAATCTTTCTTTAACAGGAAGGATCATATCTCTTTTAAGGGCTCAATTAATTAGTTCTGACCCACTATTTTGAACTGAATTGTGTCCTTCTACCCCAAAATGTATATGTTGAAGTTCTCAGCCCCCAATATGACTATATTTATAGATAAGGCCTTTAAGAAGATAGTAAAAGTTACATGAGATCATAAAGGTGGAGTCCTAATCCAATAGGAATGGTGTCCTTATAAAAAGAGGAAGAGACGCCACAGATATCTGCACATGGAAGAAAAGGCGGTATGAAGGCTAAGAAGATTGCTGGTCAGGAAGAGAGGCCTCACCAGAAACTAACCCTGACAGCACCTTGATCTTAGACTTCCTGCCTCCAGAGCTGTGAGAAAAAAAAAAGAAAGAAAGAAAATTCTGTTGTTTAAGCTACCCAAATCTCGTGTTCTATTATGGCAGCCTGAGCAGACTAATATACCCACTAAGAATAATCTACCTTTCTTTAATTGTGCTATTTAATACAACCTAATCACAGGATATTCCATCATATTCACAGGTTTCTCTTACTCTCAAGGCCTGGAGATTGTACAGGGGTATGGATAAATAGGGGTCGTTTGATTTGTCTATTACAGTGTCCTCATTTGTAATAAAAAAGAAAATGAAAAAAATTCAAATGTCCATCAACAGGAGAATGAATAAACAAACTTTGGTGCATCCATACAACAGGATAAAATTGAACAATAAAATGGAAGAACTACCGTCACACACAGCACTTAGAGAAGGGCCGAGTGAAAGAAGCCAGTCCCAAAAGGTTATATACTGTGTTATTCTCTCTATATAGCATGCGGCATTCAGAAAAAAGGCAAAGCTATAAGGTTAGATACCTGATCAGTGGTGGTCAGGGGTTGGATAGGAGTATCTGACTGCACATAAGAGATAAGAAGGAGTTCACTGTATTGATAGGACTGTTTTTTATCCTGATTGTGATGTAGTTACACAAATTTATACATGTGTTAAAACTCATAGAACTGTAGAAAAAGTCAATTTTACTCTACAAAATTTTAAAATAAAAATTTAAAAATAATTTGCCTCTAAGGATATCTGATAAACTTCATGAAGCCCCAAAGTAAGACTATTGTTAACGTTTTAATTTACTGAGAATAAAGAGCAAACTTTAAAACCACAGATCTGACACTGAAATTATTAAAATTAAAATTCCGAAAATATTTAGTGATAAAAAGAACTACGGGATTAATAATTTAAATGTCTTTTTTATTACAACAAATAAGTTTTCAAGCAAAATACTCAGAAAATGGCTACCATTCCAATCCACATTAAAATGTGGCCAAATTTACCATCCAAAAAAGGAGTCCTGACTTTTAATAAATTTTCATGAACTACACCTAGAAAATGTTACAGTGTGTTCATCCAGCTACTCATTCATGCTGTTTCCACATTTCTGTTGGCGACACCATCACACCTCTACACAGAAACACATTTTATTTCAAAGCTAATATCAAATTAGTAACTGCAAGTGATATATATTGCTCTAAAATCAAGAAAGTCACCACAGTTGTCCAGCTGATGTATTAATGAGAAAATTAATTCTGCCAGCAACATGAAATACAATTAAAAAAATGAATTTTGAGCAACCTAAAAATCAACTGATCTTCATTTCTCTTGAATTTACCCTTGCTGCACTAGGACCTCTGGCTGGGGACCAGCCTGTTGCTACTACTGTTATTGTGCGACTTCTCGCCTATGTCTTCGATGAGGGGCAGATGATTGGAGGAGTCTGCAAGGCTTTCCAAATACATTTTTCTTTCCTCCTGTACAGCTCCTGTGGAGCAAGAATCTGAAAAACTACTACTCTTACATGAATGAACTAGGTATGGTAAATTCATGCCTTTGCAAATATAAGTGTAAAGCTAGCAACCAATTTGTCACTTAGAAGCAGCTATACCAAGATACTAAAAGCACCATCTTCAGTTTAAAGGGGTCCACTTTGTCCAACTTAAGAACCTCCACTAGGTCAGGGCGTGTTAGTACCTGGGAGAGCTGGATCACAGAGGAGAAATGTGAGAGAAGAGTCAAGAAATGGCAACAGGATCCCAAGGTACAGTGGATAAGGATATGGATCATACTGTAAGCTTGCAATGGTTCTTTCTTTCTTGGTTCTGAAGTATCTATGTTGTCTGCTTTCACTGATCAAATAATGACATCACTACAAAAATTCACTTTACCCATTGCTTTGTGATTATAGTAGAGCTGGTATATTGTAACATGGGCCTTCATTTATCTCTAAAGCAGAGAACACCCACATTTTTGCAGAGTAAATGAAGAGAATACATTGAATTCAGAAGAGATTATCTAATAAATGAGTGCACCACCTTCTGGAGCATTGTATAAGTGTAGATTGAGTATAAATGACCTTCATTGGAGTATGTAAATAATTCATTAGGCAGGAAATGAGAAACAGCCATTTTACTATTAGAAACATAGTGATATTCCTTTTTTCTTTATAAGGAAGGCTCTCATGACAGATGAGAATCATTCATCTCATCAAATGTCTTTTCTGCCTTTTGAAAAAGTGCAGTGCTAATGCATTTTCCCTTCTTCCTCTGTATGAATGTGAATTCTTATTACACACATTTTATTGTTGGTAGAGAGAAACTATAATCCTGGCTTTAGAATGAACATGACACTCTCCAGGGTTTTACTACAAATAAAGTAGTGTATTGTCACTTCTCTGACCTTACATGCAACAATTTAGCCCCCTCCCCCAATATGTTAAGGTTTAACACCCAACACTTCTAGCATAGGGTTTTAATTCACTACAATGGAAAACGGTTTTTTCAAAGTATGTAAACTGGGAAATCTGCACTTGAGCAGCATCAATTTACTGAATTTTTTCCCAGTTTTTCCAACCAATCAATAGTAGTTTCCCTAAAATTGCCTGAGATGAATGAACGCATTATCGTGTATACACACATACACAAACACACACCTATGTATATGTTGTGTTAACATTTTTCAAATTTAAATAATGTCAAGAAGAGAAGATTCATTAACTTAATAATTTTTTTTAGCTTAAGGGAGAAAAAGGAAAAAAAGAGAGGAATTAGGACAAGTTAATTTGAAAAAATAAGCCTAGGAGAGGGCTGTCATGAGAAACTCTCCCCCTCTGGCTTGAAGAGTGTACCAACAGAGCTGCCAGTAAATCTTGCACAAGAGATTCTGGGAAGACGGGGCTGGAAAAGTTCTCAGATGGTAGCACCGCATCCACCGAGTCACCACCACATTCATCCAGCATGTTATGGCTCACAGGAACTTCCTAGCATTATGTTACAACGAAGTGTTTATCAGTATCTCTCCTTGGATTTTGTGATTACTACCACTTTTGTTTTGCTGTTTTACGTTTTCTACAATGTGCAAATGATTCAAATATTACACACCTTTAAAACTATCATTCAGACTCTTTGAGTTGTTAATGTAGATCCAATTTACTGTCACTTTTTAGTGAGTTCCTCCTCAAAACTGTTAACACTTTAACAGAATAACATTTATTGATTTATCATAATTATATGAAGATATTATTAGGGAAATTAGATAAGGTAGAAAGGCAAAAGCAGATACTAATAATAATGACTAAATGCTTTATTTGTGCTTGACCAGTTTTAAGTATTAAATGCATTAACTAAGGTCAGGCACCATGGCTCACACCTGTAATCCCAGCACTTTGGGAGGCCGAGGCGGGTGGATCACCTGTGTTCAGGAGTTTGAGACTAGCCCGACCAACATGGAGAAACCCTGTCTCTACTAAAAATACAAAATTAGCCAGGTGTGGTGGTGCATGTCTGTAATTTCAGCTACTCTGGAGGCTGAGGCAGGAGAATCACTTGAACCCAGGAGGCAGAGGTTGCAGTGAGCCGAGATCGCGCCATTGCCCTCCAGCCTGGGCGATAAGAGTGAAACTCCATCTCAAAAAACAAATAAATAAATAAAACAAATGCATTAACTAATTTACCCTTCACTCAAACACATATGTAGGTATATCATTATGTCCATTTTATAAGTGAGAAAACAGAGGCCTCGAACAACTAGGTGACATGGCTAAGGTAAAATAGATAGACATACAGCCAGGATTTGGGCCTAATGAGCAGGGCTCCAGAGCTTGTGCGTTTAACCACTTTAATTTGTCTTAAATACGCGTGAGTATATGTATGTGTGTGTGGATGTGTGTGTGTGTGTTGGGCACATGACTAGTGGGTGAGAGCAATATATAACTTAAAGTTTTAAATCAAAGCTGCTTTAAAATTCTATCAAAAAAATCAGTGTGGTATTCTTCCCTTGACATTAGATGGACATTTTGGCAGATTCTATTATTTTTCTGCATCTTCTCTCCAACGAAATCTCTCGATATGAAGCCCGTACACTTACCCACTGCTGCAATCAAAGTCTTACCCTGTCTATATCTCTCTAATTCATACTGGATTTTATCAAACATCCAATAGTTTTATCCATCTGAAAAGGTAAATTCGTATTTTCATTTTGTCTTTTTTTCTTTATGTTTAAGTTTAAAGCATCTTGTCATATGCTTTTCTTTTTTTAATGTATAAGATAGCTTTCCATAGTAAGGATATTCATCTTCTTTCATATATGGTGCAAATATTTTCCTGGATTTTTAAATTTGTTTTGTGATTTATAATTGGATATTTTCTTCTATATATACTATTACTAACAATCATTTTTAAAGTAGCTTCTGCATCTGTCTTCAAATATTAAGAAGTTTTTGCCTTCAGTAACCATTTATTGAAGTAAGGTATGGACCCTTGTGGAACTTGTAATCCAGTGGAAGGACCAGAGATGAAGAATGATCACAGCATAGTGTGACAAGCACAGAGCAAAGTGCTATGGAATCAAAGAGCGAAATTGTTACATTCAAATTGTTACATTGTTTCTGAAGGGTTGATAGTTACAGAGAATATTTTCATAGGGTTTAAAATAGGGCTGAGAGTAGAGTAAAAAGAGAAGTAATAGAAGGGAGTAGCAAGAAGTGAAGCTCAAGCATCAGAAAGAAGTCAAATTGTCAGACACATCTTTTTCCTCTTGAAGATTTGGATCTTACATCATGGTGGTGAGAAAAAGGCCTACTCCATGCATTCTTGTCTCTTATTTGCTCCAACTCCAACCTTGACTTTGCTCTTTCTTTATATATTGAACCACCAATGATTCCTTAAGATGATATGTGTTCTCATCCTGAATTTTGTACACAATATCCTGATCTTTCTCCTGCACTTGAACTTTGGTGCACTTATTTTTTGCTGATCTGTATGGCCATCTTCACATCTTTATGCTTTCCCCTCCTCAAGTGGAATAACTGTTCCTTTCATGAACTAGCATTCACCCTGGGCATAAACCTTCCTTACCATCCAATACCTGAGCTGCAATCATTTTCACTCACATGTAGCAAAAGGATAAGCTATTTGACATGATGTACTTTTAACTCCACAGTACTAGCAATGTCTAACAAATAGTAGGCACTGGATGAATCTTTACTAAATAAACAAATGGGTGAATGAGTGAGTGAGTAGTTTAACTGGAATATTGCTCTGGCTGAACCATGGAGCCATGGACTTGAAACGGCAAGTTGTCCAGATGGTTTTACTCTGCTGGAAATTTCTTGAACATTCTCTAAGAGAAACTTGTTTACTATGGAAAATAAGACTCTCTCACTAAAAGATTACTATATGCACAGATAGTTAGATTAAATAAAATATAGTCTGTAGACACACAGACTCTAGAAACAAGGATATAACATATGGGTTTTAGGAAGTCTACAAGGACTGGGTCATTAGGCAGTAGGCACTGGGGACACACTCACATCAAGGGAGTGGCATGATTAGAATGGTACCAGAGGCAGTTAATGGGGTGAACACATTAGATGATAGCTCCAAAGAAGAAGTAATAAAGGCAGGAACTAGAGAACTAGCAATAAAAACAGAGAGATAAAGATGGATTTTAACAATTAACAAATATCTATTGAACTCTGAAAGCACTAATGTGAATACTACGAAGAAATTCTCATAGTATTGCTTGGTAAATAATGCTTAGTCTCCAATATTTCTACATTTTGACCTTGTTCTCTGCTCTGTGAAGCTGATCTCAATGGCAAGTGTCTCTAGATTTCCCTTGTCCTTTAATGGCTTTGACTTACTGGGGGACGGGGTACCAGCAGGAGACCCAGAGGAGGAAGGTGAAGTACTTACTTATTTTCCACCCTAGCTCCTTCTTCATCTCACTGGGGTTTTGGTGAAGTATTTACTTCTTTCCCACCCTAGC
This sequence comes from Rhinopithecus roxellana, assembly GCF_007565055.1. Taxonomy (NCBI): domain Eukaryota; kingdom Metazoa; phylum Chordata; class Mammalia; order Primates; family Cercopithecidae; genus Rhinopithecus; species Rhinopithecus roxellana. Next base: position 6,278,553 of record NC_044555.1, read on the forward strand.
TCCTTCTTCATCTCACTGGGGTTTTAGTAGCAGCAGCGTCCTGCCAAGGCCATAGCTTATTTTCAGAAGCCTCTAGTCCATATACCCACGGATCATCAGACTCTGCTAACATCATGCTGCCTCAAGCATGGAGGATAAAGTCTATCAACTGAAACTAGTCCTTGGGGACCCTATGGTTCTTAGATGATTCTAGAAACTTTTCCAAAACTGTGGAAACTGTCCCTCCATTAACTTATGTTCAATTTGACCTTTTGATGGAGGCTTTATCTCTCCCTGTGGAAGCCTATTACTCTTATAAATCCAAAGGTACTTTTAAGGAAATAGACAATACCAGCTATGGAAATGGAGCTATCATTAGCAGAATTTAGATTTTTAATTATTTATTAATAATTGCCACAAAGATAACACACTAATGTTATTTGTTTGTGAACAAACTGAGCAGATTCTGAGTTCTCTATACATTCCTTGCCCTCTGTCTTCAATGGATCACCCCACAACCAAGCATCTTAAATTCTGAAGCTCTGGCCAGGCACGGCGGCTCATGCCTGTAATCCCAGCACTTTGGGAGGCTGAGGTAGGTGGATCTTGAGGTCAGGAGTTCAGGGATAGCCTGACCAAGATGGTGAAACTCCATCTCTACTAAAAATACAAAAATTAGCCAGGCACGGTGGCAGGCACCTGTAATCCCAGCTACTTGGGAGTCTGAGGCAGTAGAATTGCTTGATCCCAGGCGACAGAGGTTGCAGTGAGCTGAGATCGCACCACTGCACTCCAGCCTGGGCGATAGAGACTCCATCCCAAACAAATAAAATAAAATAAAATAAAATAATAAAAAATTCCGAAGCTCTGAGATCATCTTTACATTTAATTTCTTTCAATCTCCATGAATAGCCAATTGACAAGACTAGTCATCTTTCTCTACAGCAATGGTAAATTTTATGCCGAATCCCTTATTCAAGTCTGAATTCACACTATAGCATGTCCTGAACTTGAAATTGTTTTTTCCCTGTTGTTTTATGTATGTTGTATTGTTACTCACAGAAGTCCAGGAGCATCCTGGGGTTAGATACAAATTTGTGACTAACTTTCAAATTTTCATCTATATTTCAGTGTTAATAATGTATTTGACTTTATCTCTCCCTCTTTTTACCCTGTGTGATCATTAATACTGTTAACTTGATTAGATTGAAGGATGCAAAGTATTGTTTCTGGGTATGTCTGTGAGGGTATTGCCAAAGGAGATTAACATTTGAATCAGTGGACTGGGAGAAGCAGACCCATCCTCAGTCTGGGAATGCACAATCTAATCAGCTGCTAGCAAGGCTAGAATAAAGCAAGTAGAAGAATGTGGAAGAACTAGACAGGCTGAGTTTTCCAGCCTTCATCTTTCTTTCATACTAGATGCTTCCTGCCTTCGAATGTCAGACTCCAAGTTCTTCAACTTTTGGACTCTTGGATTTACAGCAGTGGTTTGTCAGGGACTCTCAGGCCTTTAGCCACAGACTGAAGGCTGCACTGTCGGCTTCTCTAGTTTTGAGGTTTGGGGACTTAGACTGGCTTCCTTGCTCCTCAGCTTGCAGACGGCCTATTGTGGGACTTCACCTTGTGATTGTGTGAGTCAATACTCCCTAATAAACTTCCCTTCATATATACATCCATCCTATTAGTCCTGTCCCTCTAGAGAACCCTGACTAATACACCCTGAAAACTCTATTTTTGTTAATCTCTTAGAATGAGCTTCCCTTCTTAAATATAACGACCTCTAAATGAACCAACCCAAATGTATGGGTATGATTACTAATTTTTGTACAGAAACCATAATTATCCATTCCTTTTAAAAATATAATTTCGCATGGTGGCATGTGCCCATCCCACAAGGCTCTTTATCTTGCTCTAAGTATCTGAAACCCTGCTCACTCCCAGGTGGGAAGAGAGCAGAGCTGCTATTGCTGCTGGACTGAGGCATATCTTCGGAAACAATGAAAACCAAGACAAAATTAGCAAAATCTCTGGAATGTAACGAAAGCAGTGTTAAGAGGAAAGTTTATAACACTAAATGCCCACATGATGAAGTCAGAATGATCTCAAATGAACATTTTAATATTGCACCCAGAGGAACTAGGAAAGTAAGAGCAAACCAACCCCAAAGCTAGCAGAAGAAAAGGAATAACTAAATTCAGAGACAAGCTAAACAAAATTGAGATGCGATAATTCACACAAAGAATCAAAAAAAGATAAGTTGGTTTTTTGAAAGAGTAAACAACACAATCACTAGCTAAATTAACAACAAAAATAGGCAGAAAATCCAAATAAGTACAAACAGAAATGACAAAGATAACATTACACCTGATGCCACAGAAATACAAAAGATCCTCAGAGACTGTTATGAACACCTCTATGCACACAGACAACAAAATCTGCAGGAAAAGAATAAATTCCTCTAAACATACAACCTCCCCAGATCAAATCAGGAAGAATTGAAACCTCGAACAGACCACTAATGCATTACTAAATTGAAACAGTAATAAAAACCTACCGACCAAAAAAAAAAAAAAAAAAAAAAAAAAAGCCCTCTACCAGATAGATTCATGACTGAATTCTACCAGACATGCAAAGAGGAGCTGTTACCAATCATACTGAAACTATTCCAAAAAATTGAAGAGGAGTGCTTCCTCTTTAATTCATTCTATGAAGCCAGCATCATCCTGATACAAATATCTGGCAAAGGCACAACAAAACAAGAAAACTAACGGCCAATACATCGGATGAACATAGATGCAAATATCCTCAATAAAACACTAGTAAACTGAATACAGCAGGACATCAAAAAGCTAATTAACCATGATCAGGAAGGCTTAATTCCTGGGATCCAAGTTTGGTTCAACATATGAAAATCAATAAACATGATTCACCACATAAACAGAATGGGGAAAGGATAGCCTATTTAATAAATGGTGCTGGGAAAACTGGCTAGCCATATGCAGGAAACTAAAACTGGACCCCTTCCTTACACCTTATACAAAAATTAACTACAGATAGATTAAAGACTTAAACATAAAACCCCAAACCATAAAAACCCTAGAAAAAAATCTAGGCAATACCATTCAGGACATAGGCATGGGCAAAGATTTTATAATAAAATATCCAAAAGCAATTGCAACAAAAGCTAAAATTGTCAAATGGAATCTAATTAAACTAAAGAGCTTCTGCACAGCAAAAGAAACTATCATCAGGGTGAACAGGCAATCTACAGAATGGGAGAAAATTTTTGCAATCTACCCATCTGACAAAGGTCTAATATCCAGAATTTACATGGAACTTAAATAAATTTACAAGAAAAAAATCGTCTCCATCAAAAAGTGGGCAAAGGACATGAGCAGACAGTTCTCAAGAGAAGACATTAGTGTATTTAATGTGGCCAATGAGCATGAAAAAAAGTTCAACATGACTGATCATTAGACAAATGCAAATCAAAACCACAATGAGATACCATCTCACGCCAGTCAGAATGGTGACTATTAAACGGTCAAGAAACAACATATGCTGGTGAGGCTGTGGAGAAATGGGAATGCTTTTACGCTGTTGGTGGGAAGGTAAATTAGTTCAACTACTCTGGAAAACAGTGTGGCAATTCCTCAAGGATCTAGAACCAGAAATACCATTTGATCCAGCAAACCCATTACTGGGTATATACCCAAAGGAATATAAATTATTTTATTATAAAGATGCATGCACACATATGTTTATTGCAATACTATTCACTATTCACAATAGCAAAGACATGGAACCGACCCAAATGACCATCAATGATAGACTGGATAAAGAAAATGTGGTACAAATATACCATGGAATACTATGTAGACATAAAAAGGAATGAGATCACGTCATTTGCAGGGACATGGATGAAGCTGGAAGCCATCATCCTCAGAAACTAATGCAGGAACAGAAAACCAAACACCATATGTTCTCACTCATATGTGGGAGCTGAATAATGAAAACACATGGACACAGGGAGGGGAACAACACACACCAGAGCCTGTTAGGTGGGGCGAGGGCAGGGAGAGCATCAGAACAAATAGCTTATGCATGCAGGGCTTAATATCTAGGTGACAGGTTGATAGGTGCAGCAAACACCATGGCACACGTTTACCTATGTAAAAAACCTGCACATTCTGCACATATATTCCAGAACTTAAAGTAAAATAAAATTTTAAGAAATTATATAAACATCTCAATAGACACAGAAATCCTTCTGATAGAATACAACATTTTTTCTTGATAAAGACCCTCTACAAACTATTCATTAAAGGAACATTCCTCAAGATAATAAGAGTCATCTACACACACCCAACATCAAGCTGAAAGGACAAAAGTTGAAACTATTCTCTGTTAGGGAACAGGAGCAAGCAAAAGATGCCCACTCTCACTGCTCCTATTCAACATAGTACTGGATGTCCCAGCCAGAGCAATCAGGCAGGAGCATAAAATTAAAGACATACACATAGAAAAAGAAGTCAAATTATCTCTCTTCATTGATGATACGATTCTACACTTAGAAAACCCTAAAGACTCTGACAAGAAACTCCTAGACCTAATAACTGATTTCAATAAAATTTCTGGACATAAAATCAATGTATAAAAATCAGTAGCATTTCTATACATCAACAACATTCAAGTTTATAGCCAAATCAAGAAAGCAACTACATTTACAATAGCCACAAAAAAATTAAATGCCTAGAAATATATATAACCAAGGAGGTGAAAAACCTCTATAAGAAGAACTATACAAAACACTGCTGAATGAAATCATAGATGACACAAACAAACGGAAAAACATTCCATGCTCATGTATTAGAAAAATCAATGTCACGAAAACATCTGTATTGCAAAAAGCAACCTCAAGACTCAACACTATTCCCACCAAACTATCAACATCATTTTTCACAGAATTAGAAAAAAATGACTCTAAAATTTATATGGAACTGAAAAAGAGTCTGAATAGCCAAAGTAATCCTAACCAAAAAAAGAAAAAAAAAGCTGGAGGTATCACATTACCTGACTTCAAACTATACTATGAGGCTACAGTAACCAAAACAACATGGTACTGCTACAAAGAGAGACACACAGACAAAAGTAACAGAATTGAGAACCTAGAAATAAAGCCATACACTGACAATAAGCTGATCTGTGCCAAAGTTAAAAAAAAATATGCAATGGGTCAAGGACTCCTTATTCAATAAATGGTACTGGGATAACTAGGTAATCACAACAGAGGAATGAAACTGGACCTCTTCTTATCATCATACACGAAAATTAAGTCAAGATGGGTTAAATACTTAATGGGAAGACCTACAATGCTGAAAATCCAAGAAGAAAACCTAGGACTTACCCTCTGGACATTGACCTTTGCAAAGAATTTATGCAAAGTTTTCAAAAGTAGTTGTAACAAAAGCAAAAATTGACAAGTTGGACTCAGTGAAACTAAAGAGTTTCTGCAGAGCCAAAGAAACTATCAATCGATCAACCAGATTATCTACAGAATGGGAGAAAATGTTCACAAACTGTGCATGTGACAAAGAACTAATATCCAGAGTCTATGAAAAATGTAAACAAATCAACAAGTAAAAAGCAAATAACCCCATTAATATGTGGGCAAAGTACGTAAACAGACGCTTCTCAAAGGCAGAAATGCAGGTGGCCAACAACTATATTAAAAATACTCAATATCACTAATCATCAGATAAATACAAATCAAAACCACCATGAGTTACCATCTTACTCCAGTCAGAATGGCTATTACTGAAAAGTCAGAAAATAACACTTTGGCGAGGCCATAGAGAAAAGAATGCTTACACATTGTTGCTGGAAATGAAAATTATTTCAGCCACTGTAGAAAGTAGTTTGGAGACTTCTTAGATAATTAAAAATAGAACTATTATTTGATGCAGCAATCGCATTACTGTGGTATATCCAAAAGAAAATAAATTGTTCTACCAAAAAACACATGCACTCATATGTTCTATTAGTCCACTTTGTGTTGCTATAAAGGAATACCGGGGGATGAGTAACTTATAAAGAAAAGAGATTTATTTTACTCATGGTTCTGCATGCTGTATACACATGGCACCAGCATCTGCTTGGCTTCTAGTGAGGACTCAGAAATGTTTTACTCTTGGAGGAAAGGAAGAAGGAGCAGACATGTCACATGGAAAGCAAGCAAGCAAGCAAGAGAGAGACGAGGGAGCGTACCAAGCTATTCATGAGGGAGCCACCCTCATTACCCAAACACCCCCACCAGACCCCACCTCCAACATTGGGGATTACATTTCAATATGAGATTTGAAGGGAACAAATATCCAAACCATATTATTTTGCCCCTCATCCCCCAAACCTAATTTACTTCTAACATTTCAATATATAATATACCTTTCTAATAGCACCTAAACTCATTGCAGCATCAACCCAAAAACTCAAAATCCAAGGTCTCATCTGAAACTCAAGGCAAGTTCCTTACAGGTATGAGCCTGTCAAATAAAAATAAATAAATAAATAAAACAAGTAATTTACTCCCAAGATACAATGATGGCACAGGTGGCATTGCGTAAACATACTTATTCCAAAAGGGAAAAATCAGGCAAAAGAAACGGGCAACAAGCCTCACACAAATCTGAAACCTAGCAAGGCAGACATTAAATATTAAAGCTCCAAATAATGTCCCTTGACTCCATATCCTGCCTTCTGGACTGGTGTAAGGCGTGGGTTCTAAGGCCCTGGACAGCCTTACCTCCATGGATTTGCTGGACATAGCCCACATGGCTGCTCTCATGGGTTGGACTCTGGTGCCTACAGGTTTTCCATGCTGAGGTTGAATGCTGCTGCTGATTCTACCATTCTGGGATCTGGAGGTCAACAACCTTGTTTCCACAGTTCCACTAGATGGGGATTCTGTGTGGTGCCTTCAGCCCCATATTTTCGCTTGGCACTGCCCTGGGAGAGGTACTCTGTGGGGGCTGCATCCCTGTGGCAGGCTACTTTCTGTGCACTCAAGCTTTCTAAAACATCTTCTGAAATCTAGGTGGAATCTGCCAAGCCTCCCTCGCTCTTGTAGCATTTGTTCCTGCAGGCTTAACACCACGTGGAAACTGCTAAGGCTCATAGTGGCTTGCACTCTTCAAAGCAGCATTCTGAGCTATGCCTGGGGCCCTTTGAGTTATGCCTAGAGCTAGAGAAGTGGGGATGCAGAGATCAGACTCCCGAGATGGTTCAACACAGTGGCACCCTGACCCTGGCCTTAAAATCATTCATTATTTTCTCCTAGGCCTCTGGTTCTGTGATAAGATGGACTTTCCCAAGGATTTCTGAAATGACTTCTAGGCCTTTTTCCCATTGTCTTAGATATTAGCACTTGGCTCTTTTTTAGTCACGGTAATCTATCAAGTAGTTGCTTCACAGGCTTCTTGGATTTCTCTCCTGAGAATACTTTTTCCTTGTCTGTGACATGGCCAGGAACTGCTAATTTTCCAAACTTTAATGCTCTGCTTCCCTTTTAAATTGAAGTTTCAACTTTAAATCACTTATTTGCTCCAAAATCAGATTGTAAGATGCAGGCGTGTCATTTTTTAATGCTTTGCTGCTTAGAAATTTCTTCCCCAGATACCCTAGGTCATTATTCTTAACTTCAACCTTCTATGAATTCTTAGGGCATGGACACAATACAGCCAAGTTATTTGCCCTGGGAAAAACACCGGTGACCTTTACTCCAATAGCTTCCTCATTTCCGTCTGAGACCTCATCAGCATTACCTTCACTGTCCATATTTCTATTAGCATTTTGGTCACAACCATTTACCAGTTTCTACGAAATTCCAAACTTTCCCTCATCTTCCTGTCTTCTTCCAAACCCTCCAAACTCTTCTAACCTCTGCCTATTTTCTAGCTCCAAAGTCACTTATACATCTTCTAGTTATCTTTTTAGCACCACTTCACTCCTTCATGCCAATTTTATGTATTAGTCCATATTGTGTTGCTATAAAGGAATACTCATGGCTGGGTAGTTTATAAAGAAAATAGGTTTATTTGGCTCACAGTTCTTCAGGCTGTATAAGCATAGCACCAGCATCTGCTCAGCTTATGCTGAGGCCTCAGGAAGGTTTTACTCATGACAGAAAGGAAGGGGGAGCTGGTGTGTCATATTGCAAGAGAGTGAGCAAGAGAGAGAGGAGGGAGGGTACCAAGCCATTCATAAGGAATCTGCTCCCATTATTCAAACACCTTCCACCAGGCCCCACCACCAACACTGGAGATTACATTTCAACATGACATATGGAGGGGGAATTTATCCAAACCATGTCATATATTCATCATAGCACTATTCATAATAGCAATGCCATGAAATCAACCTAGGTGCCCATCAATGGTGGATTGGATAAAGAAAATGCAGTACATACACATCATGGGAATACTATGCAGCCATACCAAAGAATGATGTCATGTCCTTTGCAACAATATGAATGCAGCCGGAGGCCATTATCCTCAGCGAATCAACACAGAAACAGGAAACAAAATACTGCATGAAACATTTGGTACACATGGGCATAAAAATGGGAACAATATAGGGAGAAGGGGTGCAAATATTTCTTTTTTTATTATTATACTTTAAGTTCTAGGGCACATGTGCACAACGTGCAGATTTGTTACATATGTATACATGTGACATGTTGGTGTGCTGCACCCATTAACTTGTCATTTACTTTAGTTATATCTCCTAATGCTATCTCTCCCATCTCCCCCCTCCCCATAATAGGCCCCAGTGTGTGATGTTCCCCTTCCTATGTCCAAGTGTTCTCATTGTTCAGTTCCCACCTATGAGTAAGAACATGTGGTATTTGGTTTTCTGTTCTTGCAATCATTTCCTGAGAATGATGGTTTCCAGCTGCATCCATGTCCCTACAAAGGACATGAACTCATCCTTCTTTATGGCTGCATAGTATTCCATGGTGTGTATGTGCCACATTTTCTTAATCCAGTCTGTCATTGATGGACATTTCGGTTGATTCCAAGTCTTTGCTATTGTGAATAGTGCCACAATAAACATACGTGTGCATGTGTCTTTATAGCAGCATGATTTATAATCCTTTGAGTACCTTTCAAAACTACCTATTAGGTACTATGCATACTACCCAATATATCCATATAACAAACCTGCACAGGTACCTCCTGAATCTAATATAAAAAATGAAATTACTAAAAGGAAAAGATACTTTTGCACTTAGAATCACAGAGTCTAGAACATTTTGGATTAACTAATGGTAGTTTAGTACAACCATTAATATATTTCTAATTATTAAAAGACTATATTTTAGAGTAGTTTTACGTTCACAGCAAAATTGAGAGGAAGACACAGATTTCCCATATACTCCCTGCCCTCCCATATGCACAGACTCCCCAGTTATCATCATCCCTCATCGGAGTGCAGCACTTGTTACAATTCATAAAACTATGTTGACACATTATAAACATCCAAAGCCCATAGTTTTCTTAAGGTTTACTCTTGGTGTTGTACATTTTATGGGTTTGGACAAATGTATAAATACATGTATGTATTTATACATGTATCCACTATTATGGTATTATACAATGTATTTTCACTGCCCTAAAAATCCCCTATTCTTCACCTGCTAATCCCTTCCCCAACATTCATATCTTGGCAACCACTGATCTTTTTGCTCTCTACAGTTTTTTCTTTTCTAGAATGTCATATAGTTAGAATCAGTATGTATTCAGATTAGCTTCTTTCACTTAGTAATACACATTTACATTTCCTCCATATCTTCTCATGGCTTGATAGTTTATTTCTTTTTAGCACTGAATATTATTTCATTGTCTGGATGTATCACTATTTATCCATTCACCCACTGAAGTACATCTTAGTTGTTTCCAAATCTGGGCAATTATAAATAAAACTGCCATAAACCTCCATATCCAGGTTTTCAGTAGACATAAGTTTTCAACTCCATGGGAAACTACCAAGGAGCATGATTATTGGATTGTATTATATGAGTATGTTTAGTTTACTTTTGTAAGAAACTGTCAAACTGTCTTCCAAAGTGGCTGTTTCATTTTGCATTCCCACCAGCAATAAATGAGAGTTCTCGTTGCTCCTTATCCTCATCAACATTTGATGTTGTCAGTGTTCCAGATTTTAGCCATTGTAATAGGTTTGCAGTAGACCATTCACTTTTTACTGTTTTCTCATTTAACTTCCCTTAATTAGCCTCATTTTTTTCAACCAGTACAATTGTCTCTTTAAACACAGCTTTCTAACTAGAGCTACCTGTGAAGGAGACTTCCTCTGAGGAAAGAAAACAAAGCAAGAAATAACCAGGACTTCCTGAATGCCAAAAGGGGTGTCACTATTAGTAATTCTAGTTCTAGAAATGCTGTGCCAGAAGAAATGAGACAACACTGGGGAATCAGGAGAATAGAGATTATAAATCAAGGGATAAAAAAATCAAGAATGCATTCTGAAACAGTTAAGCAGAGGTAGGAACAAAGAGAAAGGCAAGACAGGAAATGAAGCATAGCATGTGCAATGGACATTTTTTCAGTCCTGTCTACAGTGATTTATCTACTAAAGGTGGGGTTGTAGAGGAGGCTATTCTATCATCTGACACTCTGTGAGGTGTTTCTAAGTCACTGCTTCTTTAGATCTGTCCATCAAAAAGTTACTGGAGAGGGGCTATATAGGCTGTCACCCCACAGGTGTTGCAGAAGACTTCAGAAGTCCAGAATAGCCTGAACCACACACTGTGCCTCAGCATTCCTTCCCCAATGACTGAAATTAGTAAATTGTGAAGAGGAGTGGGGTTGAACAGTTATCTGTGAGAGATTAGAGTTATGGCACATCAGGGCTTAACAGAAGAAAGGAAAACTGGCAAACAAAATAAGAAATTAGAGCAGAAGTCACCTCTTGTGTGTGAAACCCAAATCTAGGTAGTCTTCAACTTCGGACACAGATAGAATACCAGATGTAAAACTTGCAGACGTAAAATATTTGCCAGATCTTTGTATGAGGCCAGTATGTTACCAGTATTGGTCAACATCTTATTAAGATGAGAAGCTAGATCTTGTGACTGAGTCTACCATTTGAGCAATCTTAGCATCTGCAGCTGAATAAAATTCTGGTAAGATCAGGATGGACACTTTCTATTAACTTAAGGAGCACAAAATAAACAGAATGATGATGACTCAATATTCACTGGTAAACCAAATAGACATTATAATTTAATTACAATAGAGATTGTCATTAATTTTTGTTGACTTAAGAAAATGCACACTTACTGAAACTATTCATTTGTTCTATTTTGCGTTTGCATCTCATATTTTTTTCTTTTGGTATGTTAAACTTGGGAATCCCCACATGTTTTCCTTTGTATAGGATTTGAGTCACTCTGTCCAGATGGGAAATTGAATCATATGGTGTTTTCACTGCATGAAGTGAAAGTCTAGATAACATAAGAGTGACTGGCCAACTGCTCAGATAGCATCATCAAGTCTGTAGATTTGCTATAGTTTTTTCAAGAGCTGCTCTTCATCATGGAAATTTATTTTCTAACAGAGTACTATTCCGATTTTCTTGGAAAAAGAAAAAAATTAAGGGAGTGGAACAAAAGAGGAATACTTAAAATTTCAGTATTTGCTTTTTTACTGCAGGACTCTGACTAAACTTCTCTTTCTAGAATTACAAAAATTAAAAGGGACTACCCTCTCTTTTCTTTTATTTCACTCTCTGTGGTTTCAGTCACTTCCAGTCAATACAGATCTGAGAATATTAAATGAAAAATACTAGAAATAAACAATTCGTAAGTTTTAAGTTACCCATTGTTTAAGTAGCATGATGAAATCTCATGCTGTCCCTCTCCTTCTGGCCTGGGATGTGAATAATCCCTTTTTCCAGCATATCTACACTCTCTATGCTCCTCACCTGTTAGTCACTTGGGAATCATCTTCATTAACAGATCAACTGTCATAATGATACAGGAGCTAGAAAGAAATTATTTAGGCAGATAGTGAGAGCAAAAGAGTTCTCGGCAAAGCTTCCCTTCTAACAAAAATCAGCCAAAGAAATTACTTTTTTCTAACAAAGAGTAGCCTGAACAATCAAGCTGCAAACATAGATAAGAAAGCCGGAAGCTTGCATGGGGGAATGCCGGCAGCTGTGCCAATGGAAAAGGGCTACCTGGGGACCAGGCCTATCCAACATGGAGGCTCCATCTTCCCTTCTTTTTTGTTACCACATGTATAGTAAAGGAATGGGCAACATGGTGCCAGCCAGGCAAAATAACCCATCTGCATAATAAAAGATCAGGTTGGAGGCTGCCAGTTTTTTGTGCCCTATGCAAATGGCACACCTGGTCCAACCAATCTTTTGCGCCGTATGTACACCAGACACCACCTCCTCAAGCTAATCTGTAAAACCCCCTGCCTTTCAGCATGGGACTAGAAATCCATTCAGGACCCCTCTCTCTGCAACAGAGAAAGCTTTTCTCTTTTTTTGTCTATTAAACTTCCGCTGTCAAGCTCATTCTTTGTGTGTCCACGTCCTAGTTGTCCATGGCCGTGAGACAACCAGTCTTGGGTATCATCCCAGACAAGAAGGCCACTTCAATAATATTGCAGTGTTTGTGTTGAAGTCACCCTAATTTTACTTAGTCAGGGCCCCAAAGTGCAATAATAATGAAGATGACAATTTCCATATGCCAAAGAGAAGGGAAAGAAAGAAATCATATGCTGAGGTTACTCAACTCTATGTAAAAACCTATCTTCTAGCTGTAAAATTGTGAAAAAGGAAAAAGAAATTTGTATTAGTTTGCTGCCACGTCTCAAATTGCAAAAGTTATGGCCACGGTGCATGATAAATACTTAGTTAAGATGAAAAAGGCATTACATTTGTGGTTGGAAGACATGAACAGAAATGTGATCTTATATATGACAGTTGGGTTTGGTACTATACGTAGTTTCAGGCATCCACTGTGGGGATTCATAGGTAACACCCCAAATAAAGGGGGACTATTGTATTAATATAAGAAATAGTGGGACCTTAAAAGGACCAAACCTTCTAGAAAAATCTGAACACTATAACCTTGAGTGTATATGGCATATCTTCTTCTTGTCTGATATATATATTTTTCTAACTAAAAAGATTCTTTTTGCAAGGCTGTCTCAGGATTGTATCAGGGGAGTTTTTCTCGGATGCTACAGTGTAGTAGAGAAAGATCATTTCCACTGTTTTCTTACCTGAGGAGTCCTCAGGGGGTATAGAAGATAAATAGCTACAATTACAAGAAAAAAGGAGCCTACTAACTCCAGAAGGGATGTCACCAATGGGAATACTGTTGTTAAGTCACCTTTAGAGAAATGTACGCACAGTGACCAATAAGCACTTTGTGTCTTGAAAGAAACATGTCTCATTACTCTAATACTTATCTCAGCCTAGCTTTTAAGAGATAGCCTAAGCAGGAGCCCATATAAAAGATTAACCCAAGAATTTGTGAATAGTGACCATGCCTTTAGCTTTCCTGAACTCCTAATACATAAATTGACACAGAACAGTAGTTCAAAGAACAGATGAACAATTTTCTCTTCCTAGCTCACTCCTGGCTCTATTTTTCTTTCCTAATAAACTGTTTCACATTTTATTATTTATTCATCTTACAGTTTTTCCTGCTGTGTGTGCTCTCAAATTTCCTAAGTATGAATTAACTTTCTTTTTTTTTTTTTTTTTTTGAGACGTAGTCTCGCTCTGTCGCCCAGGCTGGAGTGCAGTGGCACGATCTCCACTCACTGCAAGCTCTGCCTCCCAGGTGCAAGCCATTCTCCTGCCTCAGCCTCCCGTGTAGCTGGGACTACAGGCGCCCGGCACCGCGACCTCAAATTTCCTAAGCATGAATGAACTTTCTTTACTTCACGTATGCTTCATCTTTCCGTTTATGATTGACACACTTAGGTAATATCACACTGGGCATGACAAGGTCCCAAACATACTCCTTTCTGCATATGTTTCCTGGAGCTTACTTCTAACACCCCAAAATTAATGTAGCAGGAACCATCTTATCTAGATTTATGATTCCTAAGGAAGATTTAATTCTTGTGGTGTCACCTAAGGTAACTGAATTAGCATTGTGTCACACACGAGGGTGAACAACACACACTGGAGTTTGTCGGGTGTGCAGGGGTAGGGAGAACATCAGGAAGAATAGCTAATGCATGCTGGGCCTAATATCTAGGTGACAGGTTTATCTGTGCAGCAAACCACCAAGGCACACATTTAACTATGTAACAATCCTGCACATCCTGCACGTGTACCCTGGAACTCAAAAGTTGAAGAAAAAAAACTTCTTGTGATGTCATTGAATAAAAAAGATAAATTAAGAATTGTTTTCAGAAAATTATTTTCTGTGACATAAGTCTTCAACTGGGGCTGGACAAATATAAATGAGACCAACTTTGAGACCCAATGTTTTTTATTGGAACTAACTCCTAGAGAATAACATGTAATGAGAAACCAGCAATTTTAATGGCCAACAATCTATGTCAGTGCATCCTTAATAATTTTACTAATATTTAAACCTAAAATATGTATCTGTTTGGGGGTGTGGTTATGTTGATACAATTACTTGCAGCAATCACAAATCACAATTATTTTTTGGCAATTTCCTTAATCGCACCAGGGATAAATTTCAAGAAATTTCCAAAAATGGTTGTATCTTGCTACGTGTTACAAATAAAATATAAAGCAAGTGTTGTAGCAACAGATGTTGAATAAGTAACTGTATGTTCTCTGAGTTATTATGAAAAGGGTACACTCCTAATGTAGCCTACCTCCTCCTTATGATTAAATTCAAATTCAGACTTCTCAGTCAATATCATGTAAATGTAGATATGCACTTCACTCTTCTATTCTTTTCATGATCTATTAAATCCCAAAGATCAGTAACAGTCTTACATCCAGTTCTTTTTTCCATACCTCGGGCTTTAGTATATATTGTACGTAATGTAAGTTAAAAAGTTACAACTGACTTCTTATCAGTGAATGAGTTTTCCCCATAAATTTTTCATTTATGGAAAGATTATTCCTGTCTCTGACTTTGAATAGCTTGAGTTTATACAGTGTTTTCTCCAATTTTCACCTGTTACACACATGTAAGATTTTAAGCAATTCATTTTGTGATGTAGTCAAATGAAGGTGAGTCATGTATGTCTTCAACTTTTCAACATGCTCTGTGGTCTCATTCGTTGAATGTAGTTATTCAAGACTGTAAACAAAATTAAAGTCATAATTATCCTACAAAAATACATGGATTTTCATATATTCAACAAGTATTTCTTGAATACCTACTGTGCACAGATTTCTGTATTTCTTGAATACCTACTGTGCACAGATTTCTGTGCTAAGCGATAATACACAATAACAAAACTATTATGTATGAAGATGAAAATAATGACTGACTTTTTATTTCCTACAACATAGTACCAAGAGAGATTTGCCACCTTTATTAGCTATAAAAGCACAGATAGTAAGGTAGTTGTGGGACCCATCAATCGTGTTGAAATTGCTATTGAGTCTTTGTCCTTTTGTACTTAGATTCATTGAGTAGAAAGCATTTGTTCTGAGTAATAATAAGTTATGCTTTATTATCATCTGTCATTTTCTGCCTGAACTCTACACCTTGAAGTAAACATCAGAGGTAAGAAATAGTTAGGTGTGCTGATAATGTAGTGTGGTGAGGTGAACTGAAGTTTCTCTGCCTCTTAGACAGATTGGATTTAGCAATCAGAGTGAAGAAATAGGGAATGATGTCTTTCATTAATAGTTAATACAAGAAGCTTATAACATCATCAGCGCAGGGAAAGGGGAAAAATCTCTTAATATAAGAAGATAATATTTAGTTAGAAATAAAGCCAAAGTCAAGGTAGATAAAGAAGAGAAATGTCTTTTGTGGTCAAGTTGGGAATATTTGAAAGAGAATTGCCTCCTACAAGATGTGATACGAATAATTTCAGACATTGCAGGGAAAAAGAAGCAGAGTGGAAAACTTAAACTATTCTCATTCCTGTCCTTGGAACGAAAGCAAACCCCTCACCACACCTTTCTGGGCAGAACCAGCAGTATAACTGGGCAGATCAAAAACAATTTACTTGCATCGTAACCAAAGTTTCACATTTGCAAGTCTTAAGGTGTCAAGTTGCTTGCCTTATGCAAAGTTAATGGCCTGAAGCATCAGAACAAATGAAAGCAAAGAAAACCAGTTGTTGAATGAGATAAAAGTGGGGAAAGGTGATTGAATTAGCAATTTAGGAACAGCAAGAAGGAGCATGTACAGTCATCTCTTGGAATGCTTGGAGGACTGGTTCCATGTCCCCCACAGACACCAAAATCCACCAATGCTCAAGTCGCTTGCATAAAATGGTGTAGAATAAGCTACAAACATTCTCCCATATACTTTAAATCATTTGTAAATTATAGGCATGCATCACTTTGTGACGACAGTACTTTCTGAGAATGCGTTGTTAGGCAATTTCATCACTGTGTGAACTGAGCAGCATGTGACTGTACAAAACCACAGTGTATTCTAATACAATGGTAAGTATCTGCGTATCTAAACACCTGTAAACAGAAAAGGTACAGTAAACATACGGTATAAATAGCAAAAAATTGTACACTTGTATAGGCCACTTAAAATGAACGGAGCTTGTGGAACTGGAAGTTGCTCTGCATGAGTTAATGAGTGAGTGGTGAGTGAATGTGAAGGCCTAGGACATTACTGTACACTACTGTAGACTTTATCAGCACTGTCCACATCGACTGCACTGAATTACTTTTACACGAAAATACTTTTTAAGGTATTCTTCTTTAATAATAAGTTAACCTTAGCTTACTATAACTTTTTACTTCAAAAACTTCTATATTTTTTAACTTTTTGACTCTTGTAATAACACAGCTTAAAACACAAAAACGTTTTACAGCTATATGAAAATATTTTCTTTCTCTTTAAAATTTTTTATTTTAATTATTATAGGAACATAATAGTTGCATACATTTATGGAGTATATGTGATGTTTTGAAATAGGCATACAATATGTTGTGATCAAATGAGGGTAACTGTGATATCAGTCACCTTAAGAATTTATCTTTTTTTTTTTTCTTTTGAGACAGAGTAGTCTCACTGTCACCCAGGCTGGAGTGCAGTGGCGTGATCTTGGCTTACTGCAAGCTCCGCCCCCTGGGTTCACGCCATTCACCTGCCTTTGCCTCCTGAGTAGCTGGGATTACAGGTGCGTGCCACCACGCCCGGCTAATTTTTTGTATCTTTAGTAGAGACGGGGTTTCACTGTGTTAGCCAGGATGGTCTTGATCTCCTGACCTCGTGATCTACCCGCCTCAACCGCCCAAAGAAATTTATCATGTCTTGTGTTAGAAGCATTAAAATACCACTCTTTTAGACACTTTTAAAAATACAACAAATTTTTGTTAACTGTTGTCACCCTATTGTGCTGCCAAATACCAGGTCTTCTTCATTCTATCTAATTGTAATTTTATACCCATTTATCATCCTCTCTTTATCACCCCATCCCCACTACCTTCCCAGCCTTTGATAACATCATCCTACTCTCTATCTCTATGAGTGCAATTTTTTTTTTGTACAACCAAGATGGAGAACAGTATAAAAATTTCTCAAAAAATTAAAAATAAAACCACTGTATGTTCTTTCTTTATATTCTTTTTCTGTAAGTTTTTCTATTTTTAATTTTTTACATTTTTTAAAAACTGAGACATAAGCACACACATCCTAGGCTTTCACAGGGTCAGGATCATCAGGATCACTGTCTTCCACCCCGACATCTTGTCCCACTGGAAGGTCCTCAGGGGCAATAACATGCGTGGAGCTGTCATCCCCTGTGATAATAACACCATCTTCTGGAATACCTCCTGAAGGGCCTGCCTGAGGCTGTTTTACAGTTAACTCTTTTTTTTATATAAGTAGAAATAATGATAAATTGTATAGTATAGTAAATATATAAACCAGTAACATAGTCATTTATTATCAAGTATTATGTGCTGTATATAATTGCATGTGTTGTATTTCTGTATGACTGATTTGTTTACACCAATGTCACCACAAACACTTGAATAATGCATTGTGCTATGATGTTATGAGGGCTACAACATCACTATGCAATAGAACATTTTCAGCTCCATTATAATCTTCTAGGACTACTGTCCTACAGACTGTTGTTGACCAAAACATCATTATGTGGCATGTAACTCTACTTATGTTATCTAATACAATATAAATGCTATGTAAATAGCTGTTATACTGTATTGTTTAGGGAATAATGACAAGGAAATAAGTCCATACATGTTCAGTAAATACACTTTTTTTTTTTTTTTTTAGTATTTTAATCTGCGGTTTCTTGAATCCACAGATACGGAGACCACAGATATGGAGGGCCTACTGTATATGCTTAAGGAATGTCTAAGGAGTATTCCTGGAGGACCTTATCCCTCCTCTCCCATCCTTCATACAGGCAGTATGGCATGCCTCTGTGTGTAGTACTCTATAAGGTATGCTGTAACACTGCTGCATTTCTTCACCACATGCATCTTGCCCCCATCTATTTGGTTTTAGAACAATAATCTTATTCAGTAGTGACCCACTTATGGCTTCATTTGGATGGGCCTGTATTTCAATTCTGGAAAAAGCGGGCCAGACAGTGTTGTAAATAAGTGGGAAGTTCCCTCTACCCTTCTAGGCCAGCTTTTACCCTGTGGTCTGCTCAACACCCAAACTATGGATTCCAGGGAGTAAGCCACCTGAAACTAAAAACTTGGTGCTACTTCAAATTATTTTTTAAATAATTATTTACTTTAAATATTAATCCTCCTCAGTGTTCAATTTGACAATCAATTTCAGCTTTTATACCAATTCATATTCTAAAAAGATGATCAACATATTTTGAAAAATGTTATGTTCATTTTCAGTTTCCAGAAAACTATCAACAATTTAAGTATGAGAAAGGCAAAACACATTATCAACTCCTTCTCAAATTCTGGTGGTATACCTCGACAATACACACACAGTCACTACTAGAAGCTGGGCAAGCATATTGACCACAGGGTTGTGAGTGGTGTGAGTCAAGGCATACACAAACATAACCATCATCAGTGACTAACGCAAAGAATAAAATGCCTTTTCTGAACTTGAACTGTAGCACATATCTTTTATACCAGTAGCAATCAATCTTGGCTGTCCATTGGATTCACTTGGAAAGCGGGTAAAAATCCCAATGCTAAGGCCACAGGCCGCCATTAAATCAGAATCCCTGGTGATGGCGTCCAGTCAGACATAGTTTTATAAGCTCCCCAAGTAGTTCCAATATAAAGACAAGCTGGGTAATCAGTGCTTTAAATAATAGTTTACAACTGGAAAAACCTTGTCGCGGACTATATCTTTAAGGTTCTTTTATTGCAGTATTTTATATTACCACAATGGGCATATGTCTGACATTATGCAGACCCTTCAAGAACGCAAACTCACTTTGAAAAGATAGAAATCTGTGACAGGCATAATACTTTCATGTCAGATGTTTTAACGTGGCCTGTCATTCTAAGAGCATATGTTCTTTATCCACAAACTACTAAACTGTGGTTCTAGGGCTTCTAATATGGTACATTATTCCCATGATGCACATTAGCATATACATAAAAGTCCATAGAGGGAGGCTTTATTAGCAGGATGCCAGTGGAGTCAGGGGAAAAAAAATCAATGCTGCCCACTTACTGCCAGCATTGGGAAGCATTTGATGCTTAATATTTGCTGGAGAACAGTGCTGAAATGCCATTTTCTAACGATATGCATTCCATGGAAAGGTGGTAGGGAGGCACAGTGTCTCACAAAAAGAACAAGATCATGTCCTTTTCAGGGACATGGATGGAGCTGGAGGCCATCATCTTTAGCAAACTGATGCCAGAACAGAAAACCAAACACCACATGTTGTCATTTATAAGTGGGAGCTAAATGATGAGAACACGTGGACATATAGAGGGCAACAACACACACTGGGGCCTATTGGAGGGTGGAGGGTGGAAGGAGGGAGAGAATCAGGAAAAATAACTAATGGGTACTAGACTTAAAACCTGATCATGTTTCTGTATGCCTTGGCTCACACACACTCACATCCATGTGGTATTAACCACATCTTGGTTAATACCTGTGTGGTGAAATAATCTATACAACAGGCTCCCATGACACAAGTTTACCTATGTAACAAACCTGCACATGTACCCCTTAACTTAAGATAAAAGTTTAAAAAAGAGCTCTCACAAACTTGCTGATGTGGTTTTCATGCCATTGTGGTATTTTGTGTTGTAACTGGTCTTACTTATTTTATACTCCCGTATTCTGATGAGGAGACATACACGTGCCATTTATTATTGGAATTAAAAAACAAGAGTTTATTTTTACTCTTCATGAACCTGGGTACTCCTTCTATAAAATCTCTCTTTGCCAAATCCATAGACATCTGAAGTCTTCATAACTAAACAAGGCACTGAATTACCCACAGTGCTCACTTGGCCAGTGTAATTTCCTGTTACTTTTTGCTCTTTCTCCCAACTTTTTCATTATATCTTATTTCCTACTTCGTTAAGTAAGGATCATGAAGTAGAGAAAGACAGAGAAGATGAAATACTATGGTTCTTATTGGGAGCTCTAATGAAGAAGCATCATATAAAACTTGGCTTAAAACGTAAAACAGTAAGAGAATTTTATCTGAGGCCGAAACCTCTAGAATTTATTTTAAAAATTATTATACTGGTTAGTTTCAAGGAGTACAGGTTTTGTATTAGACACACTTCTCATGGCGTGACTCAGAATCTTAATGGGTTACTGTATTAATTCAATTTCAGGACCCATCTTTTAATAAGAATGTACACAACTGAGTCCATGCTAAAAATGAAAATGATAGTGATAATAATGTTGTATTTGTGGAAATGCTTATTCTTTAATTGTAGAAAGCTAAAAATGTTACAGTTGGATTAGAACTGCAAAGTGTAAACGTTCTTAAATCAGTGCAGGAGAAATTTAGGTCAAAGCACATAAGGTGTTTCCCAAGCCCTTGTTCCCTGGACCCATAGTAGAAGTTCTTGGAAGTTATACAAGGTGAATTTATCTCATTACTTATTCAGACGTATTCACTGAATGCCTGGTATTTTCCAAAAACTGACCAGGGCATGAGGATACAATATGTGCTGTCAGGACATTTCCAAATAGACAAGGAGAAAAACATTTAAACGAATACACTCAACAGGAGCTGTAATAGTTGTGTGTATGTGGACACTATGAAACCACAGCTAGGGCCATGCTGACACTTTTCTGAGATACTCAGCAGCATTTTTTTTTTTTTTTGAAAAATTATATTAGACTTGATTCTTGAAATGTGAAGGAGTTCACAGGAAAGAAAGGGATAAAAGGAATTCCAGGCAGAGAGTAAAGCATATGCAACTACAAATGCAGGGAGCTTGCCAGGCACTTGACTCTGAGTTAAAGGTGAGGGATTGCAGCGATGTGGCCAAAGGGGCAGCCAGAGCCTAAAAAGTCAGGCTGAAGAGTCTGAATGAACTTCATTTGTTTGGGAAATTATGGCAGGTTAAAGGATGGTCAGTTATTTCACTTTGAACGATAAGTCTGATGTCATTGGGAAGCTGGAGTGGGGGCAGGGGTGGGGATAGGCAGTTTAGAAGGCCAAGATAACAGTCCAAGTGAGGATGTGAACAAAGCAGTGGTTATCTCCTTAGTAAGGTCATGACCAACCTAACAAATTTAGTGGACCGAGTACTAGCCTTGGAGCTAGGTTTTTAGACCCTGATTCTGACTCTGCTACTGATTGATCAGTCTTGAGTAAGCAACTCTCCCTTCTCTAGGCCTCACATCTGTCCTTTGTAGAACAAGGAGCGTCTTTCAGACCAGGTGATTTCCATGGTCCCCTCTATTTCTCAAACACCATAGATTTTATAACCAGACTGCAGAGGAACAACCCCTCAAGATATCAGGGCACACGTCTACTCAGTGGTAAAAGTGGAAGGATTAAAGAACCTCAGAGAGTTGTAGAAGATTGTTTGTCCTTAAAATGCAGGAATCATGGCTTCTGATATATATAGGTTTATTTCTCCCCTGCCTTGCCTTATTTCATTGACACCAGTGTCTATCTAGCACTGGGTCAATGCAACTCATTTCATTCCTTCTCTGTTTCCTGACTACTCCATGCTCATTCATCTTTGTCCACTGGACTCCAGCAAACTCCAAAACACTCATATTATAATGAACATTTGCCACATTTGACCTTCCAACACCCAATTTCCCTCTTTAGTTTGAAGGAATCATCCCGAATGGGAATCTTTGTGAATGACAGGGCCCAATCTTTCACTAAAAAGATGATAGAAGGAGAATCTCCCTCTCCTTGTCCCTGGCAACCAATTCACAACAGTCTAACACTTCGCTTGAGGAATCTGAATTTGAGAGAGTGTGATAAAGGTGAAGGAAAGGAAGAGTTACACGTGCAACTATGTAAGCATCTGGCACAAGGGGCTCGGTTTAGCAGAAGTGAAGAAAGCTTTTATCATTTTGTTTTTATACAAGCATCCTTGTGTTTTCATTTTCTTAGAGTGGTTCTCTAGGCATCCTTTCAGTTCGATGAGCTACATTTTCCTTCCTGCTTAAGTAAGCCACAGTTAGTTTTAGTTTGGAACAAAAAACCGTAACTGACATACATTATATACTGTTTTAGGACTTCATACTTTTTCAGGATCTTTGGGTCTTGAATAATTAAGCAATATAAGGGCAGAGGCCATATCTTATATTTAATGTGGATCTTATTATAATGCTCAGAAGTAGAATATATGGAAGTTGAGCAGTTAATACTTGTCAGTATATGGATTAATTAATTTATGTCAATTCATATGCATGAAGTGTGAAGTTTCTGTACATCTGCAAGAACAATAATTGCAGATTAGATATATTTTCTTTCAAATATTGGTCTTATTTGATTTCAAGAATCATGGAAGAAAAATAAAACAAATTATTTCGTTTAAAAAATTTGATGTATTGAATGATTAACGGTAGTTACAACATGTCTTCCATTTTTTAAAAAAAAAACCCGGATTTTTAAACTGAATGTTAATTGCAAAGCCTTGTTTGGAAATAGGTATCTTACAAGCTGTTAAGAATTCAACTGTTGTACAGGATGGTTTTCAATATCCTGATGATCTCGAAATAGAAAACCATTGTCAGGGAGACAATGAAGTCTAAAAATAGTTTAAAATATCTAAATGCACTCAGGGAAGCCTTTAAATGATAGCCATGGTGACATATTTCATCCTGCTATAAAATTCCCAGTTGGGAAATCTCTTCCGTAAAAGGTTATTTCTTTATTTTTGCTATGTTTGGGTTCTTCTGAATGCATCACAATAATTCTATCCCTGCCAATAAGTTGTACCTATTTGTCACCAAAATTGGATTTTTCTGTGCTGGATAAATATCTATTGAAATACGTGAAAGAAATAGAGTAAAAATGTGTCTGTCTTGGCCCAAGTAGGACAATTGTGAAGGGTAGTGCCTGCTTCTGAACTCCCTGTGGGAATGGTTGGGATTTCCTCTGAGGCTGTGTTGAAGGTTGGCTTTTCCTTCTATCCAATCCTTCTTTCCTTTTCCTTCCCCTGGTGTTTATCCCCAGGGAACTCTTCACTAAATATCCAGCCTGATAAACCCCATGTCAGATTTTCCAGCCTGCGGAACCAAGTCTAGTACACTTGCCTGAAATCATTGAGAATAAGTGACAGAGTTAGAATTTTAAATTCCTCGCTGTGCACTACAATGTCCATTTGGAAAATCTTGATACCAAACTATGATGTAATTCAAAATAAGGCATCAACAAAAATTATTCAAGCTAATTCCATGGTTTGAGAACTGCCCAAAAGACTTGTTCCTAAGAAACAATCAAATAAATGTCTGCAATTGATGCTTACCAATCAGCTATGGTGATGAAAAGACCACCACACAATCACACAGACTTTCTCAGAACAGGTGGTTTGAGTCATCCATGGGACAACATAATTGATAGTTTTGCAATGGGCCAGCTCTTCATCTGAAACAATGAGTCCCTTTCTCAGCCTTACAGGACCCCTTATACATTGATGGCAGTCCTATTAGGACTCACCCTGGCCAGGCACGGTGGCTCATGCCTGTAATCCCACACTTTGGGAGGCCAAGGCAGGCAGATTGCCTGAGGTCAGGAGTTCAAGACCAGCCTGGCCAACATAGGAAAACCACGTCTCTACTAAAAATACAAAAATAAGCCAGGCGTGGTGGCAGGTGCCTATAATCCCAGCTACTCAGGAAGCTGAGGTAGGAGAAACACTTGGACCTGGGAGGCAGAGGTTGCAGTGAGCCAAGATTGCGCCATTGCACTCCGACCTGGGCAACAAGAGCAACACTTCATCTCAAAACAAAAACAAACAAACAAAAAAAACCTCACCCTTTTTCCTCTACTCCACCCTTTTGGCACTCCCTAACCCTAAAGGATGTTTTATTTTCCTTCTTATCATTTACCAGCATCCATTGTGACTTTGTCAATTTATTTTGTTGATTTTCTCTCTTCTTCCTCACTTAGACTGACAGCTCTATAAGGACATGGATTTTTGTCTGTTTTATTCCTTGCTGTGTCCCTAGCACCTAAATCAATGCCTGATACATAGTAGACTCTAACTAGCATTTGTTGAATAAGTGAATTAATTAATGGCTATTTCTTCTTTGCAAAGGGTTACCTGGGAAGAGTTGTTTTCCCCTATAAATCCCAAAGCACTTAGTGTAGAACTCGATTATAAGATCCACTTCATTAAAACACAGCAGCAAGTTTACTTAAATGTTTCTCCACTAACTCATTTCCAGTCTTTTCAGTAGAACTCAAGACCACTGATAAAACACATCAGGTATCCTATCAGTTTCATCTTTTTCTTTTTTTTTAAAGGAAGATAAAAGTTTGTTAAATAAAAAAAGATTACATAATTGTTTTGAAATAGTTATCTTTGGCTACAAAGATCAATAACAAGAATAATGTGAGTCTGAGGTTGGACAGCCAATTGCTTGGCAGACATCTTGCAGAAATTTTTTATGTCTAAGGTTGCAGTGGTCTTTGTGAAAAGTTGTGTTTTTTTGTGGTCTTTTGTGATAGTTTTTGTTATCAGACATACACGCATGAAAACTCTATCCTTACGGTATTCCCTGACTACTTGTCAGAGTTTTCTTTTTTTTTTCCTTTCAACTTTTATTTTAGGTTCAAGAGGTACACGTGCAGATTTTTTAAATTGGTAAATTGGATGCTGAAGCGGTTTGCTGTACAGATTGTTTCATCACCAAGGTAATTAGTATAGTGCCTGAGAGGTAGTTTTTCAAATTTAACCCACCTCCCCAACTCCATCCTTTAGTAGGCCTTGGTATCCCTTGTTCCCTTCTTTGTATTCATGTGCACTCAATGTTTAGCTCCCACTTATAAGTGAGAACATGCAGTATTTGGTTTTCTTTTTCTGTGCTAATTCGCTCAGGATAATGGCCTCCAGCTGCATCCATGTTGCTGCAAAAGACATAATTTTGTTCTTTTTTAATGGTTGTGTAGCATTCCATTCACCTTTTCCTTAAATCTTTCTCTCCTTAAATATTCCATTAATCTTCTCCAATCAGGACTAACTATTGTCTCTGTTTACTCACAGCTGCCTTTTGGAATTTCCCTTCAGCATCAGCCTCAGAATTTCATTAATAACTCACCTGTGTTGTATTGCTATTTTCCACATTCATGTTTTCCTCTTTCATCGATTTACTGTCTATCTTTTGGTGGAACACTTTCTCCCAAAATTTCTTATCCATTAGAGAGTGACCATTCACATTCTAAAATGCCTTTATTCTGTCTTTGTGTTTGCAACTTTTTCTATTGCTATAGTCCCTCTGCAATAATCCTTTTGAATAAAATATTTTAATGAGTTTGAATTTGTTTTTTATTTTAAATATTTAAGGTTAAATTGCTCCTTTTAAAAACACAGGACCAATTATCTTATTTTAAATTCACCTGGCGAGAACAGATTTCAAATTTTGTCTCCTACTACTGAGGCTTTCCAGAGTTTTGTTGGTTGAATCATTTTGTTTCATGTTAGCTTCCCTCTTGCAGGTTTAGCTTTCAGTTTTCTTTTGTACATTTAGTCAGTTACTTCCATGGATAGAATTACTATGTGGATGAATTTGATTCAAAACTGAGCAGGGTGAGGAAATAGGACCAGTATGGAGCTTCCATTCTATCTCACTTTGTTTGCAGAAGAGCTTTCAGTGAAAGCAGAGATGACTTCTGTCACAGAAATAACATTGGCGCTGTAAAATGTAGTAGTACCCGTAAAATTAAGTTCGTAGTGTTTACTGCTGGTGGCAGGTGCTCTTGGAGCTACATTGGAACTTCCTCAATTAAGATCATTGTGTTTCCTAGTGTAATGTTCTCTAGCCTCTAGACACTTTCTCTAGGCTTCACAAGGCTCTCTAAGCTATGTAATATCCTTTAATGAGCCATTTTCACTTAAGCTGGCAAGAGTGAATTCATTTTGTAGAGGGTGGTTATTTCTGTCACATCTTCATTATCATGACCCGTTTTGACTAAACATAAGGTAAACACTTTTATAAAGAATACTGATAAATTATGGCAAAACAAATTACTGTTGGAAATAGGCTTTCTTTGCTTGAACAAGTCAACACAGTTTGAGTGTGCAGCTTTAATACAGCAAAAAATTTTGTTTTCTCTTTGTCAAAAGGAAGAGCACAGAAGAGTGGCATGGTTTTGCTTGGTATGAGCAGCAATACTGCATCAACTCACTTCAAGTTTATGTTAACTCTCTTATTCTCTAAGCTAATCAACAGCAACTTTAATTTTCTCAAAAAAAAAATAGAATGTTACATTAACTCACTATATTAATAATACAGTGCTGATGAGTTCTGATGAGAAGAATACAGTGGGTACTATAGATGCTTTGGAAAGTCACATAACTTTGGTTCAGCTGGAGATCCAAAGGGAAAATGAGGAGCAAGAATTCTGAAAAGATGAACCCAGACCAAAAAACCCATTAAAAAAGAATACTGGACAGAATTATCAAAATACACCTTTTTACAACCTTGGCATTAAACAATGTCTCACAACAATTAGAGGAACACTGATTTAGGTGAAACAGCTGGAACTTGGAAAGAACAGTGGGCTTTGTGGTAATTGAAATTTCCCCATCCCCAGTCTTCTTTCCACATATCCGAGGCAGCATTAACAATCAGCAGACTCACAAGCTTGGTAGCTGGGAAATACGGCAGCTTGGCAGCCACTTGAAGGAATCAAAAAGGTTTGGCGGCCGGACATGGTGGCTCATGCCTGTAATCCCAGCACTTTGGGAGGCCGAGGCGGGCGAATCATCTGAGGTCAGGAGTTCGAGATCAGCCTAACCAACATGGAGAAATCCCATCTCTACTGAAAACACAAAACTGGTGGGGTGTGGTGGCGCATGCCTCTAATCCCAGCTACTCGGGAGGCTGAGGCAGGAGAATCACTTGAACCTAGGAGGCGGAGGTTGTGGTGAGCTGAGATCAAGCCATTGCACTCCAGCCTGGGCAACAAGAGCGAAATTCTGTCACCAAAAAAAAATTAAAAAAAAAAAAAAGGTTTGGAACTCTTCAGAAAGCCTATTCCTCAAAGAATTGTAATTATTTTATCCATCTGGCAGCTTCCTGGGAAAGCTTCATTTACAGAGTTTCTTGCAATTTGACCCATTTGATCTATCTCAGGATTCACTTAGTGGAAAAAGCATATATCAAAAACAATCAATAGCCATTGGTCAACACTGTTGCTGCCTAAGATGTTGATACCAGCTGGGGTGAAAAAGAGGCTTAACAAAATCTTAAAAGGAAGATCCGAGGAATTAAAGTTTATAGGAAGCTTTGAAAAGTTCTATTTTTGAAGATCTAGGAACCACATGAAGGGTTGTAAATTGTCAGTGTTGAATCTTTGCACTGATACACACAGAGCCCCTTTAAAAGGATGGAAAATTTAGTGTTTCAGATATTTAAGGAAATCTCTAAGCAATCATTAGCAGGTATTTCAGTAGCTCTATATTACATGGAATACAGATATTACAGAGTAAGTGCAGGAAAGGTACTGAACAGACACAGAAAATAAAATAAAAAACAAAATGAAACAAAACAAAACAAACAAACAAAAAAAACACAGCAATTATAACCCCAAGTGAGGTCGAGTTACTTCATTATATTTAAAATGTGCAATTCTCAAATAAAGAATTGTAAAAAATGATCTCTATTTCCAAGAACACTGGGGGAAAATGACAAGCAGAAAGAGCCTGAAACCTATAGGAAAGAGTTCAAGAAAAAGCTAAGATTGCTCTAAGTGCTCTTAAGAGGATATTGGATTTCAAGTACATCTAGCTAGGGATTTCTAATAGTAAAAGCTTAAGAGAAAAGAAAATGAAAGTCTTGGAGAGAGAAAGAGAATGGTGGAAAGACTATTTCACTCTTTAAGAATGGTAAGGAAAATAGTTTCTTCTGACAGGATAAAGCCCAGCTATAGATAATTGTATTTATTTCTGAAGACAGTCTTTTTGACACATTACTTTTCTTCATTCTCATTCCATGTGAGAGAGAGAAAACTAGAATTCTCTTTTTTTCCAACTTTTAAGTTCAAGGATACATGTATAGGATGCACAGGTTTGTTTACATAGGTAAACGTGTGCCATGTTGCTTTGCTGCACAGTTCATCTCATCACCTAGGTATTAAGCCCAGCATCCATTAGATATTCTTCCTGATGATCTCCCTCCTCCCATTCCCCACCCTACAGCAGGCCCCAGTGTGTGTTGTTGTCCCCTGTGTGTCTGTGTGTTCTCATCATTCAGCTCCCACTTACAAGTGAGAACATGTAGTATTTGGTTTTCTCTTTCAGCGTTAGCTTGTTGAGGATACTGACTTCCAGCTCCATCCATATCCCTGCAAAGAACAAGATCTCATTTCTTTTTATGGCTGCATAGTATTCCATGGAGCATACGTACTACATTTTCTTTATCTAGTCTACCACTGATGAGCATTTAGGTTGATTCTATGTCTTTGCTATTGTGAATAGTGCTGCAATGAACATATGTGTGCATGTATCCTTATTATACATTGATTTTTATTCCTTTGGGTATATACTCAGTAATGGGATTGTTGGGTCAAATGATATTTCTTCTTCTAGGTCTTTGAGGAATTGACACACTGTCTTCCACAGTGGTTGAACTAATTTACACTACCACCAATGGTGTAAAAGCATTCGTTTTTCTTCACAACCTCGCCAATGTCTGTTAATTTTTTACTTTTCAATAATTGCTATTCTGACTGGTGTGAGATGGTATCCCATTGTGGTTTTGATTTGAATTTCTCTAATGGTCAGTGATGTTGAGCTTTTTTTTCACATGTTTGTTGGCCAGATGTATGTCTTCTCTTGAAAAGTGTCTGTTCATGTCTTTTCCCCACTTTTTAATGGGGTTGTTTGTTGTTTTCTTGTAAATTTGTTTAAGTTCCTTGAGACTCTGGATGTCAGACCTTTGTTAGATGGGTAGATTGTAAAAATGTTCTCCCATTCTGTAGGTTGTCTGTTTACTGATGATAGTTTCTTTTGCTGTGCAGAAGCTCTTTAAGTAGATTTCATTTGTCAACTTTTGCTTTTGTTGCAATTGCTTTTGGTGACTTTGTCATGAAATCTTTGCCTGTACCTATGTGCTAAATGCTATTGCCTAGATTTCCTTCTAGGGTTTTTATAGTTTTGGGTTTTACATTTAAATTTTTAATCTATCTTCAGTTGACTTTTGTATAGGTGTAAGGAAGGGGCCCAGTTTCAATTTTCTGCATATGGCTAGCCAGTTCACCCAGCAACATTTATTAAATAGGGAATCCTTTCTCCATTGCGTGTTTTTGTCAGGTTTGTCAAAGATCAGATAGTTGTGGACGTGCAGCCTCATTTCTGAGTTCTCTATTCTGTTCTATTGGTCTATGTGTCTGATTTTTGTACCACTAGTATGCTGTTTTGACTCAAATAGCCTTGAAGTAGTTTGCAATTAGGTAGTGTGATGTCTCCAGCTTTTTTCTTTTTGCTTAGGATTGTCTTGACTATTTGGGTACATTTTTGGTTCCATATGAATTTTAACATAGTTTTTCCTAATTCAGTGAAGAATGTCAATGGCAATTTAATGGGAATAGCATTGAATCTGTAAATTGCTTTCGGTAGTATAGTCATTTTGACGATATGATTCTTCTTATACATGTGCATGGAATGTTTCTCCATTTGTTTGTGTCATCTCTGATTTCTTTGAGCACAGTTGTTTGTAGTTCTTCCCTTGTTAGCTGTGTTGCTAGGTATTTTATTCTTTTTGCAGCAATTGTGAATGGTAGCTCATTCATGATTGGCTCTCTACTTGCCTTTTGTCAGTGTATAGGAAAACTAGTGATTTTCACACATCAAATTTGTATCCTGAGATGTTGCTGAAGTTGCTTATTAGCTCAAGAAGCTTTTGGGCTGAGACAATGGGGTTTCTAGGTATAGCCTCATGTTATCTGCAAACAAAGATAGTTTGACTTCCTCTTTTCCTGTTGAATACCCTATATTTCTTTCTCTTGCCTTATCGCCCTGGACAGAACTTCCAATAATATGTTGAATAGAAGTGGTGAGAGAGGGCATCCTTGTTTTGAGCCGATTTTCAAGGGGAATGCTTCCAGATTTTGCCCATTCAGTATAATATTGGCTCTGGGTTTTTCATAATACGGTTTTTATTATTTTGAGATATGTTCCTTCAATACCTAGATTATTGATAGTTTTAAACATGAAGGGATGTTGAATTTTATTGACGGCCTTTACTGCATCTATTGGGAAAATCATATGGGTTTTGTCTTTAGCTCTGCTTATGTCATAAATCACATTTATTGATTTGCATATGTTGAACCAACTTTGTATTCTGGGGATGAAGTGTGCTTGATCATTGTGGATAAGCTTTTAGAGTCCTGCTGGATTCAGTTTGCCAGTATTTTGTTCAGAATTTTTACACTGATGTTCATCAAGGATATTGGCCTGAAGTGTTTCATTTTGTTTTGTTTTTTGTTTGTTTGTTTTTTGTTGTATCTCTGCCAGGTTTTGGTATCAGGATGATGCCAGCCTTACAGAATGAGTTAGGGAAGAGGCTCTCCATTTGATTTGTTTTGAATAGTTTCAGTAGAAATGGTACCCGCTCTTCTTTGTACCCCTGGTAGAATTCAGGTGTGAATCTGTCTGGTCCTGGGCTTTTTTTTTTTTTTTTTTTTTTTTTTTTTTTTTTTTTTTTGGTTGGTATGCTATTTATTACTGCCTCTATTTTAGAGGATTCCATTTTTTCTTTGTTCAGTCTTGGGAAGGTGTATTTGTCCAGGAATTTATCCATTTCTTCTAGATTTTCTAGTTTATATGCATAGAGGTGTTTATAGTATTCTCTGATAGTTATTTCTATTTCTGTGGGGTCATTGGTGATATCCTCCTAATCATTTCTGATTGTGTTTATTTGAATCTTCTCTCTTTTCTTTTTGTTAGTCTATCTAGCAGTCTATCTATTTTATTAATTTTTTCAAAACAATAGCTCCTGGATTTGTTGATTTTTTGAAGGGTCTTTACTGTCTCTATCTCCTTCAGATCAGCTTTGGTCTTGGTTGTTTCTTGTCCTGTGCTAGTTTTGGGGTTTGTTTGCACTTGGTTCTCTTGTTGCTTTAGTTGTCATATTAGGTTGTCAACTGGAGATTTTTCTAACTTTTTGATGTGCGCATTTAGTGCTATAAATTCCCTTTTTAACACTGCTTTAGCTGCATCCCAAAGATTCTCATATTTTGTTTTTATTAGTTTCAAAGAACTTCTTAATTTTTGCCTTAATTTCATTATTTACCCAAGAGTCATTCAGGAGCAGGTTGTTCAATTTCCATGTAGTTGTGTGGTTTTCAGTGAATTTCTTAATCTTGAGTTCTAATTTGATTGTGCTGTCACCTGAGAGACTGTTTGTTATTATTTCAGTTCCTTTGCATTTTGCTGAGGAGTGTTTTACTTCTGATTATGTAATTAATTTTAGAGTAAGTGCCATGTGGCAATGAGAAGATTGTGTATTATGTTGTTTTTGGGTGGAGAGTTCTGTTGACATCTATCAGTTCCACCTGATCCAGAGTTGAGTTCAGGTCCTGATGTCTTTTTATAATATTCTGTCTTGATGACCTGTCCAATAGTGTCAGTAGATTGTTAAAGTTTCCCACTATTATTGTATGGGAGTATAAGTCCTTTTGAAGGTCTCTAGGAACTTGCTTTATGAATCCGGGTGCTCCTGTATTGAGTGCATATGTATTTTGGATGATTAACTCTTCTTGTTGAATAGAACCATTTACCATTATGTAATGCCCTTCATTGTCTTTTTTGATTTTTATTGGTTTAAACTCTGTTTTATCAGAAACTAGGATTGCAACCCTGCTTCTTTCGTTTTTCCATTTGCTTGGTAAATTTTCCTCCATCCCTTTATTTTGAGCCTGTGTAGGCCCCTGCCTGTACGATGAGTCTCCTAATGACAGCATACCCATGGGTCTTGGTTCTTAATCCAACTTGCCATTCTGTGACTTTTAATTAGGACATTTGGCCCATTTACATTTAAGGTTAGTATGGCTATGTGTGAATTTGATTCTGTCATCATGTTGCTAGCTGGTCATTTTGCAAAGTTGTTTATGTGGTTGCTTCACAGTGTCACTGGTCTGTGTATTTCGGTGTGTATTTTTAGTGGCTGATAATGGTTATTCCTTTCCATAATTAGTGCTTTCTTCGAGAGCTCTTGCAAGGTGAGACTGATGGTAACAAATTCCCTCAACATTTGCTTGTCTGAAAAGGATTTTATTTCTCCTTCACTTTTGAAGCTTAGTTTGACCAGATATAAAATTCTGGGTTGGAAATACTTATTTTTTTTTTTTTTTAAGAATGTTGAATATTGGCCCCCAATCTCTTCTGGCTTGTAGGGTTTCTGCTGAGAGGTTCACTCTTTGTCTGATGGGCTTCCCTTTGGTTACCTGGCCTTTCTCTTTAGCTGCCCTCAACATTTTTTCTTTCATTTTCACCTTGGAGAATCTGATGATTACGTATCTTGAGGTTGATCTTCTCATGGAGTATCTTACCGGGGTTCTCTGCATTTCCTGAATTTTACTTCATGATTGGATTCTCAAAGAATCATTTTATTACCATAATTCTAACATTACTGGACTAGGAAAAGTTTCATGTTGGCCTTCTATACTATATACACTGGCCTGTTGATGTGAGACCTGATTAAAAATCAGGTAACGTGGCCTGTCTTGCTGGTTGGGGAAGTTCTCCTGAATGATATCCTCAAGTATGTTTTGCAACTTGGTTCCATTCTCCCCATCTCTTTCAGGTACCCCAATCAGTCATAGGTTCATTCTTTTTACATAATTCCATATTTTTTGGAGGTTTCATCCATTCTTTTTAGTTTTTTTTTCTCTATTCTTATTCTGTCTGTCTTGTTTCAGAAAGATAGTCTTCAAGCACTGAGATTCTTTCCTCTGCTTGGTTTATTCTGCTATTAATACTTGTGATTGCATTGTGAAGTTCGTTTTGTGTGTTATTTCAGCTCTAACAAGTTGGTTATGTTCTTCTCTAAACTGGTGATTTTGGCTGTCATCTCTCGTATTGGAAAACTAGAATTCTTAAGGCAAAAAATAGTAAGGTAGCAGTAGAGAGCATCCTAGCAGCAAAATCAATTAAAAGACTGTACAATGGGGTGAGTGGACTTTAAGACCCATGTTTTGTATGAGGAAAGGTAGTGTGGAGAAATATTGCCTAAGAACAGAACTTGAACCCAATTATATGGGGGAAAATAAAAATGCAAAGAATATGTCTATAACAACTCAGGGACTTGGATTGGTGACTGAATTGCATGTTGTTTCACCATAATGAAGTTTAGAGAAGAATGGACATGATCATGGGGAGAAATGGCCTTTCATTTGAGACATTCAGGTTTTTAGATGCCTGACTTTACAAGTGTAGAAATTTAGAGTCTGACACAAAGTGTTCTGTAATAACATAGTTCCTCATTAAGTTTGTGACAGAACTTGGAAAACCAGCATAATATTTTAGCCAGGTCTCACATCACCAGGCCAGTGTGTACAGTATAGAAGGCAGACATGAAACTTTTCTTAATTTAGTAATGTTAAAACTATGGTAATAAAATGATTCTCTGAGAATTCAACCATGAAGTTAATGAACACAAATGAATTGAAGTTATAAAATTAAGAGAAATTTATTGCTGGAGAGAAAATTGTCTTCAGTTTGGTCTTGGAGAGATGAACATCTCTAGTTTGTTAAGACTTCACTCAACCTGAGTGAAAAATGGAGTCAATCACAAAGAGGTATACTTGGTGGAGAAAATATAGAAATGGAAGATTGCACACACAAAAATGCATTGGTGTCATCCACACAAGCATTTTGCAGATGAAAAATGTTCCAGTTCCTGGATCCATTTCCAATCATATTCCTATGGCAAGAAAGGAAATTTTAAGCAAAGAAGATATGTTTTCATAATTAAGACCTAATAGCCCCAAGTAAACTGGTATCATTTTTTCCTATGTACTGAGAGAGGGTGTCCTAGTCATTTCAGTTTTAAATAGTCTAGCCTTTGGGAGAAGTATTTGGGACAGTGAAGTAAGGAGTTTGTATTCTGGTCTTTGTAGTAGTTTCTACAGTCACGATGTGCTGAATATTCCTCAGTTTTTTGGAGAGACTGACTTTTATGGTCTGTGTTACCTGAATTATTTGCCCTTTTGATTTTGCTTAAATTTGGTCAATATGTGGTACCAGCAGGAAATCAGAGAGCAAGAAGAGAAAGTGGGTGCAAATTTATTTCTGCAACGTCTTTCTGCTAGATTCCAGGTTGGCATTTGTTGTATTTTCTTTCTAAAGCCAAGGCTCATAGTAGAAGAATCCTGTTCTTCATCCACAGGTCTGCTGAGGTTCTGACAACCACTCCACTTCCTTGTTCTTTAGGCTTAGGTGCAGAAATGGTTTCTATTTGTAAATAGCCTAGAGGTACTCCACCACTCCTTGTTGGATTATCATAACCCTGCTCACAATTTTGGAAACTGTTTCTTCAAAAAATTATTTTCAATTACTCCACTTGAGGGTAGTAACTTTTTCTTATTGATCCTCAGATTGATAGCAGAAGGTTATTGTGAATTGACCCCTCATGGTGGATACAGACACCCAATTTGCTTACATAACCACCTGTTTGAACATACAGGATGAATGACTGATTCTAGAAAATAATAAATTCATCAGTACTCTAAATGGCTTGATATTACCCTTAACTTTGCTGTGTGACATTCAATATATTCCACAGGACATGGCTACTACACTTGCTCATTTACCATCAGAACTGAAGTGTAGAATATGAAGAGACACCACTGGATCATCACAGAGCCAAATTAATTGTTCTTTACTTCCTTTGTACGACCATAGCCTTACTTCCTCATGATGATCAGGGTCAATTTTCCTTGCCAGGATAGTGACTTCTTCCTCACCTGCTGCTTTTCTGGCACAGAGAGCCTGAAATATCTGGGCAACAGCCATAGCTTAAAGTTTAATAGACCTCTTGCTATGCTCCTTGTTGGCAACATTCCACTCTGGAATCTACACATCTAAGCCTAAAGATTTTACAATTATTGTGAAGGGAAGCACAGATACTCCAAGTGTATACTTGGATGTGATGATTAGGACTATTCCTACTTCTACCCTGTGGTTTCTGTACCCATGCATTTTACCTGTTTTTACACAGCACCACACGTTGTTTATTGATTTTGGTTGTATACAGTGGCAATGGCACTCTGCTATCAAGCCAATAGTTCAGTTGAACTTTAAAAAGCTTGTTCCATTTTTATATCAAGTCAGCAACTTCTGGGTGATATAGTGTGGGAAATTCACAGTTTATTAACTATGAGAAACTTCTTGGTGATAAAATATTATGGAAAACTCATGGTTATTTGCTCATTGTTTTATCTTTTTTTAAATAAGGTTAGTACCTTGGTACATGTGAAGTTATATGATATCCTATATCTTTGTGTATTCACTAGTGTTCTTAGCTGATGCTGTTTAGGTAGGAAGGAAAAGCCCATACTTGGAGTATGTGTTGAACCCAGTAACAGTGAATTTCTAATAACCTTGTCACCATGGAGTTGGTTGGTTTCCTTGAGGGATGGTGCCATACTGTGTCTTAGTGTTGGTCTTTGTTGCTGGAAGGTTTGTCATTTGGCAGAAGCAGTGGCAAAGCCAGCCTGATGTGTTGGATTGCATGCTGTTGATTCGATGCACAGCCTTTATTCCTCCACAGTGGCTGCTTTGTGTGCTCACTGTGCCAGTTAGAGATAGCAGATGTTACAGGCTGGCAGTTGCTAACTAGTAAATCATTCTGAATACTTGGTTGTTTAGTATCTTCCATGACATATAGTCTCAGATCAACCTTGATTTATGTTACAAAAATGTTTAACTTTTTTTCCTGCTCCAATAGGTCCATCCACATGCTTCTTCCCCAGGATTCTTTGTTACTGATCTTCTAACTGGACAGTGACTGATCTTAGTGACTGGACAGGACACTGATCAACTGTAAATCCATTTGCCACTGCCCATGAGATGCTACATTCTTACCTCAGGCCACTTCTTTTTCCAAGGAAAATAGATGACCAGCTGCATCTTTTGAAGAACTACCTATGTGGAGGATTTCTCTTAATTAATGACGTTTAGGGATACCATTGAGTGAAGCTGCACTGCTACCATAGTTATTTGTTGTTGTTGTTGTTGTTGTTGTTGTTGTTGTTGTTTGTCGGTTTTCCTTTCCTACTGAACTAACCCATGTACAAACTGTATACTATTCTTGATTTATCTTGTAATAGCTAGGCATAAGGGCCCTCCCCTGTGCTGCCATCAGTGTGAAGTGAGG
Organism: Rhinopithecus roxellana; assembly: GCF_007565055.1. Taxonomy (NCBI): domain Eukaryota; kingdom Metazoa; phylum Chordata; class Mammalia; order Primates; family Cercopithecidae; genus Rhinopithecus; species Rhinopithecus roxellana. Next base: position 6,315,709 of record NC_044555.1, read on the forward strand.
CAGGGGTGCTCATGAAACAGTGGAAGATAGATCACCTTGTGGGGCAGTTCACTTGTGTGTTCATCTCTACTCATGCCAGATCCTGCAAATATCACATCCATCTATAGTGGAATGCTGCTGGGCCTACTTAGCCATATGACTTGGTGGATCTGACACAACCCACACAATTTAACTAGTTATGGATGCATGATCCCTTGTTATGCCCATGCACCAACATATGTCTTTTATCGGTTCTCTTAATTGAGTATCCTCCGGGTTTTCTCATGAAATGTGGCCTGCTGGTGGATCTCTCAGCCTTATGTAGTGCATCACTGTACACTCATGTTACTTTCCAAATTTCCTCTGGAAAATATTTTCTAGGTCCTGTAGCTTTCTAATATTATTGTTTCTTTCTTCTTTGAGCACATTCAGCACTCTCCCTGCTAGGTTTCTAATATTATTGTTTCTTTCTTCTTTGAGCACATTCAGCACTCTCCCTGCTAGGTTATGTTGTGACTGAAACCTAGTTGTTTGCTGGATAATAGAAAAGGAGTTGAAATAGATCCTGAAATAGGCTTGCTTATGTCGAAAGCAAGGTAGAAAGAGACGGCAATGAGAATTTGCAGGGAATAACTTCTGAAAGTCAAGAATGTTCAGGGGAATCTGAGAACTCAAGATTTGCAAGGAAATCAACCTAGATTGTTCCTATCTCAAGCCATAGGCTCCTACTCCTTCAAATCTAGGTTCTATAAAAGTATAGCAGATTTGCTGGTTGAGAATTTAGCCTTTTCTTGAGTTCTGCTACTCTTAATTAAGTTCACTTCTGATTCTTAGCATTCTGTAAGAATGAGAGCATATTTTTTGTTGCTAAAGAAACTCTCAGCTGGGCGCAGTGGCTCATGCCTGTCATCCCAGCACTTTGGGAGGCTGAGGCGGGCAGATCACTTGAGGTCAGGAGTTTGAGACCAGCCTGTCCAACATTGTGAAACCTCGTCTTTACTAAAAATACAAAAATTAGCCAGGTGTGGTGGTGGGTGCCTGTAATCTCAGCTACTCAGGAGGCTGAGGCAGGAAAACCACTTGAACCCATGAAGTGGAGGTTGCAGTGAGCCAAGATAGTGCCATTGCACTCCAGCCTGGGCAACAAGAATGAAATTCTATCTCAAAAAAAAAAAAAAAAAAAAAAAAAGAGAGAAAGAAAGAAAGAAAGAAAGAAAGAAAGAAGCTCACTTTCTACCTGAATACTTACTCTCAGGGTTTCAATGATTTTCACCAATGCATTGGTCAATAGCCATCTAATTACATAGTGCTTATATAATTATTACTTTTATAGAACCTCTCTAAATCTAAGATATTGCATTTGCCAGTACATTCTCTTCCACCATCTTATCCCATTTTACCATTGGTGAAATTTTAAGTCGCACTGTTAAAACATGCTAGGAGCTAGTTTTCTACGTACCATTAGTGAAGTTGTCCCCATTGCCAGCTAGCCAGCAGGTGATCCAGCACTCAATCCCGTTTTCAAATCTTTATTGTACCACTCCTGGCACCAACTATCTAGGTTTGGTTCCCTGGAAACAGACTTTGAGGTAGATATTTTCATGCAGGGAATATTCTCAAGAATAACACCTGTAAAATGTGAAAGAAGCAGGAACCGAAGCAGAAAAAAGCAAAGCTGAACTGGGATGCCCTTGAACAGAGGCGTCAACTGATCCCACACAGAGTTTGAAAGCTGGCATAGCCTTCCAGAATATCTCAAATCGTGGGAGGGATACTTACCTTCATATCTCTGCGTTGACCACACACTACACTGGATGTGGGTTTCCCTAAGGAGTGGGCATAAACTTGGCTGACAGGTTTCTTTTTGGCTGAGGGAAATTTCTGTGGACGGAGCCAGATGTGTGTTTGCAGCTATAGTCACTCCTGACAGCCATGGGTAGGAATACTTCAGTACTGAAGGATGGGAATAGGAGGCGTACCACAACATACACTGCAGGTTATGTGAAGAATCAGTTATCTGTGAACCTCTTAGGAACATTGAAGAAACTGGTTATCTCTGACATCAATCTCTTCCTGCTTATGTCCATCCTTAAAGCCTCCGAGACAGTCAGCAACATAACAAAAATAAAAAAATTTCATCATGTAACTCTCCATCCCAACTGTGTTCCTAGTTGCCACAAGACCGCATGATCACCTGAGCTTAACATACACAGTCTTGCCTCTACTACTCTCTTTGGTCTTCTTTCCAACCATTGCACACAGAAATTCTAATTTTCTATATACATTAGTAATTTTGAAATGTCAGCCTGATATTTCTGCCCGAATCTCCCTGATTTCTTTTCTCTGCCTGAAAATTACCTATTCATAGTTCAAAATCAAATTCAAATATTTATTCCTATGACAAGTTGCAGCAGTGAAGATACTTTTGTCTGAAATAACAGGAAGTGCAATATTGGCTTAAACAAATAGGGTCCTTTTTATTCTCACATACCAAAACATACAGAAGTAGGTGCTTGATTCAAATGCTAAATCTAGGCAACTTTTCATCTTCTATCTCTCTACTCTGACATTCTCATGGTGTACTTACGTCATGGTTTACTATCTAATTTTTGACAATCACTGTCAAAACCTCATGTCCTATGATTTTATTCAAAATCAGAAACAGGGATCTATCTACAACAAAAAAAGAGGTTGGAGGGAGAGAGAAAGAGGGAGAGAAGAAGGAGGATGACAAAAAGGAGAAAGAGGAGAGGAAAGTCACTCCTCAGACCATTCTTAAATTTTATTAGGGAACTTTTCCCTGGAATACCCCTAGTAGATTTTCTCCAATATTTTACTGGACATGACCTGGTCACATGCTATCCCTAGATCATATTAGGTTGATGCAAAAGTAATCACTGTTTTTGCCCATTTAAAGTAAAGGCAAAAACTGCAATGATTTTGCACCAACCTAAGAGATTTAACTCTTACTTGATATCAAGGCATCTTCATGCACCATTTAATTAAGTAAAAGTTCATTCACAAGGAAGAAGAAATCAAAATACTGTGGGATAGGTAGCCATAGTATTTGCCACAGAAGCATTCCATGCCACTTACCATGCTGTATTTTGATTTGTTTGTTTACATGACTGCCTCTTCCATTAGACTAACTCCTCATAGACATAGATGAGGACTTTTTAAAAAATATTGATGTTATGCATCAAGAAACCTAAACTGTTATAGGCATACAAAATTTTAAAAATTAATAGATAATAAAAGTAATACATGATTGTCAAAGACAGAGTTTTGAAAATGATTGATCTTGAAGAACTAGGAAAATGGTCTGGCCCATAATAAAAAATAAGTAACTGTCTGTTACAAACTTTTCACTACTGTAAGGATACTAGTGTGCTTTCCTTTTGGATCTGTCCATCCTGACCCTGACACTTTTCATCATCAGTCATATTTTGTTTAATACTTTTTAAAAAGTAAACTCCTGTAATGACATATTAGTTTAGAAAAATGTAGCTATCTTTAAGAGCATCAAGATTCAGTCCTGAGAATAAAAGCGTCATTCTTTGTGGTGTCATCATAGTTTCATGAATATTTGAAAAAAATTGAGTCATCGACATTGAATTCTCTCATGGGACACTGGGAAATTGCAATACTGAAAGTTACAATGTAAAATTAAAAGTTTAACTTCCGTTTGAAGGTAATCCAAAAGCTTACATCTTCCAAAAATAAATGAATATTCATTAAAATCAGATATGAGCTTATGAAGACAAAAAACATTTTCAAAAAATATTATCTCTTTTAATCTTCAAAGAAACTATATATAAAATAAATAATTATTTGCTCTCCTCTTTTACTACATAATCATTACAATTATTTCGTGTATGTGTTATTCTATATACACAATAGTGTTACTTATGCTTAGGTAATCCATTTGTCAGAAGAAAATATCTAAGATGCTTTGTGCTCTAGTAATTTCCATTTTTGATTACATTAAAAACTATCACTCAATGAGATAAAGAATAGAATAAGAAAAGTGAGTATTTTAGCCTCATTTTATTTGAAACAGCACTTTTATGCAGCATAATAATGCAGGCATGCCTCTCTGTTTATTCTATAGTTAGTAAATGTGTTGTCTTGGAACACTTTCAATGACTCCTGATTATAAATCCAAGAACTACTTATTTCAATTAAACAAAATGATTTAGCAATTCTGTCAAGACCTTGATGTCTAGAAATAGGGTTCAATTATGGGAGCTTGGTATTTTCCAATTAGACATACAAATGGAGTCAAATTCAGTGGAGCCAAATTTTGAAATGAAAAATTATGAGATCAGCATAGTTTGAGAAGTTTTATTTGTTTATCCTAGAGGATCTTGACAAAAGAGTTTTGTCAACAAGAGAAGTAAAACACAAGAAGAGCCAATATGAAGGGCAAAGGATGTAAGGGTCAGAATCAAATCAAGAAAGATTTTTTAAAATATCATTAGAACCAGAATCAGCACAACTTCCGGGAGTGTTATTAAAACTCTATAGAGAGTGAGCACAAGAAAAATTCCTTAAGGTCATTAGGAATTATCAAAGTGTTCAAATAGCAGATACTGTAAAGACTGCATCTCAGTATAAGGGAAAAGATAGAAACAGGTTTGATTGTTCTCATCCAACTAACCAGATGTAGATAAGGAAACCATACACAATGGGATTTTCCTAGGAAGTTTCCATTTTATTCCTGTCCAGGTTAGTGTTCCTCAGTACAGAAAATAATCATCGTAGTACAGATTCCAGAGGTCAGAACCTGAAACTAATTCACACAAGTAGAGTTTTTCACCAGTAGGGCTCTTACATCTTGAAGTAGATCAATTTTGGTGTTGTTTAGAGAATCATAAAAGACAACAAAAATTACCACAACTGCATTATACATTATTATAATTGTTCTATTTTATGATCAGCTATTGTTGCTAATCTCTTGCTGAGATTAATTTATAAATAAAACTTTACCTTAGATATGTATGTTAAGGAAAAAAAACAGTTTATGCAGGGTTTGGAACTATTTGTAGTTTCAGGCAACCACTGGGAGTCTTGGAATATATTCCCCATGGATAAGGAGGGACTACTGTAATTGTTTTAAGGGTGAAAATTTTCCTCTGTGTTAACATTTTTAGCTATGAGGAAGCTACCCTGGGATTAGTTCTATACCTATAGATTTTTAATAGGTAACTAAAACTAAGGAAAAGATATCAAGTATGGAAATTGTTGTGTCCTTCAGCAATCCCTTTAATGACTTTGGGTCTCAATATTCCCTGATGGAAAAACAAAAGGATAGGACTCAGCTATCTTTAAAATCTAAGGAGCTTTAACACTCTGAGTGTCCTTTTTCTTATTGTTCTCCCCCTTCTCCTATTTTGTGGCCAAATCCAGGTTTTGCATTCCCTCCACTCCATCCTGGATAAGTCTCCCTGATGTTCCTTGTCATTCCTGCCAAAAGATACCTCTTAGAGACTGTTAGTCAGAGACATTACATAATTATCATCAATTCCAGACAATAAGCCTTAATCAGGGAGAGGACTCCGAGAAAACATGAAAGCAACAGTCATTAGACTGAAATGAGTGGGCAAGAATATCATCAAGTCCAAAATGTGTTTCATGCTTGATTATGCGTTTCATTTTTCTTTACTTTCTTCTCTTTTTAAATCCTTTTATTTTCTTACCTGGGAAATTCCCAGAAATATTTTGTCCAAATCATATGGAAATGGCAAGTTATAAAGGCTTCTTGGTATCTCCTCCTTATCTCCTAGCTTGGTAGACCCTAATAATTTGTAATAAACCAATTAGCTGGATATACAGTTTGCCAATAGTGGCTTCTGCTTTTAGTGCTTACATATGTTGTAAAATATGTACATTTATGTATACATATACTTTTTTTTCTATTTCAACTTTAAGGATAAGTCAAAGATTTCCTGTTTGTGCTGAAAAAGCAAATGACAAAGATGGCCAACTAGATGCAGCCGGGTGGAACAGCTGCCACCGAGGAACTGGGACAACCGGCACACTCCCAACAGATCTTCAGAGGGAAGCCAGTGAGGGTGGATGGAGGAAAGACACAGAAGCTGGACTGAAGAGAAAGGAAACTGTGAACCTTGCACGAGGCTACCACACACAGAGAATTGTTCTTGGCCCCTGACAACTCTGGTAGAACAAGTGAGTTGAACCGGAAAGGAGCAACTTGCTCTTGTCACAGGCCTCTGGAATTCCAGCAGGAGGAATGGAATTCCTTTGACCACCATGGAAACTTGAGTTGCCAGGGAGAGATGCTTAGAAAAATGGTAGGAAAAGCATAGCAGTCAATGTGGAGCCCAGAGGGTTTGGTGTGGGAACATCTGTAGCAGAGCACAGGCAGGAATGCCCATCCCCCTAGGCTCAACTTGATCCCATAGAAGACTTTAGCCCTAGGGGAAATGTTGGACCTGAACTCTGCAGGGAGGTCTTGCCCATCAGAAGGGGCCAGTTCCACCTGATCACACCTTGGTCTGCTGGTCATTCCCGGGGAGCCACCCTTGTTGCACCTGCTTGTAGTGCAACCCTGGGTGTTCTGGGGGCCTGTGTCATACCTCCCGCACTGATGGACCATGCCTGATTACCAGAGAGCTCCACTGGGGCATCCCTCATGGCCATGCACCAACCTATCTACACCCTCCCCAAACACAGCTTCTCTGGACCCACAGCCACCCCCCACATTATTTTGCCAGTTCATGTGTGCAGGTGAATTTTTACTCCCCAGCCCCACCAGCATGCCTGTGTGTGTGCACCCTGCCCTGTCACTGCTGCCAGCAGGAGTGCACACTGCCCTCCCTCCCCACTTTTACCACCATTGCAGTCGGAGCCTTGGCGGGCAACAAGCCCGCCATCCCCACCCTGGCCAGTACCCTGCCTCTGAACCAACACTGCTGCCAGAGTGAAACAAGGCACAGAAAATAGCAGATCCTCTTACTCCCTGAGCAACCCCACCTAGGTGAATGTGTGCAGACAGCGCATTCAGACCTGCGCCTGCTGGTCCCCTGCCCCTGTGCCAGCACCTCTACTGGCACAAACACATGCAGAGTTGCCAGCAGAAGCCCTCCACATCCCTGGGCCATGCTGCCTCAACTGCTTTCTGTGAATGCCCACATGGAAGCAAGCACCCCAACACACACTAGCACCCTGCTGCAGCTGAGGAACGTGCGTCCTACCATGCTACCGCTGCCACTGTCGCTGGCATCAGCAAACTAGGATGGATTCTGCTGCCACTGCCCTATGAAAAGCTTTGGTTTGCACCACCCATCAAAGTGTAGAGACGAGTGGTCTGGGAGCACCTTGGTTCCTCCAATTGCAGTGAGTTCCTAAACTTGAGGAGTGAGAGAACAAAGTCGGGGCCTGATACCAGTCCCCCAGACTCAGAGCAAGCAGTCCAGGAGTTGGGAGCTGAGTCTTGGCCCCCTAAATCTTCCATAAATAAAACCAGTCTAATGAACCCACCTAGTACCACAATCAAACCCTCAAGGGCATCAGATGGGATAAAGGAAAGAAGCAACTTCCAAAGAACAACAGCTTCAAAGAATGAAGGAATATCAGCCCACAAAGATGAGAAAAAAGCAGTGCAAGAACGCTGACAAATAAAAAAGCCCGAGTTCCTTAATTCCTCCAAATGACCACACTACCTTTCCAGCAAGGATTCTTTTTTTTTTTTTTTTTTTTTTTTGTAGGTGATTAAATCATTTATTTCATCAAGCATGTTGCTATTTGATTCAATTATTCAAGTCAGCTAACTTTAAGCACCTACTATCTATCCTGTAGGCACTGGAGATACAAAGATTAATGAGACTTTAGAGAAAAAATGTTGAATGAAGTCTAAGTTAGTTACAGAGTTAAGGACAACAAAACTCTAGAGACATAACTGAGTTTTACATTTCACTGATAAATAAAGTCCACAGAATATAAATATGTGTCTAATTCTCACAAACAAGAGCAAGTTGACTGAGACTAACACAGGATTCTAAATCCCCAGGTCAATACTACACCAAAAAAAGAATCCCTAAAATAGCCCAAGCAACTCTGTGTGTGTGTGTGTGTGTATGTATGTGTATACCTGAATCAGCAGGAAACCAAACATTACTGCTACAGACAATGCCCCAAATAGCACTCTATCTCATTTACTTGCAAGAAAGACCAAATTAGAATATCAGTGTTGATCCCACAAACTACAAAAGGTAAAATAAGAACATTATCTTTTTAAGCAAAATGTAATGAAGAGGAAAGATTTGCTGAGCAATATAGAAAACCTTTGGGTTAAGAGCTCATAACACATACACATTTCTTCATGTAGACTTTAAACAGTATTTTAAAAGCATCCTCTTTGCAAGGATTCTTAACGAAACTGAGAAGGCTGAAATGGCAGAAATATAGTTCAGAATATTAGTAGGAATGAAGATCATTGAGATGCAGGAGTACATTGAAACATAATCCAAGTAAGCAAAGAATCAGAATAAAATTATACAGGAGCTGACAGACAAAATAGTCAGGACAGAAAAGAACATAACTGACCTGGTAGAGCTGAAAAACACACTACAAGAATTTCATAATGCAATCACAAATATTAATAGCAGAATAGATCAAGTTGAGAAAATAATCTCAGAGCTTGTAGACTAGCTATTTTCAAATTGCTGCTTTCTGGTGCCCTGCAATGCTCTAAAATTTCAAAGTTGTTTGTGACATAACTTAAACTGCCTAGACTCTGCAACTCCCAATGTATCTGTGATTCTTATGGAGGAAAAAAAGAACGATGAAAAGATGCAACTCCCAATCTATCTGTGATTCTTATGGAGGAAAAAAAGGGCAATGAAAAGACTAGCAAAATTGTTTTACTAGTTAAAAATATTAGAAAATATGTGTTCACTCACTCATTGAGTAAACATTTATTAGACTTTTTTATAATCTGCTAAACATCATAGGAATTGGAGGTAAAAATGACACAGAGGACTTTTCTTCTGAAAGAACTTATAATATTTAAGAGGAGACATACTGTCAACAAAGACTTCAAATGTAATGTCCTAAGTGTAACTAACGTCTAAGATCACGGCCTGGGGAGGAGAGAAAGCTTGGTTGCTTATGACCAGCATTTCTTCATCAACACACTTGTTTTCTGAAGTGTCGCTAGCAATTTGCAAAAAGAAACAAAAACAGTGCAAATACGAGCATTTGTAAATTATTTTCTTTTGCTACTTTTATAATATATTCAGGTTAATTTTTTATGCTTACTTGGACTCATTTGTCTTTTGATGTTTTCTTGAATAGGGCAAATGCGGAGTTATTAGGGCTAGCAGAAAGGGATTATATGGGACCTTTACTCATTCTTCCTTATCTATGTCACTGCCAACACAGAGTACTTTAATAGTACTTTAGAGAAAGTAGGAAAGAAGAAAAATATAACATTCCAAAGCTGAGATTTAACTTACTTTTCTTTCTAACTTTACCTATGATAATTTTTTTTTATAAGGAGAATGTCAGGTGTTCTTAAACACACACACACACACACACACACACACACACACACAGAGTATTATCATTTTCTTTAATGTATTTACAAATTTGGTGGTTTTTTGGGGGGTTTTTTGTTTTGTTTTGTTTTGTTTTTGTTGTTGTTGTTGTTGTTTTTGGTAGGTGGAGGAGTTTCATTAAAATCTGGGCATGAAAAACAGAACATGTCCCTTATGAAAGTGACACATTGGAGAAATCCTGAGACCCACTGATTACAAGATTCAGACTATGCTAGAAGAAAGGGTATTTGCCACATTGAGGAGTTTGAACTTGTCATTGAAACTATTTTAAGCATTTTACTTATATGTTAGACCAGTCCCTCCTTTGGATGTATAGAGTATGAGTTTGTGTCAACTGAAAATGGCAGAAATAATATAAATAAAGATACTTTTGCAGTAGTTCCAGCAATAAATAAAATGGCTTGGTGTTAGTGTTGAGTGGAGTAGGGGAATGACTCTAGAGAGATGGGGACAGATTTGAGATATATTACAATGGTAAAATGTATCTATTAGTAACCAGTAGGTTCTGGTCCAGGTTTCTGCCTTTTATTATGAAGATCAAGACAGATTTGGGGGAACAAGGTAATAGATGAATTTTAGAAAACACTAGGGTTTGAGTTATCTCTGAAATTTATAGAAGTGAAAAGTGTAGACTTATATGAAGCAGTCAGTGTTAAGGTATGGGGCTAAATATAGTAGGGATGACTGGAGGGAAATGTTTGGGGGCTATTATTGGCTTATAAGTTGAAACTTAACATATGGGCTTTTGGTTAAAGAGGGAGGCTGAGAACAGGCTCTGAGTAAACTTACTTGAGTGGCTAAAAGAGAAAAATGATGTTTTGATTGACCTTGAGAAGTAGAGATCTGAGATCTGAGGAAAAATCTGTAACAAATTTTAAAATGAGAAGATGGGAGAGTTTGAAGGAGAAGAGATTTTCAGCAATTACAATCAAACACAACAGAAAAAATAATTTGAAACCAAAAAGTGCCAGTATGATTTGCCAATTAGAAATCAGTGAGTACAGTAGTGAGAATGGAGTTGTTGAAATGCTGTAGAAAGTAGCAAGATTATAGTGGATTGAAAAGTTAATGGAAGTTGGCAAAATTGTGCCATCAGATGAACCAGCCCTGGACTTATGCTTCCCTGAGGCTACGTCCATTCAAGTGACATTTTGAGTCTATTGCTCTTCAACATTTAAAACTAATTTTGAGGATACATAAACAGATAGTGCAGACCAAGAAAGTACCTCTTTTTTCCTCAGATGCTTATTTTACTGAATCAGCTAACTTATTGAAGCAGAACCTCCTTCCAGGCAAGAGAAGAACCGTATTTTGGATCCCAGATATACGACTAGGTAAGTGCCTCTACTCTACTAGAATCTTCAAATAAGCCCTCAAGTTAAACTTGCAGATAAAGAACCAGTCAAGGAAGAACACTTAATGTGTTGTGAATATAACACTCCATTTGCAGTTGCACAGTCTGGGGAGTTAACATTATTTTTCATCACAAGCAAAGCTGAGGGACTTAACATAATAATGTTTAATTCTCATACAAAGCCTGGTTATGTGACTCTTCTCTGAAGATGATGGCAGTCTCTAAGCTCCTTTCATGTTGTGTAACTCTGTCTTCAGCAAATGGTTTTAAGATTGCTATTACAGTATTTAGTCATCAAAAGGAATGGGTTTGGAGCTTAAACATGTCACACTGACATTTAAATGTCTCCGTTCAGAAATAACATACTACTGACAGCTGCTGTCATTGACAAGAACTAGTCATATGGCCCCATATAGATTCCAGGAGGCTGGGGAATATAGTTTAGCAGCTAGGATATAGTTCCCCCTGCCTTGGAAGAGGAAATGGGTTTGGTGAGTATCTGATCAGTTTCTACAAGAGTCTTCCCTTTGCTTATCATATATATTATTCCTTCCTTCACTACACATAGAAAACATTCTCCCCTTCCTCAGAAAGAGATCTCAACTTTCCACCAGTTACTCCATCCAGCTCAACGTGTAGGATTTATGGTTCCTATACATTTAACACAGATGAAATTCTCAACGCTCTGGCAACCTACAAGCTAAAAAGATAGGTAATCTCCTTTTCATACCACATCTAATTAAAAAATGTTGGATCAGAGGCATATTCACAACAATAACCATCCGAAATTAGAAAGAAACAAATAGGAACATAGAATAGTTTTCAATATGTGCAATTGTGAAATCCTAATAAACAGACAGTGAGAAAGTACAGATACTGATCTCTGTATAGAACTCGCATCTCCATTGTTCTCCATGGCTCCTGACTCTACCCCATAAGAGATTCTTCCCTGTCCATGATTCTTTTTAATGACATAAAAATAAGTTTTGAAGATTATACCTTCCTAGTTTGCTGTGCAGCTGTTGTATCTACCTTGTTATGCAATGATTGTTCAAGACTCTTTGAAAAGTTACCTTTTTTCAGATAAGGTTTTTGGTTGATTTTGTAATATGGTTCCCTTAAAAACCTAGTAGGCATCTAATCTGCATTTGTCCATTTGCCGGTGACCTCTCTCACAATCCTTTCCTAGTCATTGTTTTAAAATCTGCTTTATTTCTGTGCTCATTCATCCTTTACTTTGTTCTCTCAATATAGTGGAACCTATCTTCATGAGACTATCAGTTTGAGTGGAGTGGCTATACCCTTAGTCAGACTTTTGTTATAAGGTGGAGTCACTATCTTCAACTGAGAAATCTTATTACCTCTTTGTTGTTCAACGTCTTTTCTGATTTCAAATACAACTGAAGTCCAGAAACTCATGTTTCCTTCCAAAACTGTAAGACTATAAATATGAAAAACTGAAAGAATTGTAAGAATATGAAGAACTGTAAGCATATTCATATGAAGACAATGTAAAACTGAATTTCTAGACTCAGTATTCCACTTCATTTATATTTGAAATACACATATTCTTTCCAGATATCTATATAAATCAAATATAGCTACTGACCACCTGAACTTTTGAATTTTTGCTTTTTAAATGTCTTTCCCTCAAATTAAAACCCAGTGAACTCTAGTCTGTCTCCTAATTGTTGCAGGCAACAATGTTACCAAATGTCTTGCTCATTCATAACATGTCTGCTCTCTAGACTCTGATGTTAGGTTCTTTGTCATCTCATTCCTATTTTCATTATTGCATTGAAAACTGTAACTTTTGTTATAAAAGCACTTTACTTCAAGGTACTAAATTTTGTATTATTCATGTTAGATTAGCTAAAATCTCAGTGGATTAACCCAACAAAAAATTATCGTTCATTCACATCAGAGTTCAATAAGGTCAATAATGGAGGTACCCACTCTTTTAAGTCACCCAGGGAAACAGGATTCTTTCATGTTGGGACTTTGCTCTTGTCATGATTATCCTTTAGAGATGAGATTGATTCTCACTCAAAATTTGGTTTTGATATCAAGACTCTTGATGTTATACACACACATCACACATACCTTTTTTTTTCTCTCACATAACGAGGCTTTTTGGGGAGAGCAGGACAGGCTCCTAGCAGGTTATAAATGTGTTGAGAGAGCAGAGAGTTGTGATTGGCACAGGGTTTTCAAGTAGTTAGAGAATTAGGCTACATAGAGGGTTCCCTCATGTGGGCAGAGCCATGCATGGTTTAAACTTTTGAAATCAAAACAGGGATCAGCCAGATTTTATCAGCTTGCCCCAATATAAGCAGACCAGGAAAAGGGGAGATTGAAGCTTGAATACTACCACAAGTCAAATATCAAAAACTGAATCCAACTCTATTAAAGATTTCCTTTACATGTGACCTCCAAAATTGCTGGGAAAGGATAAGAGAGTGGAGGTTTGTACATTGCATTAGTTTATGGTATAAGTCTGGAACTCATCTTTGTAACTTCCACCTATAATCCACTGAGCATCACCAGTCATATTCCCACCTCTCTTTCATCTTCTCCCAAATGCAAAAAAGTAAAAGTAAAATGTAATCCTCCTGAGGACCCAAGAAAAATGTGAAATGGTTACATGTACACTTAGGCCCAGGCCTGATATGCTTAGTTGTGAGACTTAATTATGAAGCTTCTGAAATAAAATAAATAACCAGGGATGCTATAAATACTCAGATGGTTTCATCGAGCTTATAAAGTGATAGCTATGCAATTTCATGAATACAGTGCAATAAAATCTCTCCACAATTCTCCATTTGATGAATTTTATGCCTTTAGCATATGCTACTAAGGGAGAGAAAAAGAATATGAAAGTGAAGATGAATCATTTTGAGCCCTTTAAAATCCCTAAATATATTGTATTACACAATAAGCATTTAAGTTGTGTTTTCCGTATGAGGGAATAATCATTCAGAATAATAAGCAAACTCGTGTCTTCTAAACCGTGTTAAAACCATGATGGACCTTTTCTTCTTGGCCTGAACATGATTTTCCCAGAGTCTGGTATGTAATGAATGGTAACAAAACATGTATTGAATAAATAAATGAATAGGTGAATGAATAGACAGATGAATGCATGACTTGGATGTTACTGGCAGATATCTGCCTATTATAAAATGCTACCTCTATTTTCCTCGGTTGGAGCATAGAAGTACACTCTCAGTGAGCAAGAACTAGTAGGAAGAAAAAAACATAGAAATTAGCATCAGAACAATTTTGATTAATGACAGTATTTTGAAAGTATGTCACTGGGTGATGCTGGACAAGTTATCAGTGGGAATCTCATTTTCCTATAGTGTCACATTAGGATAGGCTTGTTATGTGAATTAAGTAATTAACTGATACAAAATATCTGAAATAGTTTGCATGATTATAAATGAGGTTTCATTGTAATTACATTTTTACACATTCTGATTTTCTACCCTAGACATTCCCTTCATTCCACTCTTCTACACAAACCCATATCCACCCTCCTCTTATTCTCCCCCAACCCCAACACACAGAGACCACCACAGACACCATGGATAAAAGCCCAGGACTATGAAAAGCCAGGAAAGGTCATCCTGACGATGTGCTCTTGAAATGAAAAATAAGTTTTTGACAAACTATTCCATGAGGTGATTTCAAATTATTCATAAGAAATTTATTCTCCGTATTCATTTGTTCAAATTACTTTCTGTGGTTTTCTGAGTGAAATTAATCTTCCTTCTGTTGTGTTCATAAATTCTCCTTACGCATCCAAATCCTTTATCTCTTATCAAGAGATAGAGGTAATTTGTGACTTTTAATTTTCTCTTCTGATAAGTCCTCTACTAATTTAGGGACTTCTCTCTAACCCAATCTTTTTCTCCTTTGTTTTGAAATGAAATATTTTACTTTAGTATTTAAGAGTTTTGAACCCTCTGCAAAATTTTAGTTGAGAAAAATGTTACATCCCTTTATTTTGCTACTAAGGGCATTTATAATTGAGTTAAATATTATTGATTACAATTCTGTGAATTTTTTTGTTCATTTTTCAAAGACCTTCAGTATTTGGCAACATTAGGATATAGTAGAGCAAAAGCAAAGATAAAATATGCATGGAATAAACAAATATCATGTAAAAGCAACACAGAGCCAAAATATTAGCACGAATTAGAACAAAACAAAAAAGTAAGTTTAGGCAAAACATAGTCATTCTGTTCTTTTATTTTCGGTTACTTCAATTTCAGTAAAAAGGAAAATAACAAAAGAACCCCTTTGAGTGTATGCAGCAGGGAAACAATTCACTTCAGAAATGAAATGAATCAAGACTGTGACTAGGCCTGGTGGCTCACACTGCCTGTAATGCCAGCACTTTGGGAAGCCAAAGAGGGCGGATCACTTGAGGTCAGGAGTTCACGACCAGCCTGGCCAACATGGTGAAACCCTCAACTCTACTAAAAATACAAAAAAATACAAAACATAGCTGGGCATGGTGGCACATGCCTACAATCCCAGCTACTTGAGAGGCTGAGGCATAAGAATCATTTGAACCCAGGAGGCAGAGGCTGCAGTGAGCCGAGATGGTGCCACTGCACACACACACACAAGTACAAGTCAAGACTATGTTCACAAATCAATGGAGATCAGAATAGTGGAACTTTCTGATGAACATAATTTTTATACTATATCTGATTTGTTCTATTTTGTTATTTACCTATGATGTATTCCTTATGTGTACACTGAGTTTTAGCTTCTGCGTATGTGTGAAAAAATTATTGAAAAGTAAGGAACTCTCAGTTAAAGTTTTGCACAATATTTACTACGACAAACTGATATATAAATATATTTTAGGTCAATCTTTTGAGGGACTGATGCAGAAATTTTATTGCCAAGGAAGGCTCCCAAGTGAAAGAGGAGACAAATATTTCTTGAGTCTCTAATCCAAACGTTCAGTGTTTATTTTTCCTCAGTCTTTCCTTTGAAGAGATTTCCCAAGTACCCCTAAACTTTCTATTTTTAAGGTAACTTTATCATTTTGCTATTTATTGTCCCCGTCTTCTGTATTAGCCTCCTTCCCATTATCTTTCCTTTTCTTGATACTGATCTTGTATTTGAGCTAGAAATATTCTTATGACTTTCAAGTTTCTCAGATGACAATTTAGATTTTGTATAGCACGAAGCTTATATAATCTTGAGGAGACTCTAAGAAAAAGGACATAAATTTATTATAACCAGACAGAACTTTGTAAGGAATCTGTGGAAGTGAAGGACCCTGGAGTTTGAGCTTCATTAGCTTCATGATAGATCTGTGCATTATGGCTAATCCACGCCTTTCCTGCTCTTTCTTTCCATTTATTTCTCATCATACATTTACTAGAGGACAAAATATAACAAGGCTTCTACTGTCGTTATTTAGTGCCCTATTTTCACTAACTGAGGTAGCTAGTTGTGTAAAGAAGCAGCTGTGGACTTGGTAGAAACCCTCAGAGATTAAATTCATACCAATGTGTATCTGTCAACGAACTAAATTGAATCTAGATCGGACTCACTTGTTTGGCCATGCAATTTTCAATTGTTTAGCCATGCAACTTTCACTTTGAAAGAGAATAAGCTAAAGATAAAGAGGCATGGATAGAAAGAGTTACATATGGAAATCAGTTTTGTATTTCTCATGGTGAAAATTAATACATAAATAGAAAAGGAATTTTGGAAAAAGTTGCAAAGATTGAATTAAAAGATATATCAACCTATTTATTTATAATTAGTTGATCTTTAATACTCCTACTCATACTGATAGAGAAGCAGTATAAAGTGATAGAAAAACTGCAGGCATTGAAATTAAATTGACCTCAATAAAAAGTTGAGGCTGACACTTACTCTCTGTGAGATTATAACACCTCTGAGGTTTTGTTGTATCAAATATGAATTGGAGAAAATAATGACCAGGTTGTTTAGAGTTTTGTTATAGCATATGTGAGTGTACATAGATAGCGTTAAATAAATCAAAGTTATTTGATTTTCATTAATAAGCTATATGCCCATGTACGTATATATAATATGTATGTAGCATACACATTAATGAATATAATTGGCATTAAATGAGGATTAAAGATTAAAGGTGTAAGATGATCCATATTTAAGGCAGAACAATAAGCACATTATTTACATACTTTTCACTTTAATATCTATGTCCAAAGTATTTTTCCAAAACAATTTTGCACTTTTTAAAATTGTGGCAATAATTGAAAGTCATTGTGAATTTTAAAAGTATTATTTCCTTCTTGCCCTCCAAACCTTGAACCAGACAACCACACACCATCACCCCCCAACTACATGATAGCAACTGTAAATTAAGCTGATATCTCCATTAAGCATTTATATTTATAAAACATTAAAGTAACATTTTGCTATCCTTATAAGCACTATTCTATTTAAAGTAATGAGCCAGGTTGAACATAAATGTATCTAAGCTGTGTGAGGTCAAAAGTATTAATATTAGAAGTCTTAAGGAAAATATAGTCTGGAACAAAGGGCAGTTAGTACCTAAGTCAAAAGACACGCACAATGAGAGAGAATTGTTTCTCATTACAAGTCAAATATCACAATCTTGCCCTGTAACAGTTTGCAAAAGTTATTTCACTCTACTACAAACATATATATGTGTGTATATATATATATGTATATAATTGTTTAATTGTGATTGTATTTAAAAATCGTTTATAATTTTAAAAACTATGGCATAATTTACATGCGAAACCTTTAACATTTTAAAATTACACAGTTCAGTGAGCTTTGACAAACACATACACCCATTTCAACCACCATCCCAGTTAAGATAATGAACATTTCTATCATTCCAGAAATTTTCCTCCTCTTTTCTAAGAAATCTATCAATCCAGGCAGAGGCCAAGACTGTTATTTATCACTTTTTTCCTAGTCTAGAATTTTACGTCAAAGGAAGCACATAGTATGTACACTTTTGTGTCTGGTTTCTTTTGATCAACTTTTTTTTTTTTTGGTTTTGTTGTTGTTTTTGTTTTTGTTGTTTTTTAAAACAGAGTCTTACTCTGTCGCCCAGGCTGGAGTGCAGTGGCATGATCTTGGCTCACTGCAACGTCCACCCCACTGGGTTCAATCGATTCTTCTGCCTCAGCCTCCCGAGTAGCTGGGACTACAGGCGTGTGACACCGTACCTGGCTACTTTTTTGTGTTTTTAGTAGAGACGGGATTTCACCATATTGGCTAGGCTGGTCTCGAACTCCTGACTTCGTGTTCTGCCTGCTTTGGCCTCCCAAAGTGCTGGGATTACAGGTGTGAGCCGCCGCGCCGGGCTGATCAACATCGTGTTTTGAGATTTTTTTACATTGTTGTGAACATCGGAAGTTCAAATCATTTTATACGTACTTAGCAGTGAATTCAAGAAACATAGGATAATATTGATAAACATTTAGATTGTTTACAAATTTTGTCTAAAATGATTAAAGCTGTTATGAACATCCTTGTGTACATATTTTTTGCCGCTATTTTGCTTCCCTAAGAATACAAAAAAAAAAAAAAATGGTTTTGTTTTACTCTAAGAAACTCTCAGTTATATTTGAAAGAAAGGCAAATGAGTGGGTCAAAAGTCACTCTCACACATTGTTTCTGGGAGTGTAAATGGTGTAAGTGTTACAGAGGTAAATGGGTTAGCATGTAACAAAAA
This sequence comes from Rhinopithecus roxellana, assembly GCF_007565055.1. Taxonomy (NCBI): domain Eukaryota; kingdom Metazoa; phylum Chordata; class Mammalia; order Primates; family Cercopithecidae; genus Rhinopithecus; species Rhinopithecus roxellana. Next base: position 6,334,355 of record NC_044555.1, read on the forward strand.
TGTTTTCATATTGTGTTACAGTTGCAAACATATAATCTTATGTAGATTTTCAGAAACGTTATTGGATTCAAGGGAAACATGCTTATGAAGAAATTAAGATACTGGCTGGGCGCGATGGCTCACACCTGTAATCCCAACATTTTGGGAGGCCAAGGTAAGCAGATCACGTGAGACCAGGAGTTCAAGACTAGCCTGGCCAACATGGTGAAACCCTGTCTCTACTAAAAATACAAAAAATTATCCTGGCATGGTGGTGGGCACCTGTAACCCCACCTACTTGGGAGGCTGAGGTAGGAGAATTGCTTGAACCCGGAGGCAGAGGCTGCCGTGAGCCGAGATGGCGCCATTGCACTCCAGCCTGGGCAACAAGAGCGAAATTTCTTCTCAAAAAAAAAAAAAAAAGAAAAGAAAAAAAAAGAAATTGAGATGTTTATTTTACCTTCAATCAAGACTTATTCTAAAGTTATAGTAAATGCAATTGTGTTGGTGTTGTTACAGATATCTAGACCTAAGGAAAAGAAATGAAAAAACTGACTCATATGACTCAGTTGATTTATGACGGAGATAGCACTATGTATCAGTGGGGACGGAAATGACTATTCAACAAATGGTATTGAGATAATAGGAAATTTAAATGAGACAAAAATATATTTAATCCCTATCTAATACCATGCACATAAAATGGCAATTCCTGGTGTAGTAAAGATGTCCATGTGAAAAGCAAAGATTAAAGTACTTCAAAGACAAATTTGAAAAATATTATTTAGGACATCTCCATATAGTAAGACATAAAAAGCATAAATCATAATAGCGAATATTAATAAATACAATAACATTATCTTAAGATGTTCTGTTCATCACCAAAAAATAAAAGTCACATACTGAGTTTGGATAGTTCCAAATTATAAAACTAAGAAAAATTAGTTTCTAGAATATTTATATTTGAAAATTGCCATCATCAATAAAAATAGAAACTGTTCTTTCGAAGAAATAGTCAAAAGTCAAGAAAAGTTATTTTATAAATGGAAACTCGTAATATACATATAAAGAGATATTTAGTTTCATCAATAATAAATAAATATAAATTAATTCCACAATTAGAGATTATTTCATACCCACCAAATTGTCAAAAATAGAGAAAATATGATAATAATAATTGTTGACAAGGATGAGAACTTATGAAAATGCTTACTGGTTGCAAATTGAGAGCATAAGTTAGTTCTAATTAGGTTCTGATGGGAGTGTCAGAAAGCCTAAATTATCAGCGACTTAACCTAAATAGTGGCTTATTTCGCCCTCACACAGTATTAACTATCCATCACTATTACTGAGATTCCTTATCATCTGTACTATCTTCATTCCAGCAAGGAGAAACTAAAAATGAGAAGAGGAATGGTACTCTTCTCCCTTTCGAGATTGTGCATCATCTCTGTCTACATCCCATTGGTCAGAACTCAGTCAATGAACAGCAAGGGACGGGGAGCTAGTCTGTCCTACAAATAGGAAAAATTGTGGTTGTTTTAGAAAACAATTTGATATTATTTGACAAGTTAGAGGAGCATAAACCTGACAAACCAACAACTAAAATATTAAGACTATATCCCAGAGACACACATATTTACAAGGAGATATGGACAAGAATGTTCAAAGAAGCATTTATTTAAAAAATAAACAACAAAAATCCATAAATGTTCATTATTCAAAGAATGGATAAAATGTTCCATATTCAATTAAATAGTGTAAAGGGCAGCAACAATTTAGAAACATAATATTGAGCAAAAATGTATGTTATACAACAATACAATCTTCCAGTAGTATTTTATTCCACAATTACTATACTATGCATAATGTATCTTTAACTCTAAGATCCTGTCTCTCAAGTGGGTTCACATGGACCCTACAATTTGGCTAAAAACTGTTATTTGGTTTCAGCTTTTGGCTTCAGAATTTGGAAAGCCAAAGAGCTAAATGTCTGCTTCATTGTTGTCTCTGGCAGTTTTGAATTGAATTTAATCATGTGATAACCTAATTTACTTTATTCTAATCAGTGCCCAATTAGTGATACATGTAAGACATATCTGGGCCAGGCACTGTGGCTCATGCCTGTAATCCCAGCACTTTGGGAGGCCAAGGCGGGCAGATCACGAGGTCAGGAGATCGAGACTATCCTGGCTAACACGGTGAAATCCCATCTCTACTAAAAATTCAAAAAATTAGCCGGGCATGGTGGCACGCGCCTGTAGTCCCAGCTACTCAGGAGGCTGAGGCAGGAAAATCGCTTGAACCCAGGAGGCAAAGGTTTCAGTGAGCCGAGATTGCACCACTGCACTCCAGCCTGGGTGGCAGAGTGAGACTCCGCCTCAAAAAAAAAAAAAAAAAAAAAAAAAAGACATATCTGAATTCATTTGAACACTGGAATAACTGGAATATTTGCTTTTAAAGATAAGTTTCCATTATAAGTATAGCTTGAAAAAGTCTTATGTGTTGTATGTGTTGAAATTCTATCATTCAGTTTATATGCAAGTTTATATTTACTTTTACAAGAGTATATTTTGTGAGGATCGTAAAGTATACATAAAATAATTGTTAAGAATTTTCAAGTAGTTAAAAAGGAAATAGATTGCCAAGATGACTATTAAGGGACTATTACCTAGAAATTTTATGGATGACATAACATTATTTTTGAGCCAACAAATGTGTATATAAATTTAAGTGTCAATTCCAGGCAGAAGAGACTACAGTGTTTGACATATTTGCTTCAAACAGCTTTATGAAAGCTTTATGCTTAGTTTTATTTATTTAATTCCATTTAAGTCTTGAATCTTTCAAGACCAGTTTCAAAATCCTTCACGTCTTGTGAAGAGGAAGTAAAAGCAGAATATTAACTTTGCCACCCCAATATTTCCTCAGGAACATTGCAAAATTATATACCACACGTAATGAAGAAAAAACAGAGAAGAGAAAAAGAAGACAAAGTGAGATCCTTCTCCGGAAATGCTAGTTGAAAGTCAATATGTAGAGTATTAAAAATGAGCAGTGAAGCGATTCCTGGGGCAATCCTGAAGTTTAAAATGGCTGCTAAACTTTAATTATAATATTATAATATAATCGTTATAAAACAACATTTTATATTTATTTTTGTTTCCCAGAAGTTCATTTATGGCATTGATGAAATCTTGTTTTCAGCTTTTGCTCATTTGGCATTTTGCAAAAATATGTACTCAGTGCCTTCTATTTTATCATTAAGGCCCAATGCCTGGACTTTAAAGAAAAATTAGAAATGGATACGTTTATTTTTCTTTTAGGTCTGCTTAGCCTGGTTCTAAGTTCTAAAATAAATCTCTCCTTATTAGTTTATCGATCCTTTATTTTTTATTTTACATTCATTTTTCCACTGCTTCTAAGCAGACAGTAAGTCTGAAGTATATATTTCAAACTACTATGGATCTTCTCTGACTTAATCAATTTTATTCTCTAAGAGTATTTTAGGCACAAGTATTTCTGTCCTTTAAACTCTTAGTATTTCAATTTCATTCAGATGTTTCTCTTTCTTAACAACAAAAAATAACACATTATACTTATTTTAAATATCTCTTTCCACTTATTTATGAATAAAATCTACCCTCCGACTTTAGGCAACAACACCATTTGGGTTAATGAATGCAGAAACCTTGGTCCCAATTTTTGTAATTAGCAATTTCTGGTTGAGGTAGAGATCATATGGTGAGGTTTTAGACTAGAATACATGGAAAACCCATTTAATTTCATAAGATTGGATAATCTGTTCCCTTAGCCCTAAATATAGTTCAAAATGACATTAAGAGAAGCTGAATTGGGGGCTTCTGAACCAAGATTACTCACTTATATCTGGCAGGAAACATACAAACTATTGGCCTTTATCTCTCATGATTCTGTCTGCTATTGCAAGTTTTAAAATTCAGCATATATATTCGGCTGAGAAAACAACAGAGGTTTTTTGGTTTTGTTTTGTTTTGTTTTTACTTTTACCCAATGCACAAACGCTTGGAAAGCTCAAACACTTAGAAATGCAACTTGTTTTGATACAGGCCTTAACTAGGACTAAATGGCTTTCTTCTTTGATCATGTAATTCTTGTGTCAGCAGATTCTGCCTGGTTAAAAGCTAAGCTACTGTGGGTCACGGTAAGGTCAGCCAGAAGTTCCTATTGTTTATGCTTACTGAGGCCTGCCTTGCCTGAAACAGTTAAAAACCTACCAAAATATAAACTGCTGCAATCCACCAAGGTCAAAAAGCCACATGACATAAAAGCAGTGATATATGATGTCTCTTGCCCAGGCTGTGCCAGAAACATAATCTTTTATTCTCCAAATATCAGCTCAAGGTTTCCATGGAATGATGCAAGATATTGGGGTATTAGGTGATCATTGAATAGCAACCCCATGGACTGAACCCAAGTTAGAAACTAGTTGAGAGACAGGCAAAAAGTCAAATTTTCTCCTGTTCTGTGAATTTTCTCTTAATTTGCTTGATTGCTTCCTTTGCTGTAAAGAATTTTTTTTTTATTTGATGTGATCCAATTTGCCTATTATTGCTTTGGTTGCCTGTGCTTGTGGTATGTTATTCAAGAAATTTTTGCCCATATCAATGTCCTGGAAATTTTCCTCAATTTTTTCTTGTAGTACTTTCATAGATTAAGGTCTTAGACTTAAGTCTTTAATTCATTTAAATTGGATTTTTGTATAAAGTGAGAGATAGGGATCGATTTTCTTTCTTCTTGCATATGGATATCAAGTTTTACCAGCACCATATACTGAAGAGGCAGTCTTGTTCCCAATGTATGTTATTCACACCTCTGTCAAAAATGAGTTCACTGTGGTGTGTGGATGTCTTTCTAGGTTCTCTATTATGTTTTCTTAGTCTATCTGTCTGTTTTTATGCCAGTACCATGCTGATTTGGTTACTATGTGATTTCACCAGTTTTGTTCTTTCTGCTCAGGAAAGCTTTGGCTATTTTGGGTCTTTTGTGATTCCGTATACATTTTAGAACTGTTTGTTCTATTTCTGTGAACTATGTCATTGGTATTTCGGTAGGGTGGCATAAAATCTATAGATTGCTTTGCGAGGTATGAACATTTTTGCAATATTGAGTCTTTCAATTCATGAACATATCTTTTCTTTTTTTGTGTGTTCTCTACAGTTTCTTCCATCTGTCTTTTATAGTTTTAATTTCATTTCTTTCATTTCTTTGGTTGCAGACATTTTATTTTGTGGGTATTGTTAACAGGATTATTAACATTTTTTTCCAGATTGTTCACTTTTGACATATAGAAATGCTACTGAGTTTTGTATGTAGATTTTGTGTCCTGAAACTTTATTGAATTTCTTTATAAGTTCTAATAGTTTCTATGTGGAGTCTTTAGATTTTTCCAAATATAATATTATATCATCTGAAAACAAGTATAGTTTGACCACTTCCATTCCACTTTGGATACCCTTTATTTCTTTCTCTTTTATTATTGCTCTGGCTAAGACTTCCACTACTATGTTGAATAACAGTGGTGAAAGTGAGCATTGTTGTTGTTTTCCAGATCAAAGAGGAAAGGCTTTCTGTTTTTCCCCTTTTAGTATGATACTAGCTGTGATTCTCTCATATATGACTTTTATT